>NC_140006.1:47420874-47536008 GCF_964263955.1 Coregonus lavaretus | reverse complement strand
TTACAGTTGGCACTATACGTACATTGGGGCAGGTAGCGTTCTCCTGGCATCCGCCAAACCCAGACTGCCAGATGGTGAAGCGTGATTGATTTATCACTCCAGAGAACGTGCTAGCTGACACTTGGCATTGCGTATGGTGATGGAAACCCATTCATGAAGCTCCCGAATAACATATCTTGTGCCAACGTTGCTTCCAGAGGCAGTTGGGGGGAACAAGGTAGTGAGTGTTTCAACCGAGGCGGTCCCGTTCTGTGAGCTTGTGTTGTATACCACTTCGCGGCTGAGCCGTTGTTGCTCCTAGACGTTTCCACTTCACAATAACAGCACTTACAGTTGACCGGGGGCAGCTTTAGCAGGGCAGAAATTTGACCAACTGACTGTTGAAAGGTGGCATCCTATGATGGTGCCACGTTGAAAGTCACTGAGCTCTTCAGTAAGGCCATTCTACTGCCAATGTTTGTCTATGGAGATTGCATGGCTGTGAGCTCGATTTTATACACCTGTCAGCAACGGGTGTGGGCTGAAATAGCAGAATCCACTAATTTAAGGTGTGTCTACTACTTTTGTGTATATATAGTGTACATGATAGACATAGATGCAGTTATCACAAGGCCCATCAATATAATGGAGGCTGGACTTAGCATGATTATACAGTACATCCATACACAACATGCTTTTAGCTTAGTGTACCACAGTCTCTCTCTCCCTCTCTCCCTCTCTCTCTCTCTCTCTCTCTCCCCTCTCCCTCTCTCTCTCTCCCTCTCTCCCTCTCCCTCTCTCTCTTCCATCTTCCTGTCCCTCTCTATATCTCTCTCTCTCTCTCTCTCTCTCTCTCTCTCTCTCCCCCTCTCTCTCTCTCTCTCTCTCTCTCTCTCTCTCTCTCTCTCTCTCTCTCTCTCTGTCTCTGTCTCTCTCTCTCTCTCTCTCTCTCTCTCTCTCTCTCTCTCTCTCTCTCTCTCTCTCTGTCTCTCTCTCTCTCTCTCTCTCTCTCTGTCTCTCTCTCTCTCTCTCTCTCTCTCTCTCTCTCTCTCTCTCTCTCTGTCTCTCTCTCTCTCTCTCTCTCTCCTCTCTCTCTCTCTGTCTCTCTCTCTCTCTCTCGCTCCCTCTCTCTCTCTCTCTCTCTTCTCTCTCTCTCTCTCGCTCCCTCTCTCTCTCTCTCTCTGTCTCTCTGTCTCTCTGTCTCTCTCTCTCTCTCTCTGTCTCTCTCTCTCTCTGTCTCTCTCTCTCTCTCTCTCTCTGTCTCTCTCTCTGTCTCTCTGTCTCTCTCTCTCTCTCTCTCTCTGTCTCTCTGTCTCTCTCTCTCTCTCTCTGTCTCTCTCTCTCTCTGTCTCTCTCTCTCTCTCTCTCTCTCTCTCTCTCTCTCTGTCTCTCTCTCCTCTCGTCTCTCTGTCTCTCTGTCTCTCTGTCTCTCTCTCTCTCTCTCTCTCTCTCTCTCTCTCTCTCTCTCTCTCTCTCTCTCTCTCTCTCTGTCTCTCTCTCTCTCTCTCTCTCTCTCTCTCAATTCAATTCAATTCAATTTCAATTTCAATTCAAGCTGCTTTATTGGCATGAAAAACATTGCGTCAATATTGCCAAAGCAACAATGTATACAATATACATTGTAAAAAAAATAATAATAATAATAATAAATAATAATAAAAATGGTAGTAAATAATAATAAATGAATAACAACAATAAAATGGTAACAGTTAATAGTATAAAATTACAAATCTAAATATGGAAATGAAACTATAACTAACTTATAACTAAATAACAATATTAAGTACGTTACTATTTACTATGCAGATGTTATTATTCAGTGTCCTCAGGCTATGGCAGGCAAATACATATTTGGCTGCAAGAGGAGCCATAGCTCCTTCGCCCATGAGTATTTTTAGTTTTTCCTCTGGGTTTAATAAGTTAAAAATTTGGAACAAATCTAGTCATTTCTGTGAATAATGAATGTCTTTGTGAGGAATATTTATCACAGTAAAGGAGAAAGTGCATCTCTGTTTCTACCTCCCCTGTCGTGCAGTGACCACATATACGCTCCTCTTTGGGTAGCCATGTCTTTTTATGTCTGCCGGTTTCTAGTGCCATTGGTGGTCACTCAGCCTGTACTTGGTAAGGATCTGTCTCTGCTTCGTATCTCTGACAGAGTAGAGATATCAGCCAATTCATATTCTCTGTTTAGGGTCAGATAGCAATTTAGTCGGCTTTGGGATTTTGTTTCGTTTTTCCAATGTTGTAAATATGAGTCCTTTGATTGGTTCATGATTTTGTTCATAGAATTCTTTCTTTTGAAGCAGTGCTGGTGTCAGCTTGGTTGGTTAGGTCCAACACCAGCTGACTGAGAGGGCTCGTTTCTGGGCTCAGCTCTTGGGTTGAAGTGCTTTAAAATTGCAGACTTGAATTTGACTTGAATTTAGATGTAGCCAAAATTTTAATGATCTTTTCTGTATTTTTATTACTACTGGAAAGCGGCCCAATTCTGCCCTACATGCATTAGTTGGTGTATTTCTCTGGACTTGAAGAATATTCGACAGAATCTGCATGTAGGGCTTCAATTGGATGTTTGTCCCATATTTAAAGTCCAGTTTATTGAGTGGCCCCAAACCTCACTTCCGTAAAGAGCTATTGGTAGGATTACACTGTCAAATATTTTGGTCCAAATTCTAATTGGGATATTGATTTTGAATAATTTCATTTTTATTGCATACAATGCTCTGCGGCTTTTTCTTTGAGTGCATTCACTGCCATATTAAGTTTCCCGATGCAGATATGTCAGACCAAGGTATGTGTAATTTTTAGTGTGTTCAATATGGTGTTGTTCAGGTGAATTTATATTTGTGTTTCTGACATCTGTTTTTTTTTTGGAAAATCATGATTTTAGTTTTTTTGAAATTTACTGCCAGGGCCCAATTATTGCAATATTGCTCTAGAATGTAAGGTTCTGTTGAAGACCTTCTTTGGTTGGTGATAGAAGTACCAAGTCATCAGCATATAGCAGGTATTTTAACTCTGGTGTCAAATAGTGTAAGTCCTGGGGCTGGAGAATGGTCTAACATGTCTGCTAACTCATTGATATAAATGTTGAAAAGATTTGGACTCAAACTGCAGCCTTGTCTCACACCTCGACGTTGTGAAAGGATTCTGTTCTTTGGTTTTTGATTTTTATTGCACACTTGTTTTCTGTGTACATACATTTTATTAAGTCATACACCTTACCACCAAGCCCACTTTGGAGAATTTTGTTGAATAGCCCTTCATGCCAAATAGAATCAAATGCTTTTTTAAAGTCAATAAAGCAAGCAAATATTTTGCCCTCTTTTTTTTGGTGTACGTGTTTATTAATTAGTGTATGTAAGGTGTATATAGTGTCAGTAGTGCGATGGTTAGGGAGAAGCCAATTTGACATTTACTTATTACATTTTTCTCTTGAAGAAAGGTTTGAATTCTTGAATTCAAAATGCTACAGAAAACCTTTCCCAAGTTGCTGTTACGCAAATTCCCCTGTAATTATTGGGGTCTGATTTGTCTCCACATTTGTGGATAGGGGAGATGAGCCCCTGGTTCCAGACATCAGGGAAGCAGCCAGAAGATAAAACTATGTTGAACAACTTAAGCACAGCATTTTGCAACTAGGTGTGTGTTTCTTCAGCATTTCATTTCTGATGTTTATCTAGACCACAAGCTTCTTTGATTTAATAGATTTTAGCTTTTCATTTAGTTCTTGTTGGGTTATTGGGTAATCTAATGGATTTGGTTGTTTTTAATGACCGATTCAAGGATGTTCAATTTTTCTTGAATTTCTAATTGGTTCTGTTGTAATTCTTTTTGTGGGATGTTTTTGTATAGATTATCAAAATAAGTTTTCCAAATTCCTTCATCTTGTATGGCTAATTCTTGTGGCTTTGTCATGCTTAAATTGTTCCACATGTCCCAGAACTGATTTTGGTCAATTGCACTTTCAATTTCATCAAGTGTCTTGTTGGTATAATTCAATTTCTTGCGTTTTAGTGTATGTTTATACTGTTTCAGAGTTTCAAAGTATTCATAGCGTAGATCTGGGTTGTTTTGCTGCTTATGTTTTTCATTTGAAATTTGTCTTAGGTGTTTTCTAATTGTTTTACATTCGTTATCAAACCATTTTTCAGAAACATTTTGTTTTTTGTTTCTGATGTTGCATTTCTTTGGTTTTCTCAAATTTGCTTTCGATGCTGCTTTTTGGAAATGTTATTATGTTTTGAGTAGCCGAATTGACACCTTCTTTATTGTTTTGGTATTGTGAGTAATTGAAAACTGTATAGAGTTCATCATTTCATTTGAGTTCAATGTTTCAATGAATCTCTCTGCACTGTTTTGAGCCCATCTGTACGATTGGTTCATGTTGTAGAGTTTATTCGGCTGTTTTTTGAATGAATATTGCCGGTTAATTTCTTCAGAAACACGTTGATCTGACTGTGATCTGACAATGGTGTCTGTGGTCTGACAGTGAATGCACTAATGGAGGAGGGGTCAATGTCAGTGATGGCATAATCGACTACACTTGTCCCAAGAGCTGAGCAGTAAGTAAACTGACCTAAAGAGTCCCCTCTGATTCTACCATTAAGCATGTACAGGCCTAAGGCTCGACAGAGATGCACTAACTCCTTCCCATTTTTGTTCAGTATTTGGTCAGGACTGTTTCTATTATTTATAATTGGGCTACTGTACAAGGAGGGGTGTCCCAATATGTGGTGGTTACCTCCCGCATCAGTGTAGTCAGGCTCAGAACCTGTTCTTGCATTGAAATCTCCACAAAGAAGCACTTTACCCTCTGCCTGAAATTGAATGATTTCTGTATGGAGATTGTCAAAAAACGGATCATCATAATATGATGAATCTGAAGGAGGAGCATAAGCTGCACATATGTATACATCATTGTCACAATAGATTGTACCTTTGTTAAGTTTTAACCAAATGTGATTAGTACCTTTTTTCATTTCATTCAGTGCTAAGTCCTGCTTATGCCAAATGATGATTCCACCTGAGTCTCGGCCCCGTTTAACATGTTTATGTTTGATTGATGGTAGTAAACTTTCTCTATAGCCTGAGGGACACTGAGTATCTATGTCTCCACGACACCATGTTTCCAGTAGGATTATGATGTCCTGTCCCTTGATGTTTTTAATCAATTCTGGATTTGTTGTTTTATAACCAAAATGTGAAGAGTACAGGCCCTGGATATTCCAAGAGCTGATAGTTAATGAACTCATTTATAATAAGTGATATTCACTGGTTTGAGTAAAGTACATTGAAAAAATATATATATAATAATAATAGTAATATATATATGTATATATATACATACATACATATATACACATACATACATACATACATACATACATACATACATACACACATACACATACACATACATACACATATACATACATATATATATACATATACATACATACATACATACATACATACACACATACATATATATACACATACACACACACACACACACATCATTACACATCACTATTATTATAATACCAGTGCCAATAAAATAAAGGATAGTTGTAAACAAATTAATAAGAATGGCCCAAAAAATAAGTGCAATGCAATCTGCAACCCTGTGTGTGTGTGTGTGTGTGTGTGTGAGTGTGTGTGTGTGTGTGTGTGTGTGTGTGTGTGTGTGTGTGTGTGTGTGTGTGTGCGTGTGTGTGTGTGTGTGAATTAAAGGGTCTGTCTAGCCCAGTAGTCTGCATATTAGATGCAGTAGTTGGAGCACCTCTCCTATCTCTGATTGTTCTAGGTGTCTTTTGCCAGAGGTTACCTCAGCATATGTAGGCTGATGATCTGAATGATACATGGTGTGGACTGCATCATGTGGTGTACTTCTCTGAAGGACAGTGTTCTGCCCGACCCTGGAGTAGTGGTCAGTGCTGTGTTGTGATGGACCGGGTCCAGTAGAACTGTGTTGTGATGGGCTGGGTCTGGTAGAGCTGTGTTGTGATGGGCCGGGTCTAGTAGAGCTGTGTTGTGATGGGCCGGGTCTGGTAGAGCTGTGTTGTAATGGGGCGGGTCTGGTCGTGCTGTCCTGAGGCGGGCCCCGTCTGGTCGTGCTGTCCTGAGGAGGGTCTGGTCTGGTAAATCTATGCTGTGTTGGGCCCGGTCTTGTAGAGCTGTGCTGTAATAAGCCGTGTCTGGCTCTTCTCTCCTGGGGATGGTGGGGGTACTGTTGTTTCAGACGGTGGGGCAGGGGGGCTCTGCTGCTGGGGTGATGGGTGTGTGGGTCCCTGCCAAGTGTTGCATCCTTTAGGTCCTTAGCAAAAGTTCTGACACTGTCCTGATCAAGGTGTACATTATCGTATAAGTGTTCACATGTCAGAGTGGGATGGTGAGCCATTCTAACGTTGAGCAGTGAGGCACAGTCCACAGTGATCTGTTGATTTATTTTGTCGATCAACTGTCCTGGGAAGTCTTTTCTTGGTAGGAGGGTGGACACAACTATATTGGTGGTTGGGAACATAGCCTGTGCCCGTTCTGCTACTCTTCTCACTGCCCCAGATACATTTTCACCTTTGACATGAAGGTCGTTTGTGCCAGTGTGGATGATGATGTTGTCGGGGGTGTCAATCCTGGTCTGACTGAGTAGCTGCATTGCACTCTCAGTTGTAGGACACCAGAACTTATACACCTGGTGTCTAGGGAATAATCTTTCCTGGACTAAGAACTTCCCATTTGAATCAATAAGGATTGCAGTTGTGGGTGACTGTCTGGGTGGAGCAGACTGGGAGACTGGTATTCTGACCTGGGCTGGAGCAGACTGGGAGGCTGGTTGGCTGACCTGGGCTGGGGAGCAGACTGGGTGGCTGGTTGGCTGACCTGGGCTGGAGCAGACTGGGACGCTGGTTGACATCACTCTCTCTCTCTTCTTCTCTCTCTCTCTCTTTCTCCTTCACTCTCGCTCTCTCTTCTTCTCTCTCTCACTCTCTCTCTCTTCTTCTTCTCTCTCGCTCTCCTTCTCTCTCTCTCTCCTTCTCTCTCGCTCTCTCTCTCCTCTCTCTCTCCTTCTCTCTCGCTCTCTTCTTCTCTCTCTCTCCTCTCTCGCTCTCTCTCCTTCTCTCTTGCTCTCTCTTCTCTCTCCTCTCTCTCTCCTTCTCTCTCGCTCTCTTCTTCTCTCTCTCTCTCTCTCTCTCTCTCTCTCCCTCTCTCTCCTCTCTCTCTCTCTCTCTCTCTCTCTCTCTCTCTCTCTTCCCTGTCCCTGTCTCTCTCTCTCTCTCTCTCTCTCTCTCTCTCTCTCTCTCTCTCTCTCTCTCTCTCTCGCTCTCTCTCGCTCGCTCTCATACGGTAGATACCTATACTAATAGACATGGATCGGGTTTCAAGTTAACCTCATATATTATATTATCAACCGTAGTTTCCATGTATTGAACGATCATCAGACCTTTACTGTAAGCCTGACCGTTATTGATCTAGTTAAGATGATGTGATTGATGGATGACAGATTATGTTACAGAACAACCACAAACATAGTTTAGACTTTTCCTACTGTAGCTCAATGACCTAATGATGCCCTCTACTAATATTGGCATCCTTTGGTAAATATGAGCAAAACGGGCTGTGAACAAGAAATGTCTTTATTGTTTAAACTCTTGGTCTTTCATTTAAAATATTCACAAAAATCTAACCTTTAATTGTGGCACACATGTTTCGGAGAAAAATATTTATTTCACATTAATTTTTTTATATCATTTCACTTCAATTAAAGGTTTGATTTTTGTGAATATTTTGGAATGAAAGACGAAGAGGATAAACAGCAAAGATATTTTTTTCACACCCCGTTTTGCTCATATTTACGAAGGGTGCCAATATTAGTGGAGGGCACTGTATTTTATATGATTACAGACAACAGGGTGTTTTCTCATTTAGGTAAAGTGGTCAGACTGACTGGGTTTGAACCCGATTTGTCTGCACACTTCAAGACTGTGTTAGCCCCCTGAGCTAAAGCCTAGACCACATTGGACACATTGAATCTTGTCGCTTTTTTCCCCCTTGTCATTTTCCATTTGAGTCATTTAGCAGACGCTCTTATGCAGAGTCTTACTGTAGTGAGTCATTTAGCAGACGCTCTTATCCAGAGAGACTACAGTAGTGAGTCATTTAGCAGACGCTCTTATCCAGAGAGACTACAGTAGTGAGTCATTTAGCAGACGCTCTTATCCAGAGCCACTACAGTAGTGAGTCATTTAGCAGACGCTCTTATCCAGAGTCACTACAGTAGTGAGTCATTTAGCAGACACTCTTATCCAGAGTCACTACAGTAGTGAGTCATTTAGCAGACGCTCTTATCCAGAGCCACTACAGTAGTGAGTCATTTAGCAGACACTCTTATCCAGAGCCACTACAGTAGTGAGTCATTTAGCAGACGCTCTTATCCAGAGCCACTACAGTAGTGAGTCATTTAGCAGACGCTCTTATCCAGAGCCACTACAGTAGTGAGTCATTTAGCAGACGCTCTTATCCAGAGCCACTACAGTAGTGAGTCATTTAGCAGACGCTCTTATCCAGAGTCACTACAGTAGTGAGTCATTTAGCAGACTCTCTTATCCAGAGTCACTACAGTAGTGAGTCATTTAGCAGACTCTCTTATCCAGAGCCACTACAGTAGTGAGTCATTTAGCAGACGCTCTTATCCAGAGCCACTACAGTAGTGAGTCATTTAGCAGACGCTCTTATCCAGAGCCACTACAGTAGTGAGTCATTTAGCAGACGCTCTTATCCAGAGCCACTTACAAGAGCAATTAGGGTTAAGTGCCTTTGCACATGGGCACCTCGACCGATTTTTCACCTAGTCGTCTCTGGGATTAACCGCTACCTGCATGTTCTCTCCTATCCTCTCCTTCTCTCCTCTCCTTCTCTCCTCTCCTTCTCTCCTCTCCTCTCCTTCTCTCCTCTCCTTCTCTCATATCCTCTCCTTCTCTCCTCTCCTTCTCTCCTCTCCTTCTCTTCTCTCCTCTCCTCTCCTCTCCTTCTCTTCTCTCCTCCTCCAGGTCGTACCTGGACATGCTGAAGGTCATCTTGTTTAGCTACCTGTTCTGGTTCGTCCTCACCATCCTCTTCATCACCGGCACCACGCGTATCAGCATCTTCTGTTTGGGCTATCTGGTGGGATGTTTCTACTTCCTGCTGTTCGGCGGGGAGCTGCTGCTCAAGCCAATCAAAAATATCCTCCACTACTGGGACTTCCTGATCGCCTATAACGTGTTTGTGATCACCACGAAGAACATCCTGTCTGTGAGTAGGACACACACTCACACACACACACACACACACACACACAGACACAGACACACAGACACACACACACACACACACACACACACACACACACACAGACACACACACACACACACACACACACAGACACACACACACACACACACACACACACACACACACACAGACACACACACACACACACACACACACACACACACACACAGACACACACACACACACACACACAGACACACACACACACACACACACACACACAGACACACACAGACACACACACACACACACACACACACACACACACACACACACACACACACACACACAGACACACACACACACACACACACAGACACACACACACACACACACACACAAACACACACACACACACACAGTAGGACATAAGGTTCCACTTTAAAGGAACAACAACTAATATAGGCTTCATAGAGCATTCGTAAAGCCTTTATAAGCACTATATAGATGCTTCACAAATCATAAGAAATGTCGTACTACTGAAATGGTGATATAAAGAGGTCCTTACATCCGGTAGTTTGACATAATGGGGGCAGAAGCCATTCTGCTTCCGTTGATCTGATTCCTTGTCAAAAGCAGTGCACTTTAATGGGAATAGGGTGATTTGCGATGTGGTTTTCTTGTGTCTGTGTTCAGATCCTGGCCTGTGGTTACATCAATGTCCTGGTAGTCAACAACTGTTGGCTGATCCAGCTCCTCAGTCTGGCCTGCACCATCAAGGAGTATAACGTCATCACTAACAGAGACTTCACACGTAAGTCTCTTCATTTAATGACATGAAGCAATTAAACCATGTTTTATGAATGTGATGAAATGTATAAATGATGTAACTAAAGGTTCTCCATCTGCTCCATCTGTCTACTCCATCTGTCTACTCCATCTGTCTACTCCATCTGCTCCATCTGTCTACTCCATCCATCTGCTCCATCTGTCTACTCCATCCATCTGCTCCATCTGTCTACTCCATCCATCTGCTCCATCTGTCTACTCCATCCATCTGCTCCATCTGTCTACTCCATCTGTCTACTCCATCTGTCTACTCCATCTGCTCCATCTGTCTACTCCATCTGTCTACTCCATCTGTCTACTCCATCTGTCTACTCCATCTGCTCCATCCATCTACTCCATCTGTCTACTCCATCTGTCTACTCCATCTGTCTGCTCCATCTGTCTACTCCATCTGTCTACTCCATCTGTCTACTCCATCTGTCTGCTCCATCTGTCTACACCATCTGTCTACTCCATCTGTCTACTCCATCCATCTGCTCCATCTGTCTGCTCCATCTGTCTACTCCATCCGTCTACTCCATCTGTCTACTCCATCTGTCTACTCCATCTGTCTACTCCATCTGCTCCATCCATCTGCTCCATCTGTCTACTCCATCTGTCTACTCCATCTGTCTACTCCATCTGTCTGCTCCATATGTCTGCTCCATCTGTCTACTCCATCCGTCTACTCCATCTGTCTACATCTGTCTGCTCCATCTGTCTGCTCCATCTGTCTACTCCATCTGTCTACTCCATCTGTCTACTCCATCTGTCTACTCGTTGTGTCTGCTTGTTATCTATATCTGTCTGTCTGTCTGTCTGTCTGTCTGTCTGTCTGTCCGTGGTGTCTCTAGCTGCAGGTAAGAAGTGTGATCTGCCCAGCGACGAGGCTGGGATCATCTGGGACAGTATCTGTTTTGCCTTCCTGCTGTTGCAGAGACGTGTCTTCATGAGTTACTACTTTCTACATGTGGTGGCTGACATCAGGGCCTCACAGATACTGGCATCCAGGTATACACTTACTGTGTGTGTGTCTTCATAAAGCTACTACTTCCTAAGCTTTGTGTCGAAACTACCTCCATTACACCAGCTAACTCTTACACTGCTGTAGTATTGTGATGTGATCATGGATCTGTGATATGATCATGGATCTGTGATGTGATCATGGGTCTGTGATGTGATCATGGGTCTGTGATGTGATCATGGGTCTGTGATGTGATCATGGGTCTGTGATGTGATCATGTATCTGTGATGTGATCATGGGTCTGTGATGTGATCATGGATCTGTGATGTGATCATGTGTCTGTGATGTGATCATGGATCTGTGATGTGATCATGTATCTGTGATGTGATCATGGGTCTGTGATGTGATCATGTGTCTGTGATGTGATCATGGGTCTGTGATGTGATCATGGGTCTGTGATGTGATCATGTATCTGTGATGTGATCATGGGTCTGTGATGTGATCATGGGTCTGTGATGTGATCATGGGTCTGTGATGTGATCATGTATCTGTGATGTGATCATGGGTCTGTGATGTGATCATGGATCTGTGATGTGATCATGTGTCTGTGATGTGATCATGGATCTGTGATGTGATCATGTATCTGTGATGTGATCATGGGTCTGTGATGTGATCATGTGTCTGTGATGTGATCATGGGTCTGTGATGTGATCATGGGTCTGTGATGTGATCATGTATCTGATGTGATCATGGGTCTGTGATGTGATCATGGGTCTGTGATGTGATCATGTATCTGTGATGTGATCATGTGTCTGTGATGTGATCATGGATCTGTGATGTGATCATGGGTCTGTGATGTGATCATGGGTCTGTGATGTGATCATGGGTCTGTGATGTGATCATGTATCTGTGATGTGATCATGGGTCTGTGATGTGATCATGGGTCTGTGATGTGATCATGGGTCTGTGATGTGATCATGTATCTATGATGTGATCATGTGTCTGTGATGTGATCATGGATCTGTGATGTGATCATGGGTCTGTGATGTGATCATGGGTCTGTGATGTGATCATGTATCTGTGATGTGATCATGGGTCTGTGATGTGATCATGTGATGTGATCATGTATCTGTGATGTGATCATGTGTCTGTGATGTGATCATGTGTCTGTGATGTGATCATGTGTCTGTGATGTGATCATATATCTGTGATGTGATCATGTATCTGTGATGTGATCATGTGTCTGTGATGTGATCATGGGTCTGTGATGTGATCATGTATCTGTGATGTGATCATGTGTCTGTGATGTGATCATGTGTCTGTGATGTGATCATGTATCTGTGATGTGATCATGTGTCTGTGATGTGATCATGGGTCTGTGATGTGATCATGTGTCTGTGATGTGATCATTTATCTGTGATGTGATCATGTATCTGTGATGTGATCATGGGTCTGTGATGTGATCATGTATCTGTGATGTGATCATGTGTCTGTGATGTGATCATGGGTCTGTGATGTGATAATGTATCTGTGATGTGATAATGTATCTGTGATGTGATCATGTATCTGTGATGTGATCATGTATCTGTGATGTGATCATGTGTCTGTGATGTGATCATGTATCTGTGATGTGATCATGTATCTGTGATGTGATCATGGGTCTGTGATGTGATCATGGGTCTGTGTGTTTCAGAGGGGCTGAGTTGTTCCAGGCTACTATAGTG
Organism: Coregonus lavaretus; assembly: GCF_964263955.1. Lineage (NCBI taxonomy): Eukaryota > Metazoa > Chordata > Actinopteri > Salmoniformes > Salmonidae > Coregonus > Coregonus lavaretus. Next base: position 47,523,237 of record NC_140006.1, on the reverse strand, counting down.
AAGGCAGTCAGAGACAGACTGGAGGAAGAGAACAAGTCTATGGAACAGCTGAAGAGACAGTAAGTCCAGGTGTTTCTGTACGTTCAGCAGAGATTCAAACCATAACGAATAAAGGCACAGACTTTTCAGAGTTGGATTGGTGCGATGGGATATACAGTATACTGGACCCTCTCCAATTCGCCTACCGCCATGACAGATTCACGAACGATGCAATCGCCATTGCACTGCACACTGCCCTCACCCACCTGGACAAAAGGAATGCATATGTGAGGAGGCTGTTCATCGACTACAGCTCGGCCTTCAAAACCCTAAAAGCTCATTACAAAGCTCACGACCCTGGGTCTGAACCCCACCCTCTGCAACTGGGTCCTGGACTTCCTGACGGGCCGCCCCCAGGTGGTGAAGGTAGGCAACATTACTTCGTTCGACACTGATCCTCAACACGGGGGCCCCACCAGGGTGCGTCCTCAGTCTCCTCCTGTATTCCCTGTACGTGGCCTCACACAGTAGTTTCAACTCAAATCATCAGAGAGGAGGTAGACACACTGACGGCGTGGTGCCAGGTAAACAACCTCTCCCTCAACGTCAGCAAAACAAAGGAGCTGATTGTGGACTTCAGGAGGAACCAGGCTGGACACGCCCCCATCCTCATCAATGGGGCTGCCGTGGAGACGGTCAATAACATCAAATTCCTCGGCGTCCACATATCAGAGAAGCTGAAATGATCAAACCACACGGACACCGTGGTGAAGAAGGCACGACAGCGACTCTTCAACCTCAGGAGGCTGAAGAAATGTGGCCTGTCCCCGAGGGCCTTCACAGTGTTCTACAGGAGCACCATCGAGAGCATACTGTCGGGCTGCATCACAGCCTGGTGCGGAAACTCCACCGCCGCGGTTACGTGCAGCCGAACGCACTGTTGGGTGCAACACTGCCTGCCCCTCCGGACACCTACAACACACCTGCAACCCTGTACATTGTACCCTGCAATCACACCTGCAACCCTGTACATTGTACCCTGCAATCACACCTGCAACCCTGTACATGTGACTATTAAACACTCTGAATCTGAATCTGAATGAAACAACCCTGCCACAATCCTATCACAACCCTGTCACAACCATTAAAATAAAAATACATGTTTGTTTGAATATACTTGTGTTTGAAGAGTGCGTTCTACTTAGCTTGCCTGGTGTGATGGAACCAATACCTCTCTCCCCTCTCTCCCTCTCTCCCCTCTCTCCCTCTCTCCCCTCTCTCCCTCTCCCCTCTCTTCCCTCTCTCCCTCTCTCCCCTCTCTCCCCTCTCTCCCTCTCTCCCCTCTGTCTCTCTCTCCCCTCTCTCCCTCTCTTCCCTCTCTCCCTCTCTCCCCTCTCTTCCCTCTCTCCCTCTCTCCCCTCTGTCTCTCTCTCCCCTCTCTCCCCTCTCTCCCCTCTCTCCCCTCTCTCCCTCTCTCCCCTCTCTCCCTCTCCCCCCTCTCCCCCCTCTCTCCCCTCTCTCCCCTCTCTCCCTCTCTCCCCTCTCTCTCTCCCCTCTCTCCCTCTCTCCCTCTCTCCCCTCTCTCCCTCTCTCCCCTCTCTCCCCTCTCTCCCCTCTCTCCCTCTCTCCCCTCTCTCCCTCTCTCCCCTCTCTCCCCTCTCTCCCTCTCTCCCTCTCTCCCCTCTCTCCCCCCTCTCCCTCTCTCCCCTCTCTCCCCTCTCTCCCTCTCTTCCCTCTTCCCTCTCTCTCTCCCCCCTCTCCCCTCTCTCCCTCTCTCCCTCTATCCCTCTCTCCCCCTCTCTCCCCTCTCTCCCTCTCTCCCCTCTCTCCCCTCTCTCCCTCTCTCCCTCCCCCCCTCTCCCCCCCACGCTCCAACCCACCCCCTCAGGATGGAACGTATAAAGCAGCGCCAGGAGAAGTTTAAGAGGGGGAAGAAGAAGTTGAGCCTGGCTCAGGAGTCAGGAGATGGAGAGAACCCCATCCAGCCACAGGAGCAGGAGGGGGAGAGTGAGGGTGAGGATGAGGGGGAGAGTGAGGGTGAGGATGAGGGGGAGGATGAAGGGGAGGATGATGAGGGTGATGATGATGAGGGTGTTGTTCTCATGGAATGTTTAGGAAACCCTGGAATAGATTTTCATACAATCACGATCATTATATGATATAATCACTGTAAACAATGTTGTGGTACCTGTGCTTATGTTTTTTTTTAAACATATTTATTTTAAAATAGTTGTTTAATTTGCACAAGCTCTGAATGAAGCATTGATCTACCTGTGAACTATTTGTATTTTAGGAGCAGAGCGAGAAAGAGAGAAAGTAAAATCCAAGACAAAGAAAAGGCAGTGGTGGCGGCATTGGGTTGACCACGCCTCCAGTAGGTTGACTCCTCCTTTTTTCTCTGCTCTGATTGGCTGTTGTGTCCTTGACCAGAACTCTCAGAGGATTCCCATACTGCAACTGGGCTCCAGACAACCCGAAAACAAACAAATACCAACATTCCGTCCAGACCTCAGTCCTTTTCTGACTCTATTTAAGGCCTCTTGTTTGATTGGTTGATTGATCGATTTGTTTATTGGTTGATTGATTGGTTGGTTAATTGATTGATGAACCCCAAAACATCAGAAATATACAGGGGGGATACTGTTCTGATTTGCTTAAATGAAATAAGACAATATTACAATATGCCTCAACTAATGGGCATAAAACGGGGCCTTAAAGAGACGTACTGATGTTTGTGGTTGTGGTTCTGAGGAGGCCAGTAGGGAATCTCTCATTGTGAAAGATTGTATTAAACAGAGCTCAAATCTATCCCCCGTTTCTCTTCCTGGATTCTATCTCTGTTATTATCATCAACAGACTATAATAATATGATGCTGAATAATAATATAATATAACCTGATTCAAACAAGGCTTAAATATCGCAATGATGAAATCAATGAGGCTGAAAAGCTTTTCAATATTCTTCTAGTCACAGATCGGTACCTAAAATCTTCCAAAATCGATCCTACTGTCTCAGTTCTTCTCTGTGGTGGCCTGTTTCTGTATTGAATGTATTTCTTAGTATTAGTAGCCTTCATTATATTATTTCTCCATTTCACCACTCCCGTAAACATCCCATTCATATACAGTGCATTCGGAAAGTATTCCGACCCCTTGACTTTTTCCACATTTTATTACGTTACAGCCTTATTCTAAAATGGATTAAATTGTATACACAATACCCCATAATAACAAAGCAAAAACACGTTTTTATAATTTTTTGCAAATGTATGAAAAAATTAAAACTGAAATATTGCATTTACATAAGTATTCAGACCCTTTACTCAGTACTTTGTTGAAGCACCTTTGGCAGCGATTACAGCCTCGAGTCTTCTTGGGTATGATGCTACAAGCTTGGCACACCTGTATTTGGGGAGTTTCTCCCATTCTTCTCTGCAGATCCTCTCAAACTCTGTCAGGTTGGATGGGGAGCGTCGCTGCACAGCTATTTTCAGGTCTCTCCAGAGATGTTCGATCGGGTTCAAGTCCGGGCTCTGGCTGGGCCACTCAAGGACATTCAGAGACTTGTCCCGAAGCCACTCGTGAGTTGTCCAGAGCGACTTACAGTTAGTGAATGCATACGTTTTTTTTGTGTGTTTTTTTCATACTGGCCCCCCGTGGGAAACGAACCCACATCCCTGCCGGCCAAACCCTCCTCTACCTTGGACGACGCTGGACCAATTGTGCGCCGCCCATGGGTCTCCCGGTTGCGGCCGGCTGCGACAGAGCCTGGACTCGAACCAGGATCTCTAGTGGCACAGCTAGCACTGCGATGCTAGGGTCGTTGTCCTGTTGGAAGGTGAACCTTCGCCCCAGTCTGAGGTCCTGAGCGCTCTGGAGCAGGTTTTCATCAAGGATCTCTCTGTACTTTGCTCCGTTCATCTTTCCCTCGATCCTGACTAGTCTCCCAGTCCCTGCCGATGAAAAACATCCCCACAGCATGATGCTGCCACCTCCATGCTTCACCGTAGGGATGGTGCCAGGTTTCCTCCAGACGTGACGCTTGGCATTCAGGCCGAAGAGTTCAATCTTGGTTTAATCAGACCAGAGACTCTTGTTTCTCATGGTCTGAGAGTCCTTTAGGTGCCTTTTGGCAAACTCCAAGCGGGCTGTCATGTGCCTTTTACTGAGGAGTGGCTTCCGTCTGGCCATTCTACCATAAAGGCCTGATTGGTGGAGTGCTGCAGAGATGGTTGTCCTTCTGGAAGGTTCTCCCATCACTACAGAGGAACTCTGGAGCTCTGTCAGAGTGACCATCGGGTTCTTGGTCACCTCCCTGACCAAGGCCCTTCTCCCCTGATTGCTCAGTTTGGCCGGGCAGCCAGCTCTAGGAAGAGTCTTGGTGGTTCCAAACTTCTTCCATTTAAGAATGATGGAAGCCACTGTGTTCTTGGGGACCTTCAATGCTGCAGAAATGTTTTGGTACCCTTCCCCAGATCTGTGCCTCGACACAATCCTGTCTCGGAGCTCTGCTGACAATTCCTTTGACCTAATGGCTTGGTTTTTGCTCTGACATGCACTGTCAACTGTAGGACCTTATATAGACAGGTGTGTGCCTTTCAAAATCACATCCAATCAATTGAACATTTACCACAGGTGGACTCCAGTCAAGTTGTAGAAACATCTCAAGGATGATCAATGGAAACAGGATGCACCTGAGCTAAATTTCGAGTCTCATAGCAAAGGGTCTGAATACTTATGTAAATAAGATATTTCTGTTTTTTATTTTTAATACATTTGAAAAACATTTATAAAACCTGTTTTCGCGTAGTCATTATGGGGTATTGTGTGTAGATTGATGAGAAAAATAATATTTAATCCATTTTAGAAAAAGGCTGTAACGTAACAAAATGTGGAAAAAGGGGAAGGGGTCTGAATACTTTCTGAATGCACTGTATTACCCAGCATCCTCTACTCCTCTTCCCTCACTGTGGCTCTTCTGTTCAAGGACATAATTCAGTTTCAACTATTACAATACTTGTAAGGTCTCTGCCCAAGTCACCTCAAACCTGTGCCATGTCTTTAGTAAACAAACTAATGCTATTGTTGTGTGTCTAACATTGTGTCTGTTTTCCTACCCTTATCAACTTCATGCCGCTAGTTGGGCTTTTTGAATCAAACCAACCTCTGCTGCCTCCCATTGACCTAGTTTACAGACTCTCTACACCCCAAAACATCACCTTTTTTCAAGCCCTTTCCTCCAGTTGATATTGACGGCGCCTTGCGCTCTACTCCTCAGTGGTGAGAAGCGGAGATTATTACTTGTTTGAAAGTGACAGTGAAGAAGAGGAGGAAGAGGAAAGAGAGAAAAGAGAGGAAGAACTGCAGCTTCCCAAGAAGTCAGCGTTTCAGGTGAGGAATAGAGCAGCGCTGACGTTTCTCTAACGTAGTCACCGGTATTACTGTTGTGTGAAATATTATATTGTCAATATTGCCTAGTTTACTATGAGATCATCTGTTGCTGCTGGGAAAATGTATCTTGTTCTTTTCCGCTCGGACATTTTCTTCAATGTAATCTAATTCTGTTTTCTACTAACCACCACCTTGTATCCCTCGTCTTCAGCGAGTTATTGGGGAGTTTGCCTCAGCCCTTATAGCTCTGCCCGGATCTATCATTAAACTGACCATCACCATCCTTCAGTATGTTCTCAGGGCAGCCAAGGTACCAAACAACAGATTTAGCATTTCCTCTTACCACAGCCTGTGTATGCTGTTTCCTGTGTCCTCAGCATGTGTAGACTGTTTCCTGTGTCCTCAGCATGTGTAGACTGTTTCCTGTGTCCTCAGCCTGTGTATGCTGTTTCCTGTGTCCTCAGCCTGTGTATGCTGTTTCCTGTGTCCTCAGCCTGTGTATGCTGTTTCCTGTATCCTCAGCCTGTGTATGCTGTTTCCTGTATCCTCAGCATGTTCTGTGTAGACTTGCTGTTGCATTGAAGGCCAATGCATTTGGTTGGTTTGGAGAAGTTTGCATGAACAGGATCGAGCATCTTCCGACAGGCCTCGGGATATGCATTGATGTAATTTGTTACTTTTTGACATCTTGATGTGGTTTGCTCCATTGCACTATACTGAATCTTGTTTTTTAAATATTGACATGTAGTCACAAGTAAGCCACAAGTAGGTCCACTATAAGAACATAGATGATGCCATAATTCAAACATGTAGGTGGCTTCCTCTTTCGTACTAATGTCCAGTGGAGAAAACCACTCTGTTGTTGTCATCTTGTCTTTGGTCTGATGTGAATTGTTTCAATATGTGGGTTTTAAAGGGTCAACTAGTAAGGGGGATACCTAGTCAGTTGTACAACTGAATGCATTCAACTGAAATGTGTCTTCCACATTTAACCCAACCCCTCTATAAATCAGAGAGGCGCGGGGGGGCTGCCTTAAATCGACATCATCGGCGCCCGGGGAACAGCCTTGCTCAGGGGCAGAACGACAGATTTTTACCTTGTCAGCTCGGTGATTTGATCCAGCAATCTTTACGGTTACTGGCTCAGCGCTCCTACCCGCCAGGCCAGTAGTCACTTCCTTTGATTGGACTGAGTCCTAACTTGAAATCAGTGTGCGTTTCTCAAGTTTTCGTACAAATCTTCCGTCAGCATCAACAGATAGTTGGAGTTTAGCGCGCACATCTCAAATGAGGATCCGTCCCTTTATGTCCAAACTCTGACATTGTGCTTCCTGTACTGTACTGCCCCAGTTTGTCTACCATGTCTGGATAACAGACTCCAAGACAGCCATGAAGGAACGAAGCAAAGGCAAGTTCTGGAAGAGGTACATGAAGAAATACAAACACAAAAAGGACAAGATGGATGGTGAGTATAAGTTCTGGAAGAGGCAGACCAAGAGAGACAAAATAGTTCTGGAAGAGGTAGACCAAGAGAGACAAAATAGTTCTGGAAGAGGCAGACCAAGAGAGACAAAATAGTTCTGGAAGAGGCAGACCAAGAGAGACAAAATAGTTCTGGAAGAGGTAGACCAAGAGAGACAAAATAGTTCTGGAAGAGGCAGACCAAGAGAGACAAAATAGTTCTGGAAGAGGTAGACCAAGAGAGACAAAATAGTTCTGGAAGAGGCAGACCAAGAGAGACAAAATAGTTCTGGAAGAGGCAGACCAAGAGAGACAAAATAGTTCTGGAAGAGGTAGACCAAGAGAGACAAAATAGTTCTGGAAGAGGTAGACCAAGAGAGACAAAATAGTTCTGGAAGAGGTAGACCAAGAGAGACAAAATAGTTCTGGAAGAGGTAGACCAAGAGAGACAAAATAGTTCTGGAAGAGGCAGACCAAGAGAGACAAAATAGTTCTGGAAGAGGTAGACCAAGAGAGACAAAATAGTTCTGGAAGAGGTAGACCAAGAGAGACAAAATAGTTCTGGAAGAGGCAGACCAAGAGAGACAAACACAAGAAGGACATGAAGGAAGGTAGGTTAATCAGGGGTAGGGTTGTAAAAGCCCAGTAACTTTCCAAAACTAACAGGTTTTCCAGAAATCCCGTTTGGAGGATTCCCCAATTTCCTGCTTATTCCATCCTGATTCTAAGAGAAACTCCAACCACAGGATTTGTGGAAAACTTGTGAATTTTGGGAAAGTTAGCAGAATTTTGCAACCCTAACCAGAAGGGTAAACCAGAGTCAGTGTTTATAAAGAAGCAGATCATCAGCAGAGACACACTTTATTCTTGATTACCAGTCTATTCATTTATGTAAATAATGTACTGTAGAGGCCTTCAACCCTATCAAAAGAGGCTTGGTTGCGAAAGTGAAAAGGAGGGGTGAGAGTGGGCAGCCCAGAAGGTCTAGTAGAAAGGGTACTTACTGCTCATACATACACAATAATTATAATCCACATTTTTTACATTTTAGTCATTTAGCAGACACTCTTATCCAGAGCGACTTACAGGAGCAATTAGGGTTAAGTGCCTTGCTCAAGGGCACATCGACAGATTTTTCACCTAGTCGGCTTGGGGGATTAGAACCAGCGACCTTTCGGTTACTGTCCCAACGCTGTTAACCACTAAGCTACCTGCCACCGTCTACTGTATGTTATATGTGCATTAAGTTATTGTTTTGTTGTGTTGTCCTCTGTAAGTTATTGTTTTGTTGTGTTGTCCTCTATACAGTAAGTTATTGTTTTGTTGTGTTGTCCTCTATACAGTAAGTTATTGTTTTGTTGTGTTCTCTATACAGTAAGTTATTGTTTTGTTGTGTTGTCCTCTATACAGTAAGTTATTGTTTTGTTGTGTTCTCTATACAGTAAGTTATTGTTTTGTTGTGTTGTCCTCTGTAAGTTATTGTTTTGTTGTGTTGTCCTCTATACAGTAAGTTATTGTTTTGTTGTGTTGTCCTCTATACAGTAAGTTATTGTTTTGTTGTGTTCTCTATACAGTAAGTTATTGTTTTGTTGTGTTGTCCTCTGTAAGTTATTGTTTTGTTGTGTTGTCCTCTATACAGTAAGTTATTGTTTTGTTGTGTTGTCCTCTGTAAGTTATTGTTTTGTTGTGTTGTCCTCTATACAGTAAGTTATTGTTTTGTTGTGTTGTCCTCTGTAAGTTATTGTTTTGTTGTGTTGTCCTCTGTAAGTTATTGTTTTGTTGTGTTGTCCTCTGTAAGTTATTGTTTTGTTGTGTTGTCCTCTGTAAGTTATAGTTTTTTTGTGTTGTCCTCTATACAGTAAGTTATTGTTTTGTTGTGTTGTCCTCTATACAGTAAGTTATTGTTTTGTTGTGTTGTCCTCTATACAGTAAGTTATTGTTTTGTTGTGTTGTCCTCTATACAGTAAGTTATTGTTTTGTTGTGTTGTCCTCTATACAGTAAGTTATTGTTTTGTTGTGTTGTCCTCTATACAGTAAGTTATTGTTTTGTTGTGTTCTCTATACAGTAAGTTATTGTTTTGTTGTGTTGTCCTCTATACAGTAAGTTATTGTTTTGTTGTGTTCTCTATACAGTAAGTTATTGTTTTGTTGTGTTGTCCTCTGTAAGTTATTGTTTTGTTGTGTTGTCCTCTATACAGTAAGTTATTGTTTTGTTGTGTTATTCTCTGTAAGTTATTGTTTTGTTGTGTTGTCCTCTATACAGTAAGTTATTGTTTTGTTGTGTTGTCCTCTATACAGTAAGTTATTGTTTTGTTGTGTTGTCCTCTATACAGTAAGTTATTGTTTTGTTGTGTTGTCCTCTGTAAGTTATTGTGTTGTTGTGTTGTCCTCTATACAGTAAGTTATCGTGTTGTTGTGTTATTCTGTAGGTCATGTGACTATAGAGTTAGGTGAGACAGAGGAGGATCAGAAGGGAGGAGAGGAGGAGAAGTCTGATGGACCAGGTGGGTACCACAGCCCATTTTGAAATACTGTAGTATATTGAAGCAATAAGGCCCGAGGGAGTGTGGTATATGGCCAATATACCACGGCTAAGGGCTGTTCTTCAGCACGACGCAACGCAGAGTGCCTGGATACAGCCCTTAGCCGTGGTATATTGGCCATATACCACAAACCCCTGAGGTGTCTTATTGCTATTATAAACTGGTTACCAACGTTATTAGAGCAGTAGACAAGTAGTTATGTGTCAAACCCATGGTATATTGTCTGATATACCACGGCTTTCAGCCAATCAGCATCCAGGAGCCAAACTACCCGGTTTATAATTATATCCATAACACATGGAGAGACAATGACCAACCTCGATTCAATACAAAACATTTAAATACATATATTATACATTATCCTTAATATAGTTTACTCAGAGTCTATGATAGTCAATAACAATGTGAACGTGAGCGTGGATGTTACGGATAGTTTAGTTGAATAGACTGATGTTATGGCTACTTTAGTTGAATAGACTGATGTTATGGATACTTTAGTTGAATAGACTGATGTTATGGATACTTTAGTTGAATGGACTGATGTTATGGCTACTTTAGTTGAATGGACTGATGTTATGGCTACTTTAGTTGAATGGACTGATGTTATGGCTACTTTAGTTGAATGGACTGATGTTATGGCTACTTTAGTTGAATGGACTGATGTTATGGCTACTTTAGTTGAATGGACTGATGTTATGGCTACTTTAGTTGAATGGACTGATGTTATGGCTACTTTAGTTGAATGGACTGATGTTATGGCTACTTTAGTTGAATGGACTGATGTTATGGCTACTTTAGTTGAATGGACTGATGTTATGGCTACTTTAGTTGAATGGACTGATGTTATGGCTACTTTAGTTGAATGGACTGATGTTATGGCTACTTTAGTTGAATGGACTGATGTTATGGCTACTTTAGTTGAATGGACTGATGTTATGGCTACTTTAGTTGAATGGACTGATGTTATGGCTACTTTAGTTGAATGGACTGATGTTATGGCTACTTTAGTTGAATGGACTGATGTTATGGCTACTTTAGTTGAATGGACTGATGTTATGGCTACTTTAGTTGAATGGACTGATGTTATGGCTACTTTAGTTGAATGGACTGATGTTATGGCTACTTTAGTTGAATGGACTGATGTTATGGCTACTTTAGTTGAATGGACTGATGTTATGGCTACTTTAGTTGAATGGACTGATGTTATGGCTACCTTAGTTGAATGGACTGATGTTATGGCTACTTTAGTTGAATGGACTGATGTTATGGCTACTTTAGTTGAATGGACTGATGTTATGGCTACTTTAGTTGAATGGACTGATGTTATGGATACTTTAGTTGAATGGACTGATGTTATGGCTACTTTAGTTGAATGGACTGACGTTATGGCTACTTTAGTTGAATGGACTGATGTTATGGCTACTTTAGTTGAATAGACTGATGTTATGGATACTTTAGTTGAATAGACTGATGTTATGGATACTTTAGTTGAATGGACTGATGTTATGGCTACTTTAGTTGAATGGACTGATGTTATGGCTACTTTAGTTGAATGGACTGATGTTATGGCTACTTTAGTTGAATGGACTGATGTTATGGCTACTTTAGTTGAATGGACTGATGTTATGGCTACTTTAGTTGAATGGACTGATGTTATGGCTACTTTAGTTGAATGGACTGATGTTATGGCTACTTTAGTTGAATGGACTGATGTTATGGCTACTTTAGTTGAATGGACTGATGTTATGGCTACTTTAGTTGAATGGACTGATGTTATGGCTACTTTAGTTGAATGGACTGATGTTATGGCTACTTTAGTTGAATGGACTGATGTTATGGCTACTTTAGTTGAATGGACTGATGTTATGGCTACTTTAGTTGAATGGACTGATGTTATGGCTACTTTAGTTGAATGGACTGATGTTATGGCTACTTTAGTTGAATGGACTGATGTTATGGCTACTTTAGTTGAATGGACTGATGTTATGGCTACTTTAGTTGAATGGACTGATGTTATGGCTACCTTAGTTGAATGGACTGATGTTATGGCTACTTTAGTTGAATGGACTGATGTTATGGCTACTTTAGTTGAATGGACTGATGTTATGGCTACTTTAGTTGAATGGACTGATGTTATGGATACTTTAGTTGAATGGACTGATGTTATGGCTACTTTAGTTGAATGGACTGACGTTATGGCTACTTTAGTTGAATGGACTGATGTTATGGCTACTTTAGTTGAATGGACTGATGTTATGGCTACTTTAGTTGAATGGACTGATGTTATGGCTACTTTAGTTGAATGGACTGATGTTATGGATACTTTAGTTGAATGGACTGATGTTATGGCTACTTTAGTTGAATGGACTGATGTTATGGCTACTTTAGTTGAATGGACTGATGTTATGGCTACTTTAGTTGAATGGACTGATGTTATGGCTACTTTAGTTGAATGGACTGATGTTATGGCTACTTTAGTTGAATGGACTGATGTTACGGCTACTTTAGTTGAATGGACTGACGTTATGGCTACTTTAGTTGAATGGACTGATGTTATGGCTACTTTAGTTGAATGGACTGATGTTATGGCTACTTTAGTTGAATGGACTGATGTTATGGCTACTTTAGTTGAATGGACTGACGTTATGGCTACTTTAGTTGAATGGACTGACGTTATGGCTGCTTTAGTTGAATGGACTGATGTTATGGCTGCTTTAGTTGAATGGACTGATGTTATGGCTACTTTAGTTGAATGGACTGATGTTACGGCTACTTTAGTTGAATGGACTGATGTTACGGCTACTTTAGTTGAATGGACTGATGTTATGGCTACTTTAGTTGAATGGACTGATGTTACGGCTACTTTAGTTGAATGGACAGATGTTATGGCTACTTTAGTTGAATGGACTGATGTTATGGCTACTTTAGTTGAATGGACTGATGTTATGGCTACTTTAGTTGAATGGACTGACGTTATGGCTACTTTAGTTGAATGGACTGACGTTATGGCTACTTTAGTTGAATGGACTGATGTTATGGCTACTTTAGTTGAATGGACTGACGTTATGGCTACTTTAGTTGAATGGACTGACGTTATGGCTACTTTAGTTGAATGGACTGACGTTATGGCTACTTTAGTTGAATGGACTGACGTTATGGCTACTTTAGTTGAATGGACTGATGTTATGGCTACTTTAGTTGAATGGACTGATGTTACGGCTACTTTAGTTGAATGGACTGATGTTACGGCTACTTTAGTTGAATGGACTGATGTTATGGCTACTTTAGTTGAATGGACTGATGTTAAGGATAGTTTAGTTGAATGGACTGATGTTATGGATACTTTAGTTGAATGGACTGATGTTACGGCTACTTTAGTTGAATGGACTGATGTTACGGCTACTTTAGTTGAATGGACTGATGTTACGGCTACTTTAGTTGAATGGACTGATGTTATGGCTACTTTAGTTGAATGGACTGATGTTATGGCTACTTTAGTTGAATGGACTGACGTTATGGCTACTTTAGTTGAATGGACTGACGTTATGGCTACTTTAGTTGAATGGACTGATGTTATGGCTACTTTAGTTGAATGGACTGATGTTATGGCTACTTTAGTTGAATGGACTGATGTTATGGCTACTTTAGTTGAATGGACTGACGTTATGGCTACTTTAGTTGAATGGACTGACGTTATGGCTACTTTAGTTGAATGGACTGATGTTATGGCTGCTTTAGTTGAATGGACTGATGTTATGGCTACTTTAGTTGAATGGACTGATGTTACGGCTACTTTAGTTGAATGGACTGATGTTACGGCTACTTTAGTTGAATGGACTGATGTTATGGCTACTTTAGTTGAATGGACTGATGTTATGGCTACTTTAGTTGAATGGACTGATGTTATGGCTACTTTAGTTGAATGGACTGATGTTATGGCTACTTTAGTTGAATGGACTGATGTTATGGCTACTTTAGTTGAATGGACTGATGTTATGGCTACTTTAGTTGAATGGACTGATGTTAAGGATAGTTTAGTTGAATGGACTGATGTTATGGATACTTTAGTTGAATGGACTGATGTTACGGCTACTTTAGTTGAATGGACTGATGTTATGGCTACTTTAGTTGAATGGACTGATGTTATGGCTACTTTAGTTGAATGGACTGATGTTATGGCTACTTTAGTTGAATGGACTGATGTTATGGCTACTTTAGTTGAATGGACTGATGTTATGGCTACTTTAGTTGAATGGACTGATGTTATGGCTACTTTAGTTGAATGGACTGATGTTATGGCTACTTTAGTTGAATGGACTGACGTTATGGCTACTTTAGTTGAATGGACTGATGTTATGGCTACTTTAGTTGAATGGACTGACGTTATGGCTACTTTAGTTGAATGGACTGACGTTATGGCTACTTTAGTTGAATGGACTGATGTTATGGCTACTTTAGTTGAATGGACTGATGTTATGGCTACTTTAGTTGAATGGACTGATGTTACGGCTACTTTAGTTGAATGGACTGATGTTATGGCTACTTTAGTTGAATGGACTGATGTTACGGCTACTTTAGTTGAATGGACTGATGTTATGGCTACTTTAGTTGAATGGACTGATGTTATGGCTACTTTAGTTGAATGGACTGACGTTATGGCTACTTTAGTTGAATGGACTGATGTTATGGCTACTTTAGTTGAATGGACTGATGTTATGGCTACTTTAGTTGAATGGACTGACGTTATGGCTACTTTAGTTGAATGGACTGACGTCATGGCTACTTTAGTTAAATGGACTGATGCTATGGCTACTTTAGTTGAATGGACTGATGTTAAGGCTACTTTAGTTGAATGGACTGATGTTATGGCTACTTTAGTTGAATGGACTGATGTTATGGCTACTTTAGTTGAATGGACTGATGTTATGGCTACTTTAGTTGAATGGACTGATATTATGGCTATTTTAGTTGAATGGACTGACGTTATGGCTACTTTAGTTGAATGGACTGATGTTATGGATAGTTTAGTTAAATGGACTGATGTTATGGCTACTTTAGTTAAATGGACTGATGTTATAATAATAATAATAATAATAATAATAATAATAATAATAATAATAATAATAATGTTATGGCTACTTTAGTTGAATGGACTGATGTTATGGCTACTTTAGTTGAATGGACTGATGTTATGGCTACTTTAGTTAAATGGACTGATGTTATGGATAGTTTAGTTGAATGGACTGATGTTATGTATACTTTAGTTGAATGGACTGATGTTATGGATACTTTAGTTGAATGGACTGATGTTATTGATAGTTTAGTTGAATGGACTGATGTTAATGATAGTTTAGTTGAATGGACTGATGTTATGGATAGTTTAGTTGAATGGACTGATGTTATGGATAGTTTAGTTGAATGGACTGATGTTATGGCTACTTTAGTTGAATGGACTGATGTTACGGCTACTTTAGTTGAATGGACTGATGTTATGGCTACTTTAGTTGAATGGACTGATGTTATGGCTACTTTAGTTGAATTGACTGATGTTATGGCTACTTTAGTTGAATGGACTGATGTTATGGCTACTTTAGTTGAATGGACTGATGTTATGGCTACTTTAGTTGAATGGACTGATGTTACGGCTACTTTAGTTGAATGGACTGATGTTATGGCTACTTTAGTTGAATGGACTGATGTTATGGCTACTTTAGTTGAATGGACTGATGTTATGGCTACTTTAGTTAAATGGACTGATGTTATGGATAGTTTAGTTGAATGGACTGATGTTATGTATACTTTAGTTGAATGGACTGATGTTATGGATACTTTAGTTGAATGGACTGATGTTATTGATAGTTTAGTTGAATGGACTGATGTTAATGATAGTTTAGTTGAATGGACTGATGTTATGGATAGTTTAGTTGAATGGACTGATGTTATGGCTACTTTAGTTGAATGGACTGATGTTATGGCTACTTTAGTTGAATTGACTGATGTTATGGCTACTTTAGTTGAATGGACTGATGTTATGGCTACTTTAGTTGAATGGACTGATGTTATGGCTACTTTAGTTGAATGGACTGATGTTACGGCTACTTTAGTTGAATGGACTGATGTTATGGCTACTTTAGTTGAATGGACTGATGTTATGGCTACTTTAGTTGAATGGACTGATGTTATGGCTACTTTAGTTGAATGGACTGATGTTACGGCTACTTTAGTTGAATGGACTGATGTTACGGCTACTTTAGTTGAATGGACTGATGTTATGGCTACTTTAGTTGAATGGACTGATGTTATGGCTACTTTAGTTGAATGGACTGATGTTACGGCTACTTTAGTTGAATGGACTGATGTTATGGCTACTTTAGTTGAATGGACTGATGTTATGGCTACTTTAGTTGAATGGACTGATGTTATGGCTACTTTAGTTGAATGGACTGATGTTATGGCTACTTTAGTTAAATTGACTGATGTTATGGATAGTTTAGTTGAATGGACTGATGTTATGGATACTTTAGTTGAATGGACTGATGTTATGGATACTTTAGTTGAATGGACTGATGTTATGGATAGTTTAGTTGAATGGACTGATGTTAATGATAGTTTAGTTGAATGGACTGATGTTATGGATAGTTTAGTTGAATGGACTGATGTTATGGATAGTTTAGTTGAATGGACTGATGTTATGGCTACTTTAGTTGAATGGACTGATGTTACGCCTACTTTAGTTGAATGGACTGATGTTATGGCTACTTTAGTTGAATGGACTGATGTTATGGCTACTTTAGTTGAATGGACTGATGTTACGGCTACTTTAGTTGAATGGACTGATGTTATGGCTACTTTAGTTGAATGGACTGATGTTATGGCTACTTTAGTTGAATGGACTGATGTTACGCTACTTTAGTTGAATGGACTGATGTTATGGCTACTTTAGTTAAATGGACTGATGTTATGGCTACTTTAGTTGAATGGACTGATGTTATGGCTACTTTAGTTGAATGGACTGATGTTACGGCTGCTTTAGTTGAATGGACTGATGTTACGGCTACTTTAGTTGAATGGACTGACGTTATGGCTACTTTAGTTGAATGGACTGATGTTATGGCTACTTTAGTTGAATGGACTGATGTTACGGCTACTTTAGTTGAATGGACTGATGTTATGGCTACTTTAGTTGAATGGACTGATGTTATGGCTACTTTAGTTGAATGGACTGATGTTATGGCTACTTTAGTTGAATGGACTGATGTTATGTTTACTTTAGTTGAATGGACTGATGTTATGGCTACTTTAGTTAAATGGACTGACGTTATGGCTACTTTAGTTGAATGGACTGATGTTATGGCTACTTTAGTTGAATGGACTGATGTTATGGCTACTTTAGTTAAATGGACTGATGTTATGGCTACTTTAGTTGAATGGACTTATGTTATGGCTACTTTAGTTGAATGGACTGATGTTACGGCTACTTTAGTTGAATGGACTGACGTTATGGCTACTTTAGTTGAATGGACTGATGTTATGGCTACTTTAGTTGAATGGACTGATGTTATGGCTACTTTAGTTGAATGGACTGATGTTACGGCTACTTTAGTTGAATGGACTGATGTTATGGATAGTTTAGTTGAATGGACTGATGTTATGGCTACTTTAGTTGAATGGACTGATGTTACAGCTACTTTAGTTGAAATGATTGATTGTAAGTCACTTTGACGAAGAGTGTATGGATAATGTAACTTCTCTTCCACGTCCCAGCAGACAACGTCCTGAAGCGTGTGTTCGACGTCGTCAAGTTCACCTGGGCGTTGTTCCAGACCATGGTGGAGAGCTTCACCAAGTGGATGAACAACGTGTGTAGAGAACACCAAGACATCTCCACCGTGCTGCGCATTGAGAGATGCATGCTCACTAGAGAGGTCAAAAAGGTAGTGACCTGCTACTGTCGCTCTCTCTCTGTCTGTCTTTGAGTTTTTTTTCTTTTACACACTTATAAATAGTTACGTTTTGACTTTAATATACAAACAAACAAACTATCAAAATAGAGAATAAGTGATGATCTTGATCCTAACCATCAAACCTCTCCCCAGGGTAACGCCCCGTCCAGAAAGACTATCCATGTGTTCTACCAGAAGCATGAATCAATGACAACATATATAACCTACAGTCCATTGGGAAAGTATTCAGACCCCTTGACTTTCTCCACAATTTGTTACGTTACAGCCTTATTCTAAAATTGATTAAATTGTTTTTTTTCCCTCATCAATCTACACACAATACCGCATAATGACAAAGCAAAAACTAGTTTTTAGACATTTTTGCTAATTTATTAAAAATAAAAAACAGAAATATGACATTTACATAAGTATTCAGACCCTTTACTCAGTACTTTGTTGAAGCACCTTTGGCAGCGATTACAGCCTCGAGTCTTCTTGAGTATGATGCTACAAGGTTGGCACACCTGTATTTGGGGAGTTTCTCCCATTCTTCTCTGAAGATCCTCTCACGCTCTGTCAGGTTGGATGGGGAGCTCTGGAGCACTGTCAGAGTGACCATCGGGTTCTTGGTCACCTCCCTGACCAAGGCCCTTCTTCCCCGATTGCTCAGTTTGTCCGGGCGGCCAGCTCTAGGAAGAGTCTTGGTGGTTCCAAACTTATTTCATTTAAGAATGATGGAGGCCACTGTGTTCTTGGACATTCAATGCTGCAGAAATGTTTTGGTACCCTTTCCCAGATCTGTACCTCGACACAATCCTGTCTCGGAGCTCTACGGACAATTCCTTCGACCTCATGGCTTGGTTTTTGCTCTGACATGCACTGTCAACTGTGGGACCTTATATAGACAGGTGTGTGCCTTTCCAAATCATGTCCAATCAATTGAATTCACCACAGGTGGACTCCAGTCAAGTTGTAGAAGCATCTCAAGGATGATCAATGGAAACAGGATGCACCTGAACTCAATTTCGAGTCTCATAACAAAGGGTCTGAATACTTATGTAAATAAGATATCTCTGTTTTTCGCTTTGTCATAATGGGATATTGTGTGTAGATTGATGAGGGACAAAAATATTTAATCCATTGTAGAATAAGGCCGTAACGTAGCAAAATGTGGAAAAAGGGAAGGGGTCTGAATACTTTACGAATGCACTGTATATGTAACCTGTTTTAATGTTAAGGTATAACTCCCCTGAAGGGTAACGTCCCGTGCAGAGAAAGTATCCATGTGTTCTACCAGAAGCAGATGAATCAACGACAACATATTGAATAACCTATATGTAACCTATATTAATGTATAACTCCCCTGCAGGGTAACGTCCCGTCCAGAGAAAGTATCCATGCGTTCTACCAGAAGCAGATGAATATGAACACGTCGAGGGGGTCCAGTCTGGACTGGCTCAGTGAGGGGGGGTCTCACAGGGTCCGGAGAAGGAGAGACGGCTATCGCATGGAGAGCCAGGACTCCATTGCATCTATGGCCTCCAGGGATAGTATATCCAGGTAAGTGTATGGTATGTCAACTATACCTGCACGATGAATATCTCCCAGAGACAGCGTATCTTCCAGAGACAGCGTATCTTCCAGAGACAGCGTATCTTCCAGAGACAGCGTATCTTCCAGAGACAGCGTATCTTCCACAGACAGCGTATCTTCCAGAGACAGCGTATCTTCCAGAGACAGCGTATCTTCCAGAGACAGCATATCTTCCAGAGACAGCGTATCTTCCAGAGACAGCATATCTTCCAGAGACAGCATATCTATTAGAATCCTATGTGAAAGGAGTATTACAATACAACGCTGACAAAAAGTATTTGCCCCCTTTCTGATATTCTCTATTTTTGCATATTTTTGATACCGAACGTTATCAGATCTTCAACCAAAACCTAATATTAGATCAAGGGAACCTGAGTTTACAAAATAATAAAAATAATGATACTTATATATTTATTTAATTAACACAGTTATGCAAAGTTATGCAACACCCAATGCCCCTGTATGAAAAAGTAATTGCCCCCTTACACTCAATAACTGGTTGTGCCACCTTTAGTTGCAATGACTCCAACCAAACGCTTCCTGTAGTTGTTGATCAGTCTCTCACGTCGCTGTGGAGGAATTTTGGCCCACTCTTGCATACAGAACTGCTTTAACTCAACAACATTTGTGGGTTTTCAAGCATGAGCTGCTCGTTTCAAGTCTTTGCCACAACATCTTGACCGTTGCTTTGAGGTTCTTAATGTGGAATGCAGTGTTTGGTTTTCGCCAGACATAAATGGGACACATCTCATCCAAAAAGTTGACTCAAGTTTGCGTAAAAAGAACCTGGAAGCACTTGCATGATCATCAAGACTTGGAAGAATGTTCTATGGACAGATGAGTCAAAAGTATAACTTTTTGGACGACATGGTTCCAGTAATGCCTGGTGAAAACCACACTCTGCATTCCACAGTAAGAACATCATACCAAAGGTCAAGCATGGTGGTGGTGGTGTGATGGTTTGGGGATGCTTTGCTGCCTCAGGACCTGGACGACTTGCCTTAATAGAAGGAACCATGAATTCTGCTCTGTATCAGAGAATTCTAGAGGAGAATGTCAGACCATCCGTCTGTGAGCTGAAGCTGAAGCGCAGCTGGGTCATGCAGCAAGACAATGATCCAAAACACACAATCAAGTCTACATGAAAATGGCTAAAAAGCAACACATTTGAAGTTTTGGAATGGCCTAGTCAAAGTCCAGACCTAATCCCAATTGAGATGTTGTGGCAGGACTTGAAACGAGCAGTTCATGCTTGAAAACCCACAAATGTCGCTGAGTTAAAGCAGTTCTGCATGGAAGAGTGGGCCAAAATTCCTCCACAGCGACGTGAGAGACTGATCAACAACTACAGGAAGCGTTTGGTTGGAGTCATTGCAGCTAAAGGTGGCACAACCAGTTATTGAGTGTAAGGGGGCAATTACTTTTTCACACAGGGGAATTGGGTGTTGCATAACTTTGTTTATGAAATAAATTAAATAAGTATGTAATTGTTGTGTTATTTGTTCACTCAGGTTCCGTTTATCTAATATTAGGTTTTGGTTGAAGATTTAGTATAAAAACATTTGCGAAAGTAGAGAAATTTAGAAAAGGGGGCAAATACTTTTTTCACAGCACCGTATCTTCCGGAGACCGAGCAGAGTGCTTGAGATATCCTATTATTACCTTCCATATGTTCAGTATCTTCAGCAGGGAGGATACAGGCTGAGGGATGAGGAATCGCATTCTACATTCTGCCATTACCTCCCCACTAACTTCACCATTTGGAAACCTCCACTTCGTTAGCTGCGCCATGTGGAAGCCATGTTGTAACCATGATGTCATTCCACTCCTTTATTTCCCATGTCTCCATCTCTCTATCCCATCAGTGCCTACACTGAGGCCACCATGCTGTTCTCCCGCCAAGACACGCTGGACGAGCTGGACGGAATGCCGTCAGACGTTCCCATTCCCAAAACCAGCGATCGTGCCCGGCCCAAACTCCATAAGATTTACGGCCTGGACGCTTCCAAGTCGACTGACAGCAGCAGCAGCCAAGTGTCCAGGTGCCAGGTCCAAGCCAAAAACCTCCTCTTCCTCCTCCTCTTCCTCCTCCTCCTCCTCCTCCTCCTCCTCCTCCTACACCTCCTCCTCCTCCTCTTCCTCCTCCTCTTCCTCCTCCTCTTCTTCCTCCTCCTCGTCCTCCTCTTCTTCTTCCTCTTCCTCCTCCTCTTCCTCTCTTCCTCTTCCTCCTCCTCTTCCTCCTCCTCCTCCCCTTCCTCCTCTTCCTCCTCCTCCTCTTCCTCCTCCTCTTCCTCCCCTCGAACCCATTTTGTGTTTATGTGTAGCTTATTATAACTTATCATCATTACATGTGGTTTGTCAGTCATCTTTATAAACGTTGTTTCTGTTCCTCAAACTTCACAAACTACTGTCAATATACATTTTGGGATTAATAGGATTATTTATGCCCTTCACATTGAATGAGATCAATGTCAGATTGTCAGTCATGCTTGTCAGTCATGCTTGTCAGTCATGCTTGCTGTTCTGTCAACCAAAGTTTGAAACTACACAATGATACATTGGGCTGTTGAGTGAGTGTCACCCAAATACTCTCAACTTTGTGAATAGAGTACAGAGCATCAACAGTAACCAGTATCTTTGTGAATACAGTACAGAGCATCGACAGTAACCAGTATCTTTGTGAATACAGTACAGAGCATCGACAGTAACCAGTATCTTTGTGAATACAGTACTGCGCATCGACAGTAACCAGTAACTTTGTGAATACAGTACAGAGCATCGACAGTAACCAGTAACTTTGTGAATACAGTACAGAGCATCGACAGTAACCAGTAACTTTGTGAATACAGTACTGAGCATCGACAGTAACCAGTATCTTTGTGAATACAGTACAGAGCATCGACAGTAACCAGTATCTTTGTGAATACAGTACTGCGCATCGACAGTAACCAGTAACTTTGTGAATACAGTACAGAGCATCGACAGTAACCAGTAACTTTGTGAATACAGTACTGAGCATCGACAGTAACCAGTAACTTTGTGAATACAGTACAGAGCATCGACAGTAACCAGTAACTTTGTGAATACAGTACTGAGCATCGACAGTAACCAGTAACTTTGTGAATACAGTACAGAGCATCGACAGTAACCAGTATCTTTGTGAATACAGTACTGAGCATCGACAGTAACCAGTAACTTTGTGAATACAGTACAGAGCATCGACAGTAACCAGTAACTTTGTGAATACAGTACTGCGCATCGACAGTAACCAGTAACTTTGTGAATACTTAGTGTTTGTCTGTCTGTTGTTTGTCTGTCTGTCTGTCCCCCACAGCGAGGCGACTCAGTGCATCACTCTCTACTCACGGCAGGGCACCACTGACACCATCGAGGAGGTGGAGGACGAACAGGACCAGGGGGAGGACAGGCAGCACGGACCCTGGGGACCCCCACATCCGGAGGCAGAGGGGGCTGAGGGTACCCCCTGGTGGAGGGGTGGTGGAGAGACCACGGAGGAGGAGAGGGACCAGGGCCAGGGGGATCCATGGGGGTCTCCAGGCCCAGGGGAGGGCCCCTCCTTCAGGGTAGACGGTCCAACCTCGACACTCCTGTCCCTTCCACCAGGGTCCCAGGACTGTACCACTGACAGTGACGATGGGGGTGTCCGGCAGGAGTACCTGAACACAGAGGAGTGGGACTGGGCGGGTCAGCTGTACGCCCCAAACACCTCGGACGCCCCAAACACCTCGGACGCTGACGTGTCTCCCAGCTACAGCAAGGTTGGTTGTCTATGTCCCTTGTCACACTGAGCCGGGTTCCGTTCTAGGATTCTTCCTTCTAGGGAGTTTTTCCTGGCCACTGCTTTCACTTCTGCTTTGCTTGCTTTTTGGGGTCGGGCCGGGTTACTGCAAAGCACTTTGTGACAACTGCTGATGTTAAAACGGCTTTTATAAAAAATACATTTGATTGATTGATTTATAATTTGATTGCTCACACAGCAGCACTTGGTGATTTGTAGTATAATGAAAAGTGTAAACTAAATATATTATTATTATTATTTTGTTATTAAGGCGGTGAGCTTCGACCGTCTGGAGGTGACTGATGATGATGATGATGAGAGGATGATGGTGATGACCCCTGACACCAGCCGGTCAGACTATCTGGACGATCCCCTGCTGCCCTCACTGACCTCTGAACTCACCGCCAGCGAGCTGCTGCTCAACAAGTAAGTGGATAAGACACACTGTCTATTCTAGATAAAATAGAACTCGTCTATACAGTGGAATTGAGTACAATAGGACAGTACTTGCCAACCATTTTTTGAACTGTGGCACACCTTGATTTGATTAAAACATTTTGCAGCACATCTAAAATGTCCCTATTAATTTAGTTAGTGGTAATGACTTCCATCTCATCTGATCCATACTGCAAATCATCTATTTTCTGTGACAAAGATTAAATTGGGTTTATTTGAACTATTGTCATAGTTCCTTACTCATAATGACTCATTTCCACTTTAAGAGCCTCCCACAAATCTGCACAAAAAAAATACACAACGTGGCCAAAAGTATGTGGACACCGGTTCGTCAAACATCTAATTCCGAAATCATGGGCATTAATATGGAGTTGGTCCCCCCCCTTTGCTGCTATAACAGCCTCCACTCTTCTGAGAAGGCTTTCCACTAGATGTTGGAACATTGCTGCGGGGACTTGCTTCCATTCAGCCACAAGAGCATTAGTGAGGTCGGGCACTGATGTTGAGCGATTAGGCCTGGCTCGCAGTCGGCGTTCCAATTCATCCCAAAGGTGTTCGATGGGGTTGAGGTCAGGGCTCTGTGCAGGCCAGTCAAGTTCTTCCACACCTATCTCGACAAACCATTTCTGTATGAACCTCGCTTTGTGCACAGGGGCATTGTCATTCTGAAACAGGAAAGGGCCTTCCCCAAACTGTTGCCACAAAGTTGGAAGCACAGAATCGTCTAGAATGTCATTGTATGCTGTAGCGTTAAGATTTCCCTTCACTGGAACTAAGGGGCCTAGCCCAAACCATGAAAAACAGCCCCAGACCATTATTCCTCCTCCATCAAACTTTACAGTTGGCACTATGCATTGGGGCAGGTAGAGTTCTCCTGGCATCTGCCAAACCCAGATTTGACCGTCGGACTGCCAGATGATGAATCGTGATTCATCACTCCAGAGAACACGTTTCCACTGCTCCAGAGTCCAATGGCGGCAAGCTTTATACCACTCCAGCCAAAGCTTGGCATTGCTTGTGTGCGGCTGCTCGGCCATGGAAACCCATTTCATGAAGCTCCCGACGAGCAGTTCCTGTGCTGACGTTGCTTCCAGAGGCAGTTTGGAACTCGGTAGTGAGTGTTGCAACCGAGGACAGACGATTTTTACGCACTACACGCTTCAGCTTGAAAGACACTGAGCTCTTCAGTAAGGCCATTCTACTGCCAATGTTTGTCTATGGAGATTGCATGGCTGTGTGCTCGATTTTATACACCTGTCAGCATGGGTGTAGCTGAAATTGCCGAATCCACTCATTTGAAGGGGTGTCCACATACTTTAGTGTATTTTTTTTATAGCTCTGGTAATATAGGTCTTTCATTTTGAACAGTTTGGGCTAGAGACGAGTGGTTTTCTGCATTTTAAACATGTAACCACAGACACAAACCTCCGTTTGTTTCTATAGCAGAGGCTGTGGTCCAGCTAAGCCTCATCAGACTTGCTTGTGCTAACAGTTCTCACAGGGGAAGTGAAATGATACTAATTACTTTGCTTGTGTTGCGCGCTCCTCAAATGATACTAATTATTTTGCTTGTGTTGCGCGCTCCTCAAATGATACTAATTATTTTGCTTGTGATGCGCGCTCCTCAAATGATACAAATTATTTTGCTTGTGTTGCGCGCTCCTCAAATGATACTAATTATTTTGCTTGTGATGCGCGCTCCTCAAATGATACTAATTATTTTGCTTGTGATGCGCGCTCCTCAAATGATAGTAATTATTTTGCTTGTGATGCGCGCTCCTCAAATGATACTAATTATTTTGCTTGTGATGCGCGCTCCTCAAATGATACTAATTATTTTGCTTGTGATGCGCGCTCCTCAAATGATACTAATTACTTTGCTTGTGTTGCGCGCTCCTCAAATGATACTAATTACTTTGCTTGTGTTGCGCGCTCCTCAAATGATACTAACGTAACAACGGTCTGAGCACACTGGACTGTTTAACAACCACACAGACGGAACCATGTGACATTTTAATGTTTTATCTGACCACCACTAGTGCTCCCAAGTCAACAGTCCATGTGCATTCCACAGGGTCACATTTTATAAGTGAGTGTTCATTATTTTTTTATTTATTTTTTCAAGATTAGGAAAGGTTTTGCGGCCTGAGACTTTCCTCAAAGCACAACAGTGTGCTGCGACACCGCGGTTGAAAACCACCGCTATAGAGGATGGTGGAACACATGACTACCTGAAATTATGCTTCATTTGTTATCAAATTTAATTCAATTACTTCCCACGCAAAACCTTAGGGTCCATGATTCTAATAGGAAACATTCACACCTCCATCCTAGCTTGGTCGCCGGATCTTTTAACTCTTTAGCTAATATCCCCCGCCCCCCCCCCCACCCCCCTCCATCAGGATGTTCCATAATGAGGAGTTGGAGCGGTCCGACCGGTTCTACGCGGGCCAGCCACTGGCGTTCCAGTTGGTCTACGCCCTGTACAACATGCTGGTGGCCCACTCTGAGACGGTGTGTTACCTGGTCATCATCCTCAACAACATGCTGTCAGCCTCCTGCATCACCCTGGTCCTCCCCATCCTCATCTTCCTCTGGGCCATGCTGTCGGTGCCCAGACCCAGTAAGAGGTTCTGGATGACCGCCATCGTTTACACCGAGGTAACGGAGCACTGCGTCCCAAACAGTACCCTATTCTCTAGTTAGTGCACTACTTTTAGCCAGGGCGCATAGGGCTCTGGTCAAAAGTAGTGCACTATATAAGGACTAGGGTGCCATTCTCTGGTCTAATGTAGTGCACTATATAGGGAATAGGGTGCCATTCTCTGGTCTAAAGTAGTGCACTATATAGGGAATAGGGTGCCATTCTCTGGTCTAAAGTAGTGCACTATATAGGGAATAGGGTGCCATTCTCTGGTCTAAAGTAGTGCACTATATAGGGAATAGGGTGCCATTCTCTGGTCTAAAGTAGTGCACTATATAGGGAATAGGGTGCCATTCTCTGGTCTAAAGTAGTGCACTATATAAGGACTAGGGTGCCATTCTCTGGTCTAAAGTAGTGCACTATATAGGGAATAGGGTGCCATTCTCTGGTCTAAAGTAGTGCACTATATAGGGAATAGGGTGCCATTCTCTGGTCTAAAGTAGGGCACTATATAGGGAATAGGGTGCCATTCTCTGGTCTAAAGTAGTGCACTATATAGGGAATAGGGTACCATTTGGGACTCAGGCTAGATAATAATGTATACTGCTATACGCTACACAGAGCTACTGCCCAGTAAACACATGACACTGCTATAGTCTGTGACAGACAGGTCCCACGGCCGAGCTAGAGGTTTTGAAAGACCGCCATTGTACACTGGCGTATGGGATGGCATTAACTTAATATAATTTACATGCAGGTACTTTCTATGATAGTTTACTTTACAATTCTTTAGTTGAATATGTATTGTCTGTGCACCGTGTTAATCCTGTCTATGACCCTACACAATGAGTGTCTCTAAATTAACAAAACAATCATGATACTCATCTCTAAGGATGCCCCTGAAGAGAAATACAATATTTGTGGTGACTATTTACATTTTACATTTTAGTCATTCAGCAGACGCTCTTATTCAGAGCGATTTACAGTTTTGCATTAATCTGAAGAACAGTCAGTCATTCATCTGAAGAACAGTCAGTTCATTCATCTGAAGAACAGTCAGTCATTCATCTGAAGAACAGTCAGTTCATTCATTTGAAGAACAGTCAGTCATTCATCTGAAGAACAGTCAGTTCATTCATCTGAAGAACAGTCAGTCATTAATCTGAAGAACAGTCAGTCATTAATCTGAAGAACAGTCAGTCAGTAATCTGAAGAACAGTCAGTCATTAATCTGAAGAACAGTCAGTCAGTAATCTGAAGAACAGTCAGTCATTAATCTGAAGAACAGTCAGTCAGTAATCTGAAGAACAGTCAGTCAGTAATCTGAAGAACAGTCAGTCAGTAATCTGAAGAACAGTCAGTTCATTCATCTGAAGAACAGTCAGTCATTAATCTGAAGAACAGTCAGTCAGTAATCTGAAGAACAGTCAGTTCATTCATCTGAAGAACAGTCAGTTCATTCATCTGAAGAACAGTCAGTTCATTCATCTGAAGAACAGTCAGTTCATTCATCTGAAGAACAGTCAGTCATTAATCTGAAGAACAGTCAGTTCATTTATCTGAAGAACAGTCAGTCAGTAATCTGAAGAACAGTCAGTCCATTCATCTGAAGAACAGTCAGTTCATTCATCTGAAGAACAGTCAGTTCATTCATCTGAAGAACAGTCAGTTCATTAATCTGAAGAACAGTCAGTCATTAATCTGAAGAACAGTCAGTTCATTTATCTGAAGAACAGTCAGTCAGTAATCTGAAGAACAGTCAGTCCATTCATCTGAAGAGCAGTCAGTTCATTCATCTGAAGAACAGTCAGTTCATTCATCTGAAGAACAGTCAGTTCATCATCTGAAGAACAGTCAGTTCATTCATCTGAAGAACAGTCAGTCATTCATCTGAAGAACAGTCAGTCAGTAATCTGAAGAACAGTCAGTGATTAATCTGAAGAACAGTCAGTGATTAATCTGAAGAACAGTCAGTTCATTCATCTGAAGAACAGTCAGTGATTAATCTGAAGAACAGTCAGTTCATTTATCTGAAGAAGAGTCAGTCAGTAATCTGAAGAACAGTCAGTCCATTCATCTGAAGAACATTCAGTTCATTCATCTGAAGAACAGTCAGTTCATTCATCTGAAGAACAGTCAGTTCATCATCTGAAGAACAGTCAGTCATTCATCTGAAGAACAGTCAGTCAGTAATCTGAAGAACAGTCAGTGATTAATCTGAAGAACAGTCAGTGATTAATCTGAAGAACAGTCAGTTCATTCATCTGAAGAACAGTCAGTTCATCATCTGAAGAACAGTCAGTTCATTCATCTGAAGAACAGTCAGTTCATCATCTGAAGAAGAACAGTCAGTCAGTAATCTGAAGAACAGTCAGTCATTCATCTGAAGAACAGTCAGTCAGTAATCTGAAGAACAGTCAGTGATTAATCTGAAGAACAGTCAGTGATTAATCTGAAGAACAGTCAGTGATTAATCTGAAGAACAGTCAGTTCATTCATCTGAAGCGTTTTCTCTTATTTGTACCTTTATTTAACTAGGCAAGTCAATTAAGAACAAATTCTTATTTACAATAACGGCCTACCAAGAGGCAAAAGGCCTTTTGCGGGGACGGGGGCTGGGATAAATAAATAAAAATGTTTGGTCAAAACACGCATCACGACAAGAGAGACACCACAACACTACATAAAGAGAGACCTAAGACAACATCACAGCATGGCAGCAACACATGACAACACAGCATGGTAGCAACACAACATGACAACAACATGGTAGCAACACAACATGGTAGCAACACAACATGGTAGCAGCACAAACATGGTACAAACATTGTTAGGCACAGACAACAGACATGAATGGCAAAGAGACAACGATACGTCACGCGAAGCAGCCACAAGTTTCAGTAAGAGAGTCCATGATTGAGTCTATGAGTCTCTTTGAGTCTATGAATGTAGAGATGGAGATCAAACTGTCCTGTGTTTTTTGCAGCTCCTTCCAGTTCGCCAGCTGCAGCGAACTGAAAAGAGGAGCGACCCAGGGTTGTGTGTGCTTTGGGGACCTTTAACAGAATGTGACTGGCAGAACGGGTGTTGTATGTGGAGGATGAGGGTTGCAGTAGGTATCTCAGATAGGGGGAGTGAGGCCTAAGAGGGTTTTATGAATAAACATCAACCAGTGGGTTTGCACCGGGTGTACAGAGATGACCCGTTTACAGAGGAGTTTAGAGTTCAGTGATGTGTCCTATAAGGAGCATTGGTGGCAAATCTGATGGCCGAACGGTAAAGAATATCTAGCCGCTCGAGAGCACCCTTACCTGCCAATCTATAAATTACGTCTCCGTAATCTAGCATGGGTAGGATGGTCATCTGAATCAGGGTTAGTTTGGCAGCTGGGGTGAAAGAGGAGCGATTACGATAGAGGAAACCAAGTCTAGATTTAACCTTAGCCTGCAGCTTGGATATATGCTGAGAGGACAGTGTACCGGACGGGGGGGGGCAGTCTTCTTACGGAACCATATGACCTTTGTTTTGGAGGTGTTCAGAACAAGGGTTAAGGGCAGAGAAAGCTTGTTGGACACTAAGAAAGCTTTGTTGTAGAGCGTTCAACACGAAATCCGGGGAGGGGCCAGCTGAGTATAAGACTGTATCATCTGCATATAAATGGATGAGAGAGCTTCCTACTGCCTGAGCTATGTTGTTGATGTAAATTGAGAAGAGCGTGGGGCCTAGGATGGAGCCTTGGTGACAGGCAGTGGCTGAGACAGCAGATGTTCTGACTTTATACACTGCACTCTTTGAGAGAGGTAGTTAGCAAACCAGACCAAAGACCCCTCAGAGACACCAATACTCCTTAGCCGACCCACAAGAATGGAATGGTCTGCCGTATCAAAGGCTTAAAAATAGCAGCACAACGTTGCTTAGAATCAAGGGCAGTGGTAACATAATTTAGTACCTTTAAAGTTGCAGTGACACAACCACATATCTCAGTCATAGTAAGTACATTTTTCCTCAATAAAGTAGCTATTGGCAAAGTCAGAGCTAGTAAGGGGGGAAAAAGTCAAGTGCGAGTGTTAGTTCACAAAAGGCTTTCTTTGGGTGGGGTGGGGGGGTTGCTGTGGGATTATTTAAGATACTCTTTGAAGAGGTAGGATTTCAGATGTTTTCGGAAGATGGGCAGGGACTCTGCTGTCCTAGCTTCAGGGGGAAACTGGTTCCACAATTGGGGTGCCAGGACAGAGAAGAGCTTGGACTGGGCTGAGCAGGAGCTGCCCTCCCGTAGGGGTGGGTGGGCCAAGATACCAGAGGTCGTAGAACAGAGTACTCAAATTAGGGTGTAGGGTTTGAGCAGAGCCTGAAGGTAAGGAGGGTCGGTTCCTCTTGCTGCTCCGTAGGTAAGTACCATGGTTTTGTAGTGGATGCGAGCTTCGGCTGGAAGCCAGTGGAGTGTGTGGAGGAGTGGGGTGACATGGGAGAACTTGGGAAGGTTGAACACCAGGCGGGCTGCAGTGTTCTGGATAAGTTGCAGGGGTTTGATGGCACAAGCGAGGAGCCCAGCCAACAGAGAGTTACAGTGGTCCAGACGGGAGAGGACAAGTGCCTGGATTAGGACCTGCGCCGCTTCCTGTGTGAGGTAGGGTCGTACTCTACAGATGTTGTAGAGCATGAACCTGCAGGAGCGGGTCACTGCTTTGATGTTTGCAGAGAACGACAGGGTGTTGTCCAGGATCTCCCCAAGGTTCTTTGCACTCTTGGAGGGGGACACCGTGGCGTTGTCAACCGTGATGGAGAGGTCTTGAAGAGGGCAGGCCTTCCCCGGGAGGAAGAGCAGTTCCGTCTTGTCGAGGTTGAGCATGAGGTGCTGGGCTGACATCCAAGCTGAGATATCTGCCAGGCACGCAGAGATGCGTCTCACCACCTGGGTGTCAGAAGGGGGGAAGGAGAAAAGTAGTTGAGTGTCGTCCGCATAGCAATGATAGGAGAGACCATGTGATGATATGACAGAGCAGAGTGACTTTAGTGTATAGAGAGAAGAGGAGAGGGCCTAGAACCGAGCCCTGGGGGACACCAGTAGTGAGAGTATGTGGTGCAGACACAGATCCTCTCCACATCACCTGGTAGGAGCGGCCTGCCAGGTAGGATGCAATCCAAGAGTGCGCAGAACCTGAGACGCCCAGCCCTGAGAGGGTGGAGAGGAGGATCTGATGGTTCACGGTGTCGAAAGGCAGCGGATAGATCTAGGAGGATGAGGACAAAGGAGAGCGAATCAGCTTTGGCAGTGAGGAGAGCCTCCGTGACACAGAGAAGAGCAGTCTCGGTTGAGTGACCCATCTTGAAGCCTGACTGGTTAGGCTCAAGAAGATCGTTCTGAGAGAGATAGCAAGAGAGTGTTGGTCATGTGTGTTATGGAAAGAAAAGAAATAAGCGATACCGGTCTGTAGATTTTGACATCAGATGGTCGTGGTCAGGAATAAGGGAAGTGAGGAATAGAAGGTCTCCAGAGATGGTCTGAAGAAGGGAGGAGGGGATGGGGTCGAGCGGGCAGGTTGTCGGACGGCCAGACCTCACTAGTCGCAGGATGTCATCTGAAGAGAGAGGGGAGAGGAGAGGTCAAGGCGTAGGGTAGTTCTGTGTGAGCGAGACCAGTGGACTCAATAGGCTGAGTGAATGAGGAGTGGATGTCATCAACCAATTTTTCAAAGTGGTTGACAAAGTCGTCCGCAGAGGGGGAGGGGGGGGGGGGGGGGGGATTAAGGAGGGAGGAGAATGTGGATAATAGTTTTCTAGGGTTAGGGGCAGAAGCTTGAAATTTAGAGTGATAGAAAGTGGCTTTAGCAGCAGATACAGAGGAAGAGAAGGTTGTTATGTGAATTTCTATCTCTAATTCAACCTAAGCTTGAATCATTACCAGAGGTTGTAAGGCTCTGGTTTTAATCATCAATGATTCAAGGTCCACAACCCACAAGTATTATCTGTATTTTTATTCATGGAGAGCTCTGGCGCTAAAAACACATGCATTACTGTTTTATACCTCCTGACAAACAAAGGCACTTTGCTCCTCCCACCTTTAGGTGGCTTTTCTAAACAGTTTCCGCCTTCCCCTTCACCCTTGAATGTTTAGTACCGCCCCCTCTGTTAGTGGGTTGACACTACATGATAATTCTAACATTTATACTGTATTTGGGGTGAAATCCTTTAGTCATTATTCTTAAAATACAAATTAATCTAACAAAGGTAGAGAGGAGGGAGTGAAAGTCCTCCAGAAAGTTTAGTTTTCCTCTATTTTTGCTCAGTTGCCCACAGCCCTGTTCTGAAAGCTCGCAATGAGTAACTCAGCCACGGTACAGGGGGGAGGGCCGAGCCGCCCGGGAGGAAAGGGGACAGTGAATGTCATAGGATGCAGAAAGGGAGGATAGTAGGGTCGAAAGAGGCAGAATCAGGAGACAGGAGGGAGAAGGATTTAGCAGAAGGGAGAGATGATAGGATAGAAGAGGAGAGAGTAGTGGCGCATGACCATCTGGGTAGGGGCTGAGTGGCTAGGGTTGGAGCAGTGGGAGACAGAAAAGGAAACAAAGTAGTGATCAGAGACCTGGAGGGGGGTTGCAGAGAGATTAGTAGGCGAGCAGCCTCTAGTAAAGATGAGGTCAAGCGTATCGCCTGCCTTGTGAGTGGGAAAGGGTGTGGTCAAAAGAGTCAAGGAGGGGAAAGAAAGAGTTGGAAAGAAATTAGTCGAAGGCAGACGTCGGGAGGTTGAAGTCGCCCAGTACGAAGAGGGGTGAGCCATCGTCAGAAAATTCGCTTATAAAGGTGTCAAGCTCAATGAGGTACTCTCTAAGGGCACCTGGTGGGCGTTGGATGACAACAATGTTAAGCTTGAGTGGACAAGTGACAGTGACAGCATGGAATTCAAATGAGGAGATGAACAGGTGAGAGATGGAGAAAATAGAAAATCTCCACTTAGGAGAAATTAGTAGCCCTGTGCCATCACCATGACGACCAGATGCTCTCGGACTATGAGAGAAAACATAGTCAGATGAAGAAAGAGCCGCTGGAGTAGCAGTGTTCTCTGGGGTGATCCATGTCTCCGTCAGGGACAAAAAGTCAAGGGACTGAAGGGCAGCATAGGCTGAGATTAACTCGCCGTTCTAGACCGCAGATCAGCAGTTCCGAACGCTGCCGGAGACCCGGAATTCCACATACAGCGCCTTCAGAAAGTATTCATACCCCTTGACTCATTCCATATTTTGTGTTACAGCCTTAATTTAAAATGGATCAAATATATTTTTTTCTCTCTCACCCATCTACACACAATAACCCAAAATGACAAAAGTGAAAACATGTTTTTGGAACTTTTTGCTAATAATAATAAACATTGTGTCCTACTATAACTTTCAGAAAATTGTGTGCACAGGCTAAATTTGAAGGGTTGCAGCCAAGAGGAGCATCAAGAGGCCTACAGGGAGATGTGGAATGGAAAACACACAGAGCAAAATGAGATCTCATTGTGTGCAAAGCTGTCGTCAAGGCAAAGGGTGGCTATTTGAAGAATCTCAAATATAATATATATTTTGATTTGTTTAACACTTTATTGGGGGTTACTACATGATTCCATATGTGTTATTTCACAGTTTTGATGTCTTCACTATTATTCTACAATGTAGAAAATAGTAGAAATAAAGAAAAACCCTGGAATGAGTAGGTGTTCTAAAACCTTTGACCGGTAGTGTATACAGTGGGGAAAAAAAGTATTTAGTCAGCCACCAATTGTGCAAGTTCTCCCACTTAAAAAGATGAGAGAGGCCTGTAATTTTCATCATAGGTACACGTCAACTATGACAGACAAAATGAGAAAAAAAAATCCAGAAAATCACTTTGTAGGATTTTTAATGAATTTATTGGCAAATGATGGTGGAAAATAAGTATTTGGTCAATAACAAAAGTTTCTCAATACTTTGTTATATACCCTTTGTTGGCAATGACACAGGTCAAACGTTTTCTGTAAGTCTTCACAAGGTTTTCACACATTCCTCCATGCAGATCTCCTCTAGAGCAGTGATGTTTTGGGGCTGTCGCTGGGCAACACAGACTTTCAACTCCCTCCAAAGATTTTCTATGGGGTTGAGATCTGGAGACTGGCTAGGCCACTCCAGGACCTTGAAATGCTTCTTACGAAGCCACTCCTTCGTTGCCCGGGCGGTGTGTTTGGGATCATTGTCATGCTGAAAGACCCAGCCACGTTTCATCTTCAATGCCCTTGCTGATGGAAGGAGGTTTTCACTCAAAATCTCACCATACATGGCCCCATTCATTCTTTCCTTTACACGGATCAGTCGTCCTGGTCCCTTTGCAGAAAAACAGCCCAAAAGCATGATGTTTCCACCCCCATGCTTCACAGTAGGTATGGTGTTCTTTGGATGCAACTCAGCATTCTTTGTCCTCCAAACATGACGAGTTGAGTTTTTACCAAAAAGTTATATTTTGGTTTCATCTGACCAGATGACATTCTCCCAATCCTCTTCTGGATCATCCAAATGCACTTCAGACGGGCCTGGACATGTACTGGCTTAAGCAGGGGGACACGTCTCGCACTGCACGATATGAGTCCCTGGCGGCATAGTGTGTTACTGATGGTAGGCTTTGTTACTTTGGTCCCAGCTCTCTGCAGGTCATTCACTAGGTCCCCCCATGTGGTTCTGGGATTTTTGCTCACCGTTCTTGTGATCATTTTGACCCCACGGGGTGAGATCTTGCGTGGAGCCCCAGATAGAGGAAGATTATCAGTGGTCTTGTATGTCTTCCATTTCCTAATAATTGCTCCCACAGTTGATTTCTTCAAACCAAGCTGCTTACCTATTGCAGATTCAGTCTTCCCAGCCTGGTGCAAGTCTACAATTTTGTTTCTGGTGTCCTTTGACAGCTCTTTGGTCTTGGCCATTGTGGAGTTTGGAGTGTGACTGTTTGAGGTTGTGGACAGGTGTCTTTTATACTGATAACAAGTTCAAACAGGTGCCATTAATACAGGTAACGAGTGGAGGACAGAGGAGCCTCTTAAAGAAGAAGTTACAGGTCTGTGAGAGCCAGAAATCTTGCTTGTTTGTAGGTGACCAAATACTTATTTTCCACCATAATTTGCAAATAAATTCATTAAAAATCCTACAATGGGATTTTCTGGATTTTTTTTTCTCAATTTGTCTGTCATAGTTGACGTGTACCTATGATGAAAATTACAGGCCTCTCTCATCTTTTTAAGTGGGAGAACTTGCACAATTGGTGGCTGACTAAATACTTTTTTTCCCCACTGTATGTAGGTATAGTTAAAGTGACTATGCATAGATAATAAACAGAGAGTAGCAGCAGCGTAAAAGAGGAGGTGGGGGGGGGGGGACAATGTAAATAGTCTGGGTAGCCATTTGAATAGCTGTTCAGGAGTCTTATGGCTTGGGGGGTAGAAGCTGTTAAGAAGCCTTTTGGACCTAGACTTGGCGCTCTGGTACCGCTTGCCGTGCGGTAGCAGAGAGAACACTCTATGACTAGGTTGGCTGGAGTCTTTGACAATTTGTAGGGCCTTCCTCTGACACCGCCTGGTATAGAGATCCTTCCTCTGACACCGCCTGGTATAGAGATCCTTCCTCTGACACTGCCTGGTATAGAGATCCTTCCTCTGACACCGCCTGGTATAGAGATCCTTCCTCTGACACCGCCTGGTATAGAGGTCCTTCCTCTGACACCGCCTGGTATAGAGATCCTTCCTCTGATATAACCAATAGGCTAAATGTAGGTACATTTAGCTGGGGGGGGGCAATGAGGAGATTCTGGATCTTTCCCTCACGGTCCCGTGTAGCTCAGTTGGTAGAGCATGGAGTTTGCAACAGCAGGGTTGTGGGTTCAATTCCCACAGGGGGCCAGTATGAAAAAAAACCAACACATTATGCACTCACTAACTGTAAGTCGCTCTGGATAAGAGGGTCTGCTAAATGACTAAAATGTGAAATGGGGACGTGGGAGTGGCGTTGCCATGGCGTGAAATTCAATGGATCTATAATATTGTTGGGTTTCATGTCTTCTCTCATCTAGGTCGCCATCGTCATCAAGTACATCTGCCAGTTTGGCTTCATTCCCTTCAACCAGAACCTAGTGGTGGATGGGAATAAACCCTACCACCCTCCCAACATCATCGGAGTGGAGAAGAAAGATGGATACCTCGTCTACGACCTCATACAGCTTCTAGCGCTCTTCTTCCACAGGTCCATCCTGAAGGTAGATGGATACGTTGTCTATGACCTCATACAGCTTCTAGCGCTCTTCTTCCACAGGTCCATCCTGAAGGTAGATGGATACGTCGTCTATGACCTCATACAGCTTCTAGCGCTCTTCTTCCACAGGTCCATCCTGAAGGTAGATATACGATCGTTGTCTACGACCTCATACAGCTTCTAGCGCTCTTCTTCCACAGGTCCATCCTGAAGGTAGATATGCGATCGGTGCCTAAAGCGTCTCAGAGAAGGAGCGCTGATCTAGGACCAGTTTTAACTTGTTGAACCATAATGAAGAAGATCAAATGGAGCGTATTGTACCAGTGTTCATACTGATCTAGGATCAAGATCAATATGATAGAACTGATTTGTTATTATCAAGTTATTACTGACAGCTCTTGGTCTCAGATCGTAATACAATGTGATCGATTGTTTTGTCTCATGCTCCATTGGTACCCCTACCTCTCCTCTACACTCTCCCGTCGTAGTGTCATGGTCTCTGGGACGAAGACAACCTTAAGGACACCCTCCGCCAGGACAGTGAGTCGAAGGAAGACGAGAGGACGGAGAAGGAGAGGGAGGCCATTCCCGTCCCCTCCACCTACCGCGAGAGGAAGGGCTCCACCCAGACCCCCGGGTCTATAAACCTGGGCACGGGCACCTCCATGGACTACCTCCAGCAGCAGACCTACCAGAGAAGGGAGAGCTCCAGTGGAGGGTCTCATAACTCCCACCGCTCGAGCCACTCTCTACGCTCCAAGAGAGGTAAGGACACTTACTTTACTAGTAACTATAATTTACTTTACTTGGCTATTTTATATTTACATTTTAGTGATTTAGCAGACGCTCTTATCCAGAGCGACTTACAGTAGTGAGTGCGTACGTTTTCATATTTGTTCGTACTGGTCCCCCCGTGGGAATCAAACCCACAACCCTGGCGTTGCAAGTGCCATGCTCTACCAACTGAGCCACACGGGAACATACTGTACTGTACTTGGCTACTTACTTAACTTGTCTACTTACTGTACTTTACTTGGCTACTTAGTGTACTTTGCTTGGCTACTTAGTGTACTTTGCTTTAATTTGGCTACTTACTGTACTTTACTTGGCTACTTATTTTACTTGTCTACCCACTGTACTTTACTTGGCTACTTAGTGTACTTTGCTTTAATATGGCTACTTACTGTACTTTACTTGGCTACTTATTTTACTTAGCAAATTAGCCACTTTACTTTACTTTACTTGACTTTACAATAGGGTTAGGGCCTCGCTCAATAC
The DNA here is from genome assembly GCF_964263955.1 of Coregonus lavaretus. Classification (NCBI taxonomy): domain Eukaryota; kingdom Metazoa; phylum Chordata; class Actinopteri; order Salmoniformes; family Salmonidae; genus Coregonus; species Coregonus lavaretus. Next base: position 47,485,903 of record NC_140006.1, on the reverse strand, counting down.
ATTTAGAGATGTAACCTCATTACATCTAGCCTTTAGCTCGTTGACATGCGTTGCCATGGTTTCTCCAGGAAGCACTAACTCCAGGAACAGTAGCCGTGGAGACGGGAGTGAGGTGTCAGTGCAGCAGAAGACTAAGAAACAGCTGATCATGGAGAAACTCAGAGAACAGATGATCAAAGCCAAGACCTTCACTATCAAAAGGTGGGCTTGGTTGACTGATTGATTGAGTGGTTGATTGATTTATTGATTTATTAAATGGCTCTTTGTCATAAAATAACCTAGCATAATATTCTCCTACATTTGTTTTGTATTCTCTCCAGGACCATGAAGGTCTACCTCCCTGTCCGTCGGTTCTTCTCCAACCTGGTCCACCCAGAGCACAGCGCTGTGATAGACGTCTATGTCCTCATGTTCCTGGCCGACACCGCCGACTTCATCATCATCGTCTTTGGGTTTTCTGCTTTTGGGGTATGTCTTTACATTTGACATCATCTTATTATCCTGTCAGAAACAGTCAGCAGGGTCCTGTGTGGCTCAGTTGGTAACCATGTGGTCTTCGCAACACCAGAGTTATGGGTTCAATTCCCACATGGATCACATATTTAAAAATGTGGCATCAATTATTTCTTCTTCTTCTCAGAAACACTCAGCGGGAGCCGACATCACGTCGTCTCTGTCGGAGGACCAGGTTCCCGGAGCCTTCCTGGTGATGGTGCTGATCCAGTTTGGGACCATGGTGGTGGACCGGGCCCTGTACCTCAAGAAGACAGTGCTGGGGAAGATCATCTTCCAGGTCGTCCTGGTGTTCGGAATTCACTTCTGGATGTTCTTCATCCTCCCCGGACTCTCTGAGAGGTAAATACTCACCTAGTGATGTCCATTTGTTCATTTGTTGATTCGTTAATTGGTTAATTAGTTATGGGATCCATTTCTGGATGTTCTTCATCCTGCCCAGACTTTCTGAGGTAACAACCCTGCCTAACACTTCCTATAAATACCCATGATGCATTATAACCACATGTATAATGCTTTATATGCTAATGTGTCATAATCTATTTCAGGATGTTCTTCATCCTGCCTGGAGTCACTGAGAAATATAATTATCTCCTTTCTGTGTTAATTAGTTCATTCATCTGATATAAATTCATTTGATTGATTGAATTAGTTAATTTGTAAACATATCTAGTTTTTTTTAGATCTGCATGAGTCCCTAGGGGGTAGGGGCTCGTGATCGATTAAGGATCTATCATTAGTAACTGTGTTTATCAATAGTAACCATGTTTAACAGGGTTTGTACCTCTGTCCACTTTGCAGGCGTTTCAATGAGAACACTGTAGCCAAGCTGTGTTACTTTATCAAGTGTATCTACTTTGGGCTGTCAGCCTATCAGATCCGCTGTGGCTACCCCACCAGAGTCCTGGGTAACTTCCTCACCAAGAGCTACGACTACGCCAACCTCTTCCTGTTTCAAGGGTGAGTTGGGACACGGTAGGGAGTAGTAGGATATTCAGCATACGGCGCATTCGGAAAGTATTCAGACCCCTTGACTTTTTCCACATTTCGTTACGTTACAGCCTTATTCTAAAATTAGTTAAATAAAAACATTTCCTCATCAATCTACACACAACACCCCATAATGACGAAGCGAAAACAGATTTTGATAACGTTTTGCAAATGTATAAAAAAACAAAAAACAGAAATACCTTATTTCCATAAGTATTCAGACCCTTTGCTATGAGACTCGAAATTGAGCTCAGGTGCATCTTGTTTCCATTGATCATCCTTGAAATGTTTCTACAACTTGATTGGATTCCACCTGTGGTAAATTCAATTGATTGGACATGATTTGGAAAGGCACACACTTGTCTATATAAGGTCCCACAGTTGACAGTACATGTCAGAGCAAATACCAAGCCATGAGGTCATAGGAATTGTCCGTAGAGCTCCGAGACAGGATTGTGTCGAGGCACAGATCTGGGGAAGGGTACAAAAAAATTCTGCAGCATTGAAGGTCCCCTAGAACACAGTGGCCTCCATCATTCTTAAATGGAAGAGCTGGCCGCCCGACCAAACGGAGTAATCCGGGGAGAAGGGCCTTGGTCAGGGAGGTGACCAAAAACCCGATGGTCACTCTGACAGAGCTCCAGAGTTCCTCTGTAGAGATGGGAGAACCTTCTAGAAGACAACCATCACTGCAGCACACCACCAATCAGGCCTTTATGGTACACAAAAAAAAAAAAAATGTATGCACGCATGACTGTAAGTCGCTTTGGATAAAAGCGTCTGCTAAATGGCATATTATATTATTATTATTATATTATGGTAGAGTGGCCAGACGGAAGCCACTCCTCAGTAAAAGGCACATGACAGCCCGCTTGGAGTTTGCCAAAAGGCACCTAAAGACTCTCAGACCATGAGAAACAAGATTCTCTGGTCTGATGAAACCAAGATTGAACTCTTTGGCCTGAATGCCAAGCGTCACGTCTGGAGGAAACCTGGCACCATCCCTACGGTGAAGCATGGTGTTGGCAGCATCATGCTGTAGGGATGTTTTTCAGCAGCAGGGACTGGGAGACTAGTAAGGATCGATGGAAAGATGAACAGAGCAAAGTACAGAGATCCTTGATGAAAAGCTGCTCCAGAGCGCTCAGGACCTCAGGCTGGGGTGAAGGTTCACCTTCCAACAGGTCAACGACTTGAACCCGATCGAACATCTCTGGAGAGACCTGAAAATAGCTGTGCAGCGACGCTCCCCATCCAACCTGACAGAGCTTGAGAGGATCTGCAGAGAAGAATGGGAGAAACGCCCCAAATACAGGTGTGCCAAGCTTGTAGCGTCATACCCAAGAAGACTCGAGGCTGTAATCGCTGCCAAAGGTACTTCAACAAAGTACTGATTAAAGGGTCTGAATACTGATGTAAATGTCATATTTAAGTTTTATATTTTTTATACATTTGCAAAAATGTATAAAAACCTGTTTTTACTTTGTCATTTTGGGTTATTGTGTATAGATTGATGAGGGGAAAAAAACAATTTAATCAATTTTAGAATAAGGCTGTAATGTAACGAAATTTGGAAAAAAATCAAGATGTCTGTGTTCAGTGTTGTAGTACTCGAGCCCAGGACTCGTAACTTGACTCGGACTCGACCAGTAGTCACAAAGTCTCTCTCCCTTCCCATAATTCAACATGCCAGATATGAGAAATAGGTTTGAGTGTCCTAACCCAGTCCCCTCCAGGTTCCGTCTGATCCCGTTCCTGTCTGAGTTGCGTGCAGTGATGGACTGGGTCTGGACCGACACCTCCCTGTCCTTATCCTCCTGGATCTGTGTGGAAGACATCTACGCACACATCTTCGTCCTCAAGTGCTGGAGGGAGTCAGAGAGGGTTGGTTGTGTCCTCTGTTCATGTGTCTACCGAACGCTTCAGAAGAAAGTATTCACACCCCTCGACTTTTCCCACATTCTGTTGTGTTACAGCCTGAATTTCAGATGGATTAAATTGAGATTTTTTTGTCACTGGGCCTCCACACAATACTCCATAATGTCAGTGAAATTATGTTTATAGACATTTTTACAAATTAATTAAAAATTAAAAGCTGAAATGTCTTGAGTCAATAAGTATCAACCCCTTTGTTATGGCAAGATTAAATAAGTTCAGGAGTAAAAATGTGCTTAACAAGTCACATAATAAGTTGCATTGACTCATTCTGTGTGCAATAATATTGTTTTAACATGATTCTTTAATGACTACTTCATCTCTGTACCCCACACATACAATTATCTGTAAGGTCCCTCAGTCGAGCAGTGAATTTCAAACCACAAAGACCAGGGAGGTTTTCCAATGCCTCGCAAAGAAGGGCACCTATTGGTAGATGGGTAAAACAAAAAAAAGCAGACATTGAATATCCCTTTGTGCATTGTGACGTTATTAATTACACTTTGGATGGTGTATCAATACACCCAGTCACTAAAAAGATACAGGTGTCCTTCCTAACTCAGATGCCAGAGAGGAAGGAGACCATGAGGCCAAATGGTGACTTTAAAACAGTTACAGAGTTTAATGGCTGTGATGGGAGAAAACTGAGGATGGATCAACAACATTGTAGTTACTCCCCAATACAGAGTGAACAGAAGGAAGCCTGTACAGAATATAAATATTCCAAAACATGCATCCTGTTTGCAACAAGACACTATAGTAATATTGCAAAAGAAATTGGCAAAGAAAATCACCTTTGTTTGGGTCAAATCCAATACAACACATTACTGAGTATCACACTCATGTTATGGTTATGCTTGTCATCGTTAAGGAATGCAGAGTTTTTCAGGATAAAACATTAACGGAATGGAGCTAAGCTCAGGCAACATCCTAGAGGAGAACCTGGTTCAGTCTGCTTTCCACCAGACACTGGGAGATGAGTTCACCTTTCAGCAGGACAATAACCTAAAACACAAGGCCAAATCTACACTGGAGTTGCTTACCAAGAAGACAGTGAATGTTACTGAGTGGCCAAGTTACAGTTTTAATGATCAACAACCAATTTGACAGAGCTTGAAGAATTTTGAAAATAATAATGGGCAAATATTATGCCGTCCAGGTGTGGGAAGCTCTTAGAGACTTACCCAGAAAGACTCACAGCTGTAATCGCTGCCAAAGGTGCTTCTACAAAGTATTGACTCAGGGGTGTGAATATTTCTGCATTTCATTTTGTCATTATGGGGTATTGTGTGTAGATGGGTAACAGAAAAAAATTATTTTTGATCCATTTTGAAATCAGGCTGTAACACAACAAAATGTGAAATAAGTCAATGGGTATGAATACTTTCTGAAGGCCACTGGTACCCCCAGTCCATAACTATAGTCCTCCTCTCCCCTCCCCTCCAGAGGTACCCCCAGCCCATAACTATAGTCCTCCTCTCCCCTCCTCTCCCCTCCAGAGGTACCCCCAGCCCATAACTATAGTCCTCCTCTCCCCTCCTCTCCCCTCCAGAGGTACCCCCAGCCCATAACTATAGTCCTCCTCTCCCCTCCAGAGGTACCCCCAGCCCATAACTATAGTCCTCCTCTCCCCCTCCAGAGGTACCCCCAGCCCATAACTATAGTCCTCCTCTCCCCTCCAGAGGTACCCTCAGCCCATAACTATAGTCCTCCTCTCCCCCTCCAGAGGTACCCCCAGCCCATAACTATAGTCCTCCCCTCCCCTCCCCTCCAGAGGTACCCTCAGCCCATAACTATAGTCCTCCTCTCCCCTCCAGAGGTACCCCCAGCCCATAACTACAGTCCTCCCCTCCCCTCCCCTCCAGAGGTACCCTCAGCCCATAACTATAGTCCTCCTCTCCCCTCCAGAGGTACCCCCAGCCCATAACTACAGTCCTCCCCTCCCCTCCCCTCCAGAGGTACCCTCAGCCCATAACTATAGTCCTCCTCTCCCCTCCAGAGGTACCCCCAGCCCATAACTATAGTCCTCCTCTCCCCTCCAGAGGTACCCCCAGCCGCGGGGCCAAGCTAAGAAGCCGGTGGTGAAGTATGGGATGGGAGGGATGATCGTCATGCTTCTCATCTGTATCATCTGGTTCCCTCTACTCTTCATGTCTCTGGTCAAGTCTGTGGTGGGGGTGGTCAACAAACCACTGGACGTCTCCTTCTCCATCACCCTGGCCGGGTTCCAGGTACTGTAGCAGAACTAAGGCTCTACTACTGATAGGTCCATCAGTTGATCGGGATCGGGATTGATCCGTCAGTTAGCCAGCCAGTTTTTGGTGACCTGCTTTTTGCTTAAGATGTTCTGTAGATTCCATCCTACATTATGTCTTCCAGCCCATCTTCACCATGAGTGCTCAGCAGAACCAGCTCAGAGGAGTCTCCAACCATGACTTCCATGGCACCTTCATGAGGTCATACCTGTCCTACCCTGTAAGTGCACGGTTACAAGGATTTTATGTATTTTATGCAACTACTATGTGTGTTGTCTCACTGGGTTGGTAGCCAAGCACAGGACAAATCTACATTGTAACAGAGGGATAATGTTATCTTCCCTCCTCTCTTCCTCTCCTCTCCTCCTCTCCTCTCCTCCTCTCCTCCTCTTCTACTCTCCTCCTCTCCTCCTCTCCTCTCCTCCTCTCCTCCTCGCCTCCTCGCCTCCTCACCTCCTCTCTTCCCCTCCTCCTCTCCTCCTCTCCTCTCCTCCTCTCTTCCTCTCCTCCTCGCCTCCTCACCTCCTCTCTTCCCCTCCTCCCCTCCACCTCTCCTCCTCTCCTCCTCTCCTCCTCTCCTCCTCTCCTCTCTTCCTCTCCTCTCCTCCTCTTTTCCTCTCCTCCTCTCCTCCTCTCTTCCTCTCCTCTCCTCCTCTCCTCCTCTTCTCCTCTCCTCCTCTCCTCCTCGCCTCCTCACCTCCTCTCTTCCCCTCCTCCTCTCCTCCTCTCCTTCTCTTCCCCTCCTCCTCTCCTCCTCTCCTCTCTACAGAAAGCGATGCAGTGGTTGGAGTCCTACATGCCAGAGGACCTGACCATAGCTGAGTTGGAGGGCAGCTCTAACAGTCTGTGGACCATCAGTCCTCCCAGTAGAACTAACATCATGGAGATGCTCAACTCCAAGGAACAGTTCCCCATCACTGTAGCTTGGTCTGTCCAGCGGTAAGAACAGTTCCCCATCCCTGTAGCTTGGTCTGTCCAGCGGTAAGAACAGTTCCCCATCCCTGTAGCTTGGTCTGTCCAGCGGTAAGAACAGTTCCCCATCCCTGTAGCTTGGTCTGTCCAGCGGTAAGAACAGTTCCCCATCCCTGTAGCTTGGTCTGTCCAGCGGTAAGAACAGTTCCCCATCCCTGTAGCTTGGTCTGTCCAGCGGTAAGAACAGTTCCCCATCCCTGTAGCTTGGTCTGTCCAGCGGTAAGAACAGTTCCCCATCCCTGTAGCTTGGTCTGTCCAGCGGTAAGAACAGTTCCCCATCCCTGTAGCTTGGTCTGTCCAGCGGTAAGAACAGTTCCCCATCCCTGTAGCTTGGTCTGTCCAGCGGTAAGAACAGTTCCCCATCCCTGTAGCTTGGTCTGTCCAGCGGTAAGAACAGTTCCCCATCCCTGTAGCTTGGTCTGTCCAGCGGTAAGAACAGTTCCCCATCCCTGTAGCTTGGTCTGTCCAGCGGTAAGAACAGTTCCCCATCCCTGTAGCTTGGTCTGTCCAGCGGTAAGAACAGTTCCCCATCCCTGTAGCTTGGTCTGTCCAGCGGTAAGAACAGTTCCCCATCCCTGTAGCTTGGTCTGTCCAGCGGTAAGAACAGTTCCCCATCCCTGTAGCTTGGTCTGTCCAGCGGTAAGAACAGTTCCCCATCCCTGTAGCTTGGTCTGTCCAGCGGTAAGAACAGTTCCCCATCCCTGTAGCTTGGTCTGTCCAGCGGTAAGAACAGTTCCCCATCCCTGTAGCTTGGTCTGTCCAGCGGTAAGAACAGTTCCCCATCCCTGTAGCTTGGTCTGTCCAGCGGTAAGAACAGTTCCCCATCCCTGTAGCTTGGTCTGTCCAGCGGTGAGAACAGTTCCCCATCCCTGTAGCTTGGTCTGTCCAGCGGTAAGAACAGTTCCCCATCCCTGTAGCTTGGTCTGTCCAGCGGTAAGAACAGTTCCCCATCCCTGTAGCTTGGTCTGTCCAGCGGTAAGAACAGTTCCCCATCCCTGTAGCTTGGTCTGTCCAGCGGTAAGAACAGTTCCCCATCCCTGTAGCTTGGTCTGTCCAGCGGTAAGAACAGTTCCCCATCCCTGTAGCTTGGTCTGTCCAGCGGTGAGTGTTCACTACGACCTGGTCCGTCTAAGAGTAGAGTAGTGTAGAGTAGTGTAGAGCAGTATAGTGGCTGGAGATCACTCTGTCGTGCTGATTGAGTTAGAATAACAGACTGGAAGCTTTAAAAGGAGGGTGGTGCTTGAAATCATTGTTCCTCCTCTGTTTACCATGGTTACCTGCAAGGAAACACGTGCTGTCATCATTGCTTTGCACAAAAAGGGCTTCACAGGCAAGGATATTGCTGCTAGTAAGATTGCACCAGTCACGATCGTTGTGAGAAGCGGACCAAGGCGCAGCGTGATAGGCGTACATCTTTTAATGAGTACTTTTCACAAATAACAAAACAACAAAACGATACGTGAAGTCTAAAGGTTCACCAACACAAACCTATACAGAACAAGATCCCACAAATAACTAGTGCCAACAGGCTGCCTAAGTATGGTTCCCAATCAGAGACAACGAGAATCAGCTGCCTCTGATTGGGAACCACCCTGGCCAACATAGAAAACACGAACTAGAACACAACATAGAAAATCACACATAGAAAATCCACACCCTGGCTCAACATATAAGAGTCCCCAGAGCCAGGGTGTGACAGTACCCCCCCCCAAAGGCGCGGACTGCGACCGCGCCAACCAAACCCAACAGGGGAAGGACCGGGTGGGCATTCCGCCTCGGAGGCGGATCCGGCTCCGGGCGTGACCACCACTCTCTCGCTACCCCCCCGTAGCGCCCCTGGTCTGGTCTGGCCCCGCTGGCCGGACCTGGACTGGACACCGGTGGAGCGGATTGCTCAGGCTCCGGTGTGGAGCAGGCACCGGTGGAACAGGCACGGGCTGTGCCGGACTGACGACGCGCACCACTGGCTTGGTGCGGGGAGTAGGAACGGGCCGGACCGGGCTGACGACGCGCACCACTGGCTTGGTGCGGGGAGCAGGAACGGGCCGGACCGGGCTGGCGACGCGCACCACTGGCTTGGTGCGGGGAGCAGGACGGGCCGGACCGGGCTGACGACGCGCACCACTGGCTTGGTGCGGGGAGCAGGAACGGGCCGGACCGGGCTGGCGACGCGCACCACTGGCTTGGTGCGGGGAGCAGGAATGGGCCGGACCGGGCTGGCGACGCGCACCACTGGCTTGGTGCGGGGAGCAGGAACGGGCCGGACCGGGCTGGCGACGCGCACCACAGGCTTGGTGCGGGGAGCAGGAACGGGCCGGACCGGGCTGACGACGCGCACCACAGGCTTTGTGCGGGGAGCAGGAACGGGCCGGACCGGGCTGACGACGCGCACCACAGGCTTGGTGCGGGGAGCAGGAACGGGCCGGACCGGGCTGGCGACGCGCACCACAGGCTTGGTGCGGGGAGCAGGAACGGGCCGGACCGGGCTGACGACGCGCACCACAGGCTTGGTGCGGGGAGCAGGAACGGGCCGGACCGGGCTGGCGACGCGCACCACTGGCTTGGTGCGGGGAGCAGGAACGGGCCGGACCGGGCTGGCGACGCGCACCACTGCCTTGGTGCGGGGAGCAGGAACGGGCCGGACCGGGCTGACGACGCGCACCACAGGCTTGGTGCGGGGAGCAGGAACGGGCCGGACCGGGCTGGCGACGCGCACCACTGGCTTGGTGCGGGGAGCAGGAACGGGCCGGGGCGGGCTGGCGACGCGCACCACAGGCTTGGTGCGGGGAGCAGGAACAGGCCGGGGCGGGCTGGCGACGCGCACCACAGGCTTGGTGCGGGGAGCAGGAACAGGCCGGACCGGGCTGGCGACGCGCACCACAGGCTTGGTGCGAGGGGCAGGAACAGGCCGGACCGTACTGGGAACACACCCCAGTACCTCTCGCCGTGCCTCTACACTCTCGTTCCCCCTCATGACCAATGGCCCCCGTAACCTGGTGGCCTCCTCTCCTAGTCCGCAAACTCGCCCTGTAGCTGCCTCCAGCAGCCCCGTCATCCATGCCGTGTGCCCCCCCAAAAAATTACTTGGGGTTGCCTCTCGCCTGTCCGACGACGGCCCGGTTGGCGCCGCTTCTCCTCTCCTGCCTGGGCATCCTCCCTCATCGCCCTCCGGTAGCGGACGGCCTCCTCCTCTGTGATTCTCCCCCAACCGAGGAGGGCATCTACCAGAGTAACCTCCTGTTCCATACCCGGCGTTTGCTCCTGCACACGCTGCTTGGTCCTATTTTGGTGGGATCTTCTGTCACGATCGTTGTAAGAAGCGGACCAAGGCGCAGCGTGATAGGCGTACATCTTTTAATGAGTACTTTTCACAAATAACAAAACAACAAAACGATACGTGAAGTATGTGTCATATTAGATTAGTAGAGTAGAGATTAGTAGAGTAGAGATGAGTAGAGATTAGTAGAGATTAGTAGAGTAGAGATTAGTAGAGTAGAGATGAGTAGAGATTAGTAGAGTAGAGATTAGTAGAGTAGAGATTAGTAGAGATTAGTAGAGTAGAGATGAGTAGAGTAGAGATGAGTAGAGATGAGTAGAGTAGAGATGAGTAGAGATGAGTAGAGTAGAGATGAGTAGAGATTAGTATAGTAGAGATTAGTAGAGATTAGTAGAGATTAGTAGAGTAGAGATGAGTAGAGATTAGTAGAGTAGAGATGAGTAGAGATTAGTAGAGTAGAGATGAGTAGAGATTAGTAGAGTAGAGATTAGTAGAGATTAGTAGAGTAGAGATTAGTAGAGTAGAGATGAGTAGAGATTAGTAGAGTAGAGATTAGTAGAGTAGAGATTAGTAGAGTAGAGATGAGTAGAGTAGAGATGAGTAGAGTAGAGATTAGTAGAGTAGAGATTAGTAGAGTAGAGATTAGTAGAGATTAGTAGAGTAGAGATGAGTAGAGTAGAGATTAGTAGAGTAGAGATTAGTAGAGTAGAGATGAGTAGAGATTAGTAGAGTAGAGATGAGTAGAGTAGAGATTAGTAGAGTAGAGATAAGAGGATCTTTATTTTCTCAGCCATACAGATTCATTTTAATCACATAAATGTGTCATATTACATTTTGCTTTAAAGTCTCATAAACCTGTTTGAGATTATAAAAGATGATCTGATCATTTCAATCAGGAACCTGACTCTGGGAGCGAAGGCTGAGTTTGCGACTGGGAAGAAGGTGACGTTCCTGGATGATCCAACCAAACTGGAGCTGAGCCTCCTGCTCAACGGGACAAGGCGAGGCGGAGTGTGAGTCTACTTTCTATGGGTCAATTATTCTTTAGATTTTTTTTATCAAACTACTTTTATCTTATAGCTAGAATCTGCATTTGAAACAATAACAAAGCGCCCCGCCTCTGTTTTGGTAAAAAGCTGAGAAATGTAACCACTTTCAAAATTATAACAATGTTTTGAGGCTATGCAGTGTTTGTTTACATTTACGTTGTTTACAAACATACATTTTGGGTTCTGATTAAGTACGACAGTTGAACTAAACTCATGAGGCATTTAAACCGTAAAACTTCAACGCTGAGTCTCAAAAAGCCACCTGTCCCTTTTAATAGATGGGCAACGGCACGCATTTCAGAAAATAAACGCTTGTTTCACATTTAATGCCGGGTCTAAATGAATTATTTACGAGGTTACCATTAATTACCATGAATTGTTTACGAGGTTTAATGTTTGATTTGTTACATTCAATAATTCAGTAATGACTCGAAAAAATGATGGCAATCATCTGTTTTTATCGCCAGTAAGAAACTGCTAGTCATTGGCTGCTAACAGCTGAGAACTGCTAGCTAACTGGCTGCTAACAGCTGAGAACTGCTAGCTAACTGGCTGCTAACAGCTGAGAACTGCTAGCTAACTGGCTGCTAACAGCTGAGAACTGCTAGCTAACTGGCTGCTAACAGCAGAGAACTGCTAGCTAACTGGCTGCTAACAGCTGAGAACTGCTAGCTCCAATTTGTAAGTCGCTCTGGATAAGAGCGTCTGCTAAATGACGTAAATGTAATGTAAATGTAACTGGCTGCTAACAGCTGAGAACTGCTAGCCGTTTGCTGCTAACAGCTGAGAACTGCTAGCCATTTGCTGCTAACAGCTGAGAACTGCTAGCTAACTGGCTGCTAACATCTGTGAAGTACTAGCCATTGGCTGCTAACAGCTGAGAACTGCTAGCCGTTGGCTGCTAACAGCTGAGAACTGCTAGCTAACTGGCAAGCACAAAAACAGTCAACAACTTCGGGAGTACAGAAACCTAGAAAGTAACAACTGCCGAAAATGCACAGTCAAAGAGGTTAGTTTATTCTTGTCATGGTCATTTTTTTAAATAGAGGCATACTGAGACACAATAAACGTGACACTAGCTAGGTTTCCAACCAATTGGCGACAGATTTTCATGCAAATATTCTAAGATCTAAATCAATTAAATATGCGCATTTTCCCTCCGGAGGTGTGTTTCCATCAAATTGACTTGTTGCGGATAAAGGTCTGTGTGTGATGACGTAGTGTCCATAAACATTTATTTTGCGGTTAAATTCCCTTATACCGAATAAAAAATACAAGTTAAATGGGTTTCCATCGCATTTTCAGCTCTACTGATGGTTTTGTCACAAAAAATATAGCTTTTATGTAGTGAAGTGCAGGCCAGTCAATTTCTTCCACACCGATCTTGACAAACCATTTCTGTATGGACCTCGCTTTGTGCACGGGGGCATTGTCATGCTGAAACAGGAAAGGGCCTTCCCCAAACTGTTGCCACAAAGTTGGAAGCACAGAATTGTCTAGAATGTCATTGTATGCTGTAGCGTTAAGATCTCCCTTCACTAGAACTAAGGGGCCTAGCCCGAACCATGATAAACAGCCCAGACCATTATTCCTCCTCCACCAAACTTTACAGTTGGCACTATGCATTGGGGCAGGTACAATGCCTTGCAAAAGTATTCATCCCCCTTTGCTTTTTTCCTATTTTGTTGCATTACAACCTGTAATTTAAATCGATTTTTATTTGGAGTTCATGTAATGGATATACACAAAATAGTCCAAATTGGTGAGGTAAAATGAAAAATGTAACTTTCAAAATATTCTACAAAATAAATAACGGAAAAGTGGTGTGTGCATATGTATTCACCCCCTTTGCTATGAAGCCCCTAAATAAGATCTGGTGCAACCAATTACCTTCAGAAGTCACATAATTAGTTAAATAAAGTCCACCTGTGTGCACTCTAAGTGTCACATGATCTCAGTATATATACACCTGTTCTGAAAGGCCCCAGAGTCTGCAACACCACTAAGCAAGGGGTACCACCAAGCAAGCGGCACCATGAAGACCAAGGAGCTCTCCAAACAGGTCAGGGACAAAGTTGTGGAGAAGTACAGATCAGGGTTGGGTTATAAATAAATATCAAAAACTTTGAACATCCCACGGAGCACCATTAAATCCATTATTAAAAAATTTAAAGAATATGGCACCACAACAAACCTGCCAAGAGAGGGCCGCCCACCAAAACTCACAGACCAGGCAAGGAGGGCATTAATCAGAGGCAACAAAGAGGTCAAAGATAACCCTGAAGGAGCTGCAAAGCTCCACAGCGGCGATTGGAGTATTGATGTGTATTTTTAATGGTTTATCAGATGAAATTGAATTAATCATGAACATATAGTTAACATTCTTTGTGGCTAACTGAATTGGGCCGTTTGTTTTTGTCTCTCTCTTCAAACACAGTGAAGGGAGCGGCACCAGGGTTGAATAGAGTTTGGGCTAGACCTTTGTCTCCTTGGTATCTTCTTGATTGATTACAGCTTGAGGGGGTGAGGTACAGGGGAGCGGGTGATTGGTTGGAGTAATAGTTCAGCCGTCCTCAGGGACAAAGGAAGTGGGCGGAGCAATAAAAGAGCGGGAAAACTGAAGAGGACTATATAAGATGGAGGGGGACCTTAAGAATGTGTGCCCCTCTGCAGACGGGTATCGGCTTTGTTGAAAACTTTAATAAAGTCATTTCTTGATGCAACAAAAACTCTGTAAGACCTTATTTGTAATAAAGTATGGTGGTTATTTTCCACAACAGTATCTGTCCATAGGACCACTTTAAGCCGTACACTCCACAGAGCTGGGATTTACAGAAGAGTGGCCAGAAAAAAGCCATTGCTTAAAGAAATAAATAAGCAAACACATTTGGTGTTCGCCAAAAGGCATGTGGGAGACTCCCCAAACATATGGAAGAAGGTACTCTGGTCAGATGAGACTAAAATTCAGCTTTTTGGCCATCAAGGAAAACGCTATGTCTGGCGCAAACCCAACACCTCTCATCACCCCGAGAACACCATCCCCACAGTGAAGCATGGTGGTGGCAGCATCATGCTGTGGGGATGTTTTCCATCGGCAGGGACTGGGAAACTGGTCAGAATTGAAGGAATGATGGATGGCGCTAAATACAGGGAAATCCTTGAGGGAAACCTGTTTCAGTCTTCCAGAGATTTTAGACTGGGACGGAGGTTCACCTTCCAGCAGGACAATGACCCTAAGCATCCTGCTAAAGCAACACTCGAGTGGTTTAAGGGGAAACATTTAAATGTCTTGGAATGGCCTAGTCAAAGCCCAGACCTCAATCCAATTGAGAATCTGTGGTATGACTTAAAGATAGCTGTACACCAGCGGAACCCATCCAACTTGAAGGAGCTGGAGCAGTTTTGCCTTGAAGAATGGGCAAAAGTCCCAGTGGCTAGATGTGCCAAGCTTATAGAGACATTCCCCAAGAGACTTGCAGCTGTAATTGCTGCAAAAGGTGGCTTTACAAAGTATTGACTTTGGGGGGGTGAATAGTTATGCACGCTCAAGTTTTTAAAAAACGTATTTCTTGTTTGTTTCACAATACAAAATATTTTGCATCTTCAAAGTGGTAGGCATGTTGTGTAAATCAAATGAGACAAACCCCCCCAAAATCAATTTTAATTCCAGATTGTAAGGCAACAAAATAGGAAAAATGCCAAGGGGGGTTAATACTTTCGCAAGCCACTGTAGCGTTCTCCTGGCATCCGCCAAACCCAGATTCGTCCGTTGGACTGCCAGATGTTGAAGCGTGATTCATCACTCCAGAGAACGCGTTTCCACTGCTCCAGAGTCCAATGGAGGTGAGCCATGGAAACCCATCCCGACAAACAGTTACTGTGCTGACGTTGCTTCCAGAGGCAGTTTGGAACTAGGTAGTGAGTGTTGCAACCGAGGACAGACGATTTTTACGCGCTACGTGCTTCAGTACTCGGCGGTCCCGTTCTGTGAGCTTGTGTGGCCTACCACTTCGCGGCTGAGCCGTTGTTGCTCCTAGACGTGTCCACTTCACAATAACAGCACTTACAGTTGACCTGGGCAGCTCTGGCAGGGCAGCAATTTGACGAACTGACTTGTTAGAAAGGTGGCATCCTATGACGGTGCCACGTTGAAAGTAACTGAGCTCTTCAGTAAGGCCGTTCTACTGCCAATGTTTGTCTATGGAGATTGCATGGCTGTCTGCTCTAATTTTATACGCCTGTCAGCAACGGGTGTGGCTGAAATAGCCGAATCCACTCATTTGAAGGGGTGTCCACATACTGCTGTATATACAGTGTAACTTATTTCATCTGTAGCCTAATAAGCTGCATGCTTTCCCGAGTTGTAGTGGGAGCATAACATAACATGTCATCGCGTGACTTCATCGATATGATGGTCATTATATCAATATTTGCACATAAAAGCGTTTCCACCGCAATTTCTCACATCATTAATTTTACTGACACAAAAAACCCACCTTGTCTAGTGTATTTTGTCTTGTCGACATTTGGAAAGTTTACCGAAAAATGTGCCGTTTCCATCTGGCCTGTTGTGACATTTTGCATCCAACGTACTTTAAAAAGGTTGGCTGGAAACCTGGTTACTGTGTGTGAATGATAACAGGTTAGTGCAGGAAATGAAGAAATTGATTAAAATGGTGAAAGTGGAATGCTGGAATTAAACAATTAACTATGCAAATGAGCAAAAGTTGGTGCGTTAAGGAAATAGAAGCCTGGCTCAAATAGAAGCCTGTCGCTAAAAAGCGCCTGTTGTGTTCAGTGATTTAAGCAAATAAACGCCCAGGCTATTAATTGAAGTTTTACGGCAAGTTATATTCTTCAAGAATCAGTGGGGCATGGACTCTACAAGGTGTCAAAAGCGTTCCACAGGGATGCTTGCCCATGTTGACTCCAATGCTTCTCACAGTTGTGTCAAGTTGGCTGGGTAGTGGACCATTCTTGATACACACAGGAAACTACAACCTACCCCGCTCAAAGGCACTTAAATATTTTGGTCTTGCCCATTCACCCTCTGAATGGCACACATACACAATCCATGTCTCAATTGTCTCAAGGCTTAAAAATCCTTCTTTAACCCGTCTCCTCCCCTTCATCTACACTGATTGAAGTGGATTTAGCAGGTGACATCAATAAGGGATCAAAGCTTTCAGCTGATCAGTCTACAGTATGTCCTGGAAAGAGTAGGTGTCATTAATGTTTTGTGTACTCAGTGTATATCATTTATTTATAAAAAATAAAATAAAGGATGTCGTAAGTATTCTAGCTTTAAAAAACTAATCTGAAATATTGTTTCTATGTGATAACTGTTGTTAGTAACAACCAGTTGTATTCTTCTGTTACCAGGGTGATAAAACATGTCTTCCCGCGGTATCTCCGAGCCCCTAGTACCTCCGAGGCCAAGCCCATAGAACAGCTGTATAAAGGTAAAGCAGCATTTTAATTTTTTTATTGTTTATTTCACGTTTATTTAACCAGGTGGAATTTCTTTCCTCACAATGTGTTATTTAAACACACTGTGAATTACACCATGATGTTCGGGGGTCTCTATTGAGTGCAGGCGCTTGCACGTCCACACACATTTTATTATGGACCTAATAATAAAGATTTAAACTGTAAAAATGTAAACTGTAAAAATTGTATTACCTTTTAATGTGGCATGAACACACAACCAGTCATGATATTTTCATCTGATTGTCAAACAAATCACTTCAAAAAGCAGGCTACCTGTGCATGTCCGTCCACTCCAAAATAATTCCAGTATCCAAACTGTATGTATACTCGTGCCATTTGATGAATGGAAATAGACATCTGTTACAAAACACCACAAGTGTGCCTAATGACATTCAGCCATTGATTAGGTCTATATTGATTAGGTCTATATTGATTAGTTCTATATTGATTAGGTCTATATTGATTAGTTCTATATTAATTAGGTCTATATTGATTAGGTCTATATTGATTAGTTCTATATTGATTAGTTCTATATTGATTAGTTCTATATTAATTAGGTCTATATTGATTAGGTCTATATTGATTAGGTCTATATTAATTAGGTCTATATTGATTAGTTCTATATTGATTAGTTCTATATTAATTAGGTCTATATTGATTAGGTCTATATTGATTAGTTCTATATTAATTAGGTCTATATTGATTAGTTCTATATTAATTAGTTCTATATTAATTAGGTCTATATTGATTAGGTCTATATTGATTAGTTCTATATTGATTAGTTCTATATTAACTAGGTCTATATTGATTAGGTCTATATTAATTAGTTCTATATTAATTAGGTCTATATTGATTAGGTCTATATTGATTAGTTCTATATTAATTAGTTCTATATTGATTAGGTCTATATTGATTAGTTCTATGAACTTCAAACAGGCCTACCAGTAGCCAGTGTGTAGTGGTAAACAAATAGGGGGGAAAACTCTGAACAAAGTAGCGCTCCCTTATACACTGCCAGTCAAACGTTTGGACACACCTACTCATTCAAGGGTTTTTCTTAATTTGTACTACTTTTTTACATTGTAGAATAATAGTGAAGACATCAAAACTATGAAATAACACACATGGAATCATGTAGTAACCATAAAAGTGTTAAATAAATCAAAATATATTTTATATTTGAGATTCTTCAAATAGCCACCCTTTGCCTTGATGACAGCTTTGCACACTCTTGGCATTCTATCAACCAGCTTCATGAGGTAGTCACCTGGAATGCATTTCAATTAACAGGTGTGCCTTCTTAAAAGTTAATTTGTGGAATTTATTTCCTTCTTAATGCGTTTGAGCCAATCAGTTGTGTTGTGACATGGTAGGGGGGGGGGGGGGGGGGGGGGGGTATACAGAAGATAGCCCTATTTGGTAAAAGACCAAGTCCATATTATGTCAAGAACAGCTCAAATAAGCAAAGAGAAACGACAGTCCATCATTACTTTAAGACATGAAGGTCAGTCAATGCGGAACATTTCAATAACTTTTCAAGTTTCTTCAAGTGCAGTCGCAAAAACCATCAAGCGCTATTACGAAACTGGCTCTCATGAGGACTGCCACAGGAATGGAAGACCCAGAGTTACCTCTGCTGAAGAGGATAAGTTCATTAGAGTTACCAGCCTCAGAAATTGCAGCTCAAATAAATGCTTCACAGAGTTCAAGTAACAGACACATCTCAACATCAACTGTTCAGAGGAGACTGTGTGAAGTAGGCCTTCATGGTCGAATTGCTGCAAAGAAACCACTACTAAAGGACACCAATAAGAAGAAGAGACTTGCTTGGGCCAAGAAACACGAGCAATGGACATTAGACCGTTGGAAATGTGTCCTTTGGTCTTGAGCCCAAATGTTAGATTTTTGGTTCCAACCGTCGTGTCTTTGTGAGACGCGGTGTGGGTGAACGGATGATCTCCGCATGTGTGGTTCCCACCGTGAAGCATGGAGGAGGAGGTGTTATGGTGTGGGGGTGCTTTGCTGGTGACACGGTCTGTGATTTATTTAGAATTCAAGGCACACTTAACCAGCATGGCTACCACAGCATTCTGCAGCGATACGCCATCCCATCTGGTTTACCAAGAAGGAGAGTGATGGAGTGCTGCATCAGATGACCTGGCCTCCACAATCCCCCGACCTCAACCCAATTGAGATGGTTTGGGATGAGTCGGACCGCAGAGTGAAGGAAAAGCAGCCAACAAGTGCTCAGCTTATGTGGGAACTCCTTCAAGACTGTTGGAAAAGCATTCCAGGTGAAGCTGGTTGAGAGAATGCCAAGAGTGTGCAAAGCTGTCATCAAGGCAAAGGGTGGCTATTTGAAGAATCTCAAATATCAAATATATTTTGATTTGTTTAACACTTTATTGGTTACTACATGATTCCATATGTGTTATTTCATAGTTTTGATGTCTTCACTATTATTCTACAATGTAGAAAATAGTAAAAATAAAGAAAAACCCTGGAATGAATAGGTGTGTCCAAACTTTTGACTGGTGCTGTACGTTCAATGAATTTTTCAGAAAACGGCATTTACTTGCTTTAACCCTCCACTAGGACTGCACCACCGCCGGTAGCCTGCCCTCTCAGCCGAGGAACACACGCAGGACAGGTAGCACCACCGCCGGTAGCCTGCCCTCTCAGCCGAGGAACACACGCAGGACAGGTAGCACCACCGCCGGTAGACTACCCTCTCAGCCGAGGCATGAACACACGCAGGACAGGTAGCCTGCCCTCTCAGCCGAGGAACACACGCAGGACAGGTAGCACCACCGCCGGTAGCCTGCCCTCTCAGCCGAGGCATGAACACACGCAGGACAGGTAGCACCACCGCCGGTAGACTACCCTCTCAGCCGAGGCATGAACACACGCAGGACAGGTAGCACCACCGCCGGTAGCCTGCCCTCTCAGCCGAGGAACACACGCAGGACAGGCACCACCGCCGGTAGACTACCCTCTCAGCCGAGGAACACACGCAGGACAGGGAGCCTACAGTCAATATAATACATGAGCTGAATCAAAACATGTTTACACCATAGTTCATGAGTTGTCCATAATTCACGAGTTTAATGCTTGTCTTCACAGATCGTCTTCATGAAACACTACCTTTATTTTCTTACATAAAAAAAAAAAATCTAAGTAAAATAATAAAACAATCTCCATCAAAATCCGTCAGTGCAACAGGACTCCTCTGAATGAATGGAAGTATGGAGGTAGTGCAACAGGACTCCTCTGAATGAATGGAAGTATGGAGGTAGTTTTGTGCCTACCCAAAAAAGGGGTTAAATGTGTGTAAAAAAAATATATATATATATTTCCTGACCTTTCTTACATCCCCTAGATACAGGACAAACACTTCAAAACCTTGTTTCTTATGATACATTTTTGGACTGTCATTTTTTATGAATGTGTTATTCGATGCGTTTCTCTGAGCTACGGTAGTAAAGGCCAAATTCAATATTGTATTAAATCATTTTATTTGATTATTATTTGTATACCTGAAGAAGTTCCTAACATTCTAAATCAAAGAGCTAAATAATCCATAGTGTGACCATCTTAAAACAATTCCATACGTCATCTTAGAAGCATGTTTACACAGACACCGCGTCACACAAAGGGGAAATTCAATGCAATGAGGTATTTATGTGAATTTTAGCTGAGTGTCGTCTGGTCCAGTGGCGGAGTGGTTGGCAGGGAAAAGGGGGTCAGTGGTCCTAGCGTTGGAGCTTTCAGTCAAAGGAGCTGCTTCCTCTCGTAGGAGCTCACGAGTAGGCTCACCATTCCATCTCGGTTCAGTTCTCAATTCATTCAGTCCAAAGACATTACGTTTGTTAAGACACTGGGGTTCAATATAAAGTTCGGGTCCCTTCTGGGAGAGATTGGAAACGCAACGGTTCGTCGTGAGTGATCAGAATGTGTTGTTCAGCAAAAGTTCCTCTCAGGTGATTGTTTCTCTCAAGAGTCGATGGTAACGGTCAGAGTTGCGTTAGGTTTCTCAAGTGGTGAATCATTGAACCTTTACGGTGGGGGCCACACCTCCCGAAGTTCTGATCTGATGAGCCTGAGCACAGCTTATAGTGGGGGGAGGGCTCAGCCAGGACGTGTCATGAAGGCTGCCCGGTCACTCCTTCGAGTTTACCATAGGGCATGTCAACATTGGCACAAGACCTGAGATTTGCTCGTGAATGTACACCATTAGTTCCAACTGTCTCGGAAAACAGTTCAGAGTTCCAAAAGGGAATCAGAAAAACATCGATTCCAAACATGACTGGAACTAGGTACATACAAGCTATATTCTAGTAAAATACATATTACATGTTAATAACATACGGAAAGCAGAGGAGGAATATCACACTGTATGTTGGGGTCATACCAATCATGTGGTGAGCCATTCAGTTGAATCCATTGTTTAGAACCATGTCATGTTTTGGCGCCATTTCTCTACTTAAAACAAAGAAAGCACCAGGCCAAACATTTCCCTCTCTTCCTGAGAGTCAACCCAGTTGGCGCCAGGATGCTTGGTTGACGAGGTCTGTTTAACACATGTAAATCGTAAAACCGTCTACATTTGACCCCCCGCCTCGATCCCTGTTGGGGTACTTAAGGGTGTAAAATGAAGCCGTTGACGGCCTCCTGACATTCAGCCGACCATTCACAACAGGATGTTGGGAAGAGTGGTCTGTTTGTCTTGAGATAGGCTTGAAAGGGCCGCTGTCAATTACAAAATCTGTCAATCTTGGCACGGAATGTCATGAGCTATCCAGTCATGGGCTCAACTACACAACAAAATGATACATCTAATGCATTGGAATAAAGGCTATTTTTGTTATCAAGGACGCATGGCAAACAAATGGCCTACTGAGTGGACAGCCTGCCACATAGAAATAAATGGTTGAAACCATGACAGAGATCTGGGGGTGTTCCTTTCATTTGGAAGCTTTTAATTTTCATATTTACCACTGTAAAATATATTTGCCACTGCATTTTAAACAAATAGAATAATGGTTAAATTAGCATTAGTTAGAGACCCCTCAAAGTTAGACTGTTGTTGCATTTAGGGGAGCTAACGTCTCATTCAGGGGAGCCGAGCCCCCCCCCTGCAATTCTCACCCTGTTTACATTCGAGTCATTTTAGCAGACGCTCTTATCCAGAGCGACTTACAGTAGTGAGTGTATAAATTTTTTAAAAACTGGTCCCCTGTGGGAAACGAACCCACAACCCTGGCATTGCAAGCTCCATCAACTGAGGCACACGGGATACCACCTCAATACACTTTACACTAGTCAAATATACAAGACATTAAAAACAAGACAGTCTGTCTCTGTCTTTATATCTGACTATCATGATCGTGATGTTGGAATGTTTTTTTTGTTGTCAATCATATTATTTAGAAGCCAAAAGGCTCCTTTCCACATTGTGGACAATAAAAAAAACATCTCATGTTCCTCCTCCTCTAGAGCAGGTGTATATGAACATTAAAAACAAGATGTTATTATATTCTATTCATCCAGAGAAGGTGTACATGAGCATCACTTTGGCGTTGGAGCGTTCCCATAACGACTCAGCGGAGGTCCAGGAGTGGTGGATCGTGAACCAGACAGGTCCGGGACAGATCGACGTTCGTAGCCCCAAGCACCTGCACGACGCCGGGCTGGACCTCTATGTCTTCAGCGACAAGGTCAGCCCTCCTAGTCTGGGCTTCCTGGCTGGATACGGGTGAGTAGACAACACATAGCATAGCATGGAATAATATAGCATAACATCACATCACACAAGTATTTAACATTTTTAGTCATTTAGCAGACGCTCTTATCCAGAGCGACTTACAGGAGCAATTAGGGTTAAGTGCCTTGCTCAAGGGCACATCGACAGATTTTTCACCTAGCCGGCTCGGGGATTAGAACCAGCGACCTTTCGGTTACTGGCACAACGCTCTTAACCACTAAGCTACCTGCCGACCTTTTCGTTTGATCTCATGAAACTATCGGCCCTGTAAGTAACCCACTAACCATGCAGTAACTTGTATCCGTCCCGTCACATAGCAGACAGGCCCTGTGGTGTAGGTGTAGTAGTGAATTTGCTAGTTAAGCAGCTAGATAGCTTAGTGGTTAAGAGCGTTGTGCCAGTAACCGAAAGGTCGCTGGTTCTAATCCCCTGAGCCGACTGGATTAAAAATCTGCCAATGTGCCCTTGAGCAAGGCACTTAACCCTGCCAGAGCGTCTGCTAAATGACAAAAAAAATGTTTTATAATAATATGTTTTTCTCATTATTCCAACATAGATACAGTTAGTCAAGTAACCATAGATATTGAATAAGAAAACCTATACTCTCTACTCTCTACTGTGTATGATGGGCATAACGACATTAACTCCGTATGTACGGATCTTTCCCTCCAGGATCATGGGTCTTTATGCCTCCGTGGTGCTCGTCATCAGTAAGTTTGTCCGTGAGTTCTTCAGCGGTGTCTCCCACACCATAATGTTCGAGGAGCTGCCCAACGTGGACCGCATCCTGAAGCTGTGTACCGACATCTTCCTGGTCCGAGAGACGGGAGAGCTGGACCTGGAGGAAGAAATCTACGCTAAACTCATCTTCCTCTATCGCTCGCCTGAGACTATTATCAAATGGACCAGGGTAAAGACTCAGTGAGCCTGGCTGTAAAAGGCTAGTTATACCTTAACGTGGATAGAAGTTTAACAGTGTTTCTCAACCTCCGACCGGTCCGTGAATACTTCACTGGTCTCTGGGATGTTGATGTTACTGACTGACCCAACCGGTCCCTGAGACCGTTTTGCTGACACTCATTTAGTCAGTTCTTAAGTGGTATTGTTTTTTTTTTTTTTATGTAAGCAGACCTCCAAGGAGGAAGGAAGGACCAAAGCTTGCTGGTCCCTATTGAGAAAATGGTTGAGAAACACTGTTTTAGAACACAAATGCTAAAATAACGTGACCGAGGCGTCGCAAAAAACAATGAGAGTTGGGACAGAGAACGGGGTCTTCCCTGATAGTGTTTAACCTCTCCCTCCCATATGTCTTATCTAAAGAGCTCTTCTGGTGGTTATGAGCTTCAAATCCTATTCTAGACCAATGATGTGTGAGATACTGCAAGCAACTTCCTCCCTGTCCCTGCATCATTCCTCGTTGTCTTTACAGACAGCAGTGTGGATTATACAGGGTCAGTGTTTTAAAAAAGGGCTTCCCCACCAATGGATGATGACCATGACCATGAACTTACACAGGATTGGTCTGTTTAGATTTCCAACCTTTTCCTGATTGGAGCTCCTGGTTCATGGGATTTTGCAATATTATAGAGCTCTTCTTCATGTCCTCCGAGACGACCATTTTGAAGGATGTTGTCATGGCTACATACGAGACGGCCATTTTGACCAAGATTGCAGGCGACTACGCCATCTTATTAATGTTTGAGGCAGAGCTACTTCTATACTTGCCTTATTTTGTTTGTTTGTATGAGAAACTAAACCTGTATTAATGATTTCTCAGGAAAAGACAAGAATTGGTGTTTCACCAAGAAAGGATGAACTTTTATTCAATGTAATGTTCAGAGTATAGAAATTATAATATGTTATGTTAGCTAATTGACGGTTGAATTGATTTACCTACACTATTACTTACATTTTCTATTTCCTGGTATGCATAT
The DNA here is from genome assembly GCF_964263955.1 of Coregonus lavaretus. Taxonomy (NCBI): domain Eukaryota; kingdom Metazoa; phylum Chordata; class Actinopteri; order Salmoniformes; family Salmonidae; genus Coregonus; species Coregonus lavaretus. Next base: position 47,461,724 of record NC_140006.1, on the reverse strand, counting down.
CAGCCGGGGGGGGGGGGGGGGGGATCCACTCCAGACTGTCTGTAAGTAATTGAGAAGAAGAACCTTGTGGCATCCTGTCTTTATCCAAATTACAACCCTATTCCCTTTATAGTGCACTGTGTTTTGACCAGGGCCCACAGAGGGATCAGATCCAAAGGATTACACTACATATTAACGTGTTGTAGTGTAGATTCTCCTCTAAGAAAACCAAATGGTCCAAACCTCATGGGCTTTTTACCCTGTAGGATGGCCAGAATTAGGGTGACCAAATCAATGGAGGCCAGAGAGAAAAAATGTGGTTTAAAAAATCCATTCTGGGAAATTACACCACATGGTGTCATCTAGACTGAAATCATGAGATTTACCCCGGATATAAAACAATATAGAGGAAAGATAGATATCCATTTTGAGAAATTTTTAGTATATGCTTTTCATATTAAAATGCGAAATTCCTGTTCTTTTTAGAAGATTTGTCACCAAAAAAAAAAGCATATCACTGTGAAATGTCAACGGAGCGTACCGCAAGCTTTTTTATTTTCAAAGTCGTTTACATTCAATTCAGCTCGTCATGCTAATTTAGCTTTTTGCGACCCGTGGAAACAACTTTGAAGTCGACCACCACAACATGTAAAATCCTCAAAAGTTGCGGCGAGAAAGCTGCACCGCTCTGTCAACAGAGCTTCTTGCATATTTTCGGCTGTATTAGGTTGCAAAATCCGACTTTTTGGATATCAAATCAAATCAAATTTTAATTTGCAACATGCGCCGAATACAACAGGCGTAGACATTAGAGTGAAACGCTTACTTACAAGCCCTTAACCAACAATGCAGTTTTAAGAAAAAAATTAAAATAAAGTGTTAAGTAAAAAATACAGTGGGGAAAAAGGTATTTAGTCAGCCACCAATTGTGCAAGTTCTCCCACTTAAAAAGATGAGAGAGGCCTGTAATTTTCATCATAGGTACACGTCAACTATTACAGACAAAATGAGATTTTTTTTCTCCAGAAAATCACATTTTAGGATTTTTAATGAATTTATTTGCAAATTATGGTGGAAAATAAGTATTTGGTCAATAACAAAAGTTTCTCAATACTTTATAATATACCCTTTGTTGGCAATGACACAGGTCAAACGTTTTCTGTAAGTCTTCACAAGGTTTTCACACACTGTTGCTGGTATTTTGGCCCATTCCTCCATGCAGATCTCCTCTAGAGCAGTGATGTTTTGGGTCTGTCGCTGGGCAACACGGACTTTCAACTCCCTCCAAAGATTTTCTATGGGGTTGAGATCTGGAGACTGGCTAGGCCACTCCAGGACCTTGAAATGCTTCTTACGAAGCCACTACTTCGTTGCCCGGGCGGTGTGTTTGGGATCATTGTCATGCTGAAAGACCCAGCCACGTTTCATCTTCAATGCCCTTGCTGATGGAAGGAGGTTTTCACTCAAAATCTCACGATACATGGCCCCATTCATTCTTTCCTTTACACGGATCAGTCGTCCTCGAAAAACAGCCCCAAAGCATGATGTTTCCACCCCCATGCTTCACAGTAGGTATGGTGTTCTTTGGATGCAACTCAGCATTCTTTGTCCTCCAAACACGACGAGTTGAGTTTTTACCAAAAAGTTATATTTTGGTTTCATCTGACCATATGACATTCTCCCAATCCTCTTCTGGATCATCCAAATGCACTCTAGCAAACTTCAGACGGGCCTGGACATGTACTGGCTTAAGCAGGGGGACACGTCTAGCACTGCAGGATTTGAGTCCCTGGCGGCGTAGTGTGTTACTGATGGTAGGCTTTGTTACTTTGGTCCCAGCTCTCTGCAGGTCATTCACTAGGTCCCCCCGTGTGGTTCTGGGATTTTTGCTCACCGTTCTTGTGATCATTTTGACCCCACGGGGTGAGATCTTGCGTGGAGCCCCAGATCGAGGGAGATTATCAGTGGTCTTGTATGTCTTCCATTTCCTAATAATTGTTCCCACAGTTGATTTCTTCAAACCAAGCTGCTTACCTATTGCAGATTCAGTCTTCCCAGCCTGGTGCAGGTCTACAATTTTGTTTCTGGTGTCCTTTGACAGCTCTTTGGTCTTGGCCATAGTGGAGTTTGGAGTGTGACTGTTTGAGGTTGTGGACAGGTGTCTTTTATACTGATAACAAGTTCAAACAGGTGCCATTAATACAGGTAACGAGTGGAGGACAGAGGAGCCTCTTAAAGAAGAAGTTACAGGTCTGTGAGAGCCAGAAATCTTGCTTGTTTGTAGGTGACCAAATACTTATTTTCCACCATAATTTGCAAATAAATTCATAAAAAATCCTACAATGTGACTTTCTGGATTTCTTTTTCTCAATTTGTCTGTCATAGTTGACGTGTACCTATGATGAAAATTACAGGCCTCTCTCATCTTTTTAAGTGGGAGAACTTGCACAATTGGTGGCTGACTAAATACTTTTTTCCCCCACTGTAAATAAGTAAAAAAATAAAAGCAAATAATTAAAGAGCAACAGTAAAATAAAATAACAGTAGGGAGGCTATATACAGGGGGGTACCGGTACAGAGTCAATGTGCGGGGACACCGGTTAGTCGAGGTAATTGAATATACTGTTAATGAAATGTTAGAGAAAGACCCCACTTAACGGTTCTTGGTAAAATGTACTTCATAACATAAGGAAATTAAATTTCATCACCAAAGCGTGTTTTCACCCACTCGTGGGGCAGAACTGCTTGAATTGGGCCGATAAACACTGTACTGAGTACTAACCCCACAAATCTTCTCCTGCTTGAGTACTGGCACCTAAATATAAAGAGTACCGGCACCCAAAATGAGTACTGGCATGTATTGCACTTCCGTATGACTTCAATAGGACTTCCACTCAACCAAGTTTTACTTCAGTTTCATCAACATCCAAAGAAAGGAGATGGAGAAAATAGCCCATTCATTTAAAACAGAAACATGCATTGTTTGTTTGGACCTTTGGTCCGAGCTATGCATCAGAGGACATTGTTTGTTTGGACCTTTGGTCCGAGCTATGCATCAGAGGACATTGTTTGTTTGGACCTTTGGTCCGAGCTATGCATCAGAGGACATTGTTTGTTTGGACCTTTGGTTCGAGCTATGCATCAGAGGACATTGTATGTTTGGACCTTTGGTCCGAGCTATGCATCAGAGGACATTGTTTGTTTGGACCTTTGGTGTGAGCTATGCATCAGAGGACATTGTTTGTTTGGACCTTTGGTTTGAGCTATGCATCCGAGGACATTGTAGCATGAAAGAAAACGTCCATTATTGTCATGAGTAATTTTCATGACATACATAGCAGTTTTAGGGAAGGGGATACAATGTAAACTGTCGTTTTGGCTGTATGTGTTAAGGAGATTTAAAGGAGTTGTATGTTTAAAAGTTTGAACATGGTATAGCGATGGTCCAGTTGTATGTTTAAAGGTATGGTTTTAATGGTCCTTTATGGAAACGTGGTATGGCTATGGTCGACAAATAAAACAAGAAAGGTCAATTTACAGCTTTCAAAAGTACATTTATTTTTATTTTGAAAGGTCCAAACCAGTATTACTTACAGATGTAGAAATCATTCATGATTATGAATTGTGAGTTAGAATTTAACGGCCTTCGTTGATAAGCCACTATACATGAATATAAATGCTTTGTAATGCTCGAGTTACCAGAATTCAGTGTTCACTACCAACACATGGAGATGGGGGAACTTTCCATTCAACACGATTCCATTACAAGAGAAAATATCCCTTTTATTTTTTCTCTGACGGTCACATTTTTGTACACAGATACAGACCAAACGTATTGTGAGGAACATCACGGAAGCAGCACTAGTGTGCAGTAAGAACAGTGTGGAGTAAAAGGACATTGCTTAAAGAAGCTTCACGTCCGTTATAAAAGACCCTTCCTTTCCAAGTTACATTTCTGGAAGAACGTTCTTAGAATTAACTCTCAGGCTCCGTCTCAAACGGCACCCTAGCTATTCCCTATATAGTGCACTTAATTTTGACCAGAGCCCATTGCAGTGCACTATGTAGGGCCCTAGGCAAAGGTAGTGCATTACGTAGGGAATAGGGTTGCCATTTGGGACGGAGCCTCAGTCTTGTTAAAACTTGGGTCACGCAATCGTTCACTATTCTCTTAAGATCCAATGAACAGTATTGTATGTACAGGGACCAGAACAACATGACACGGCTATAATGACAGACGATGAGGTTTATTAAGTAAATCAACTAAATGGGAGGTCATTTTTCTTTAAAGGAATGCACATGAAATACATATAACCACATGAAATACATATAACCACATGAAATACATATAACCACATGAAATGCATTTTACCACATGAAATACATATAACCACATGTCCAAATGTATGTGGACACCTGCTCGTCGAACATCTCATTCCAAAATCATGGGCATTAATATGGAGTTGGTCCCCCCTTTGCTGCTATAACAGCCTCCACTCTTCTGAGAAGGCTTTCCACTAGATGTTGGAACATTGCTGTGGGGGACTTGCTTCCATTCAGCCGCAAGAGCATTAGTGAGGTCGGGGCACTGATGTTGGGCGATTAGGCCTGGCTCGCAGTCGGCGTTCCAATTAATGTTCGATTGGGTTGTGGTCACTTGTTGGAAAGGTGGCATCTATGACGGTGCCACGTTGAAAGTCACTGAGCTCTTCAGTAAGGCCATTCTACTGCCAATGTTTGTCTATGGAGATTGCATGGCTGTGCGCTCGATTTTATACACCTGTCAGCAACGGGTGTGGCTGAAATAGCAGAATCCACTAATTTGAAGGGGTGTCCACATACTTTTGTGTATATATATATAGTGTAGTACCACAAGAAATACACAACGCAGCCTACAGTGTCTATAGCAGGGCTCTCCGACTCTGTTCCTGGAGAGATACCCTCCTGTAGGTTTCAACTCCAAGCCTGTTCTAGGAGAGATACCCTCCTGTAGGTTTCAACTCCAAGCCTGTTCCTGGAGAGATACCCTCCTGTAGGTTTCAACTCCAAGCCTGTTCCTGGAGAGATACCCTCCTGTAGGTTTCAACTCCAAGCCTGTTCCTGGAGAGATACCCTCCTGTAGGTTTCAACTCCAAGCCTGTTCCTGGAGAGATACCCTCCTGTAGATTTTCACTCCAAGCCTAATCTAGTGTACCTGATTCTAATACCGTATTGGTCCGAATATAAGACGGCCTTTTTTCCCCTCGAAATAGGTCCAAAAAAGTCGGGTCGTCTTATATTCGGGGTCTAGTATTCAGAGCGCAGTTTCTCTTCTTCGGCGCTCCCTTTAAATGTCAATACACATTCGCGGGCACAGATGGCGCCAAAAATTCGTTCCGGACGGAGGGAAGAGGCGTCCTTAACAACCAGCCCGTTACCGGTGTTTAAAGATGGAAAGACAGGCTGACCATTTAGAGACAAGTGGCTCAAAAGTGGGCCAGGTCAATAAACAACAGCGGAGGAGCTATGATGCCAATTTCAAAATAATGGTTGTCAATAAGGCAGAGTCATCTAACAACTGCCAAGCTGCCAAGACATTCGGGGTCACTGAGTGTAATGTAAGAAGATGGCGAGCAGAAAAACAACGTCTAAAAGATGCTAACAGTCAGCGAAAATCCTTCCGTGGTCCTCAAAGTGGTCGTTTCATTGAGGTTGACCGGAGGGTTTTTGAATATGTCAGGGAAAAAAGAAGTGAGGGAATGCCCATTACCAGAGCTGTCATCCAGGTTAAGGCCCTGGAAATCGCCAGAGAGCTCAACATCACTGGATTTAAAGCCAGCCTCGGCTGGTGTCGTAGGATGATGCGGCGTAATGGACTGTCACTTAGACGGAGAACGAGTTTGGCCCAACGCCTGCCGTCAGACTTCGGAGAGAAGCTGCTTTCGTTTCAGCGCTTTGTTATCAACCTGAGGAAGAAGCACTCCTACCCGCTGGATCAGATCGGCAATGCTGATCAGACACCCGTTTATTTCGACATGCCAACATCGGTGACTGTCAATAGAAAGGGAGAAAAGTCTGTGTTGGTGAAATCAACGGGCAACGAGAAGAGCCGCGTCACTGTCATGTTGACATGTCTCGCTGGTGGCAGCAAACTCCCCCCGTATGTCATTCTTAAGCGTAAGACTGTGCCAAAGGACCCAATGCCAGCTGGCATTATTGTGCGCGCCCAGGAGAAGGGCTGGATGGAGTCGGGGCTTGTAGTGGACTGGCTAAAGGTTGTGTGGGGCGCACGCTACGGGGGACTGAGGAAGAGGAGGAACATGCTCGTTCTGGATGCGTTCCGCGGACATCTGACTGAGCCCGTGAAAAGTCAGGTGCGAGCAATGAACGGGGATCTTGTGATCATACCAGGGGGAATGACAAGCCAGCTACAGGTGTTGGACGTAGTTGTGAACAAGCCTTTCAAGGATAACCTGCGAAAAAAATACACAGAGTGGCTCCTGTCTGGCAACCACGCACTCACACCGACCGGGAAAATACAGAAGCCGTCAGTCCGTCTACTGTGTGAATGGATCCTGCATGCATGGGATGCTATTCCCTCACAGAGCATCATCGATGGCTTTAAAAAATGTTGCATCTCAAATGCATTGGACGGCAGCGAGGACGACGTGCTTTGGGAGGAGCCGGTGGAAGCGGAGCAGCTGGGGAGCGATGACAGCGAGAGCGAACACAGCGGGGCAGAGGACGTGTGTGAGGGATAGAGAGACATCGGAGGAGAAGTTTGGCGAATTTTTGTTAAGTTTAGTTAAATGTGTGGCCTGTATTTTCTCTGTTATTTAAAAATGTTGCTTTATTATTGCTTGATATTAATTTTGAATCATACTGTACATAGTTTGCCTTTGTGTTTAATTCACTGTGTTTTTAATATTGTTATTTTAAAATAAAATGAAGTTCTTTGTTCGGCAAATCTAGTCTGCAAATCTGTTTTTCTAAATGTTTGTGTTGAAAAACGGGGGGTCGTCTTATAATCAGGGTCGTCTTATATTCGGACCAATACGGTAATTAGCTGGTTGATAAACTGAATCAGTTGAGTTACAACTGGGGTTGGACTGAAAACCTACCGGAGGGTAGCTCTCCAGGAACAGGGTTGGAGTTAAAACCCTACAGGAAGGATGTTCTCCAGGAACAGGGTTGGAGTTAAAACCCTACAGGAAGGATGTTCTCCATGAACAGGGTTGGAGTTAAAACCCTACAGGAAGGATGTTCTCCATGAACAGGGTTGGAGTTAAAACCCTACAGGAAGGATGTTCTCCATGAACAGGGTTGGAGAGCCCTGGTCTATGTGTTTAACATAGATCTGCCTAGATGTCTATTTAGCTCGGTGAATAAGTCCAGTTGCTTACATTCACACAAGATGAGACGCTAGAAACTCTACATAGATAAAAACACAATTTCCATTTAGAACATCACAATGGAATCAGAATCACATTTTCATGGTCTCTTGTTTTTGGTTACGGTCTCCCACTTCAAAAGGAATTGAACAACAATATGGAACAAAGATGAACATTATTAAAAGAAAAATGATCCTGTCACATCCACTCTGTTTGTATGGTAAGGTACAAAGATATCTTCATCATATGCTGCACCCCATCCCCAAGGTAGATGAATCGAAACGTGCGGTCATGTGATCTTCGCTATGCCTCATCTTACTCAGGACTCTTGTTGTATATCCATTCCAAACGCAAATGGTATTCGTACATCAACACACTTCGGGTTTCTCTCCTTTCACACTATTATCTGTATTGCATATTGCCCCAGCTACTGTTATCTTTGACAAAGCCTTAAAACATCTGTACAGAGAGACATAAACATACATTAAACCATACTGAACATCTAATATAGTACCATCCAGTATATATATTATTTTCACTCTATGACAATAACACTGATCAGTCACTACAATGTAAACAATATATTAATTCATATATATATATTTTTTATCTGTACACATACCTACAAAAACTGCACCATTTACAGCAGGGGTGTCATACGGATCCGTCCCTCGAGCCCATTCAAATCCTTTTTCTTTTTATGTATATATATTTTTTTTGTTAAATGGACCTATATTTATAGTCTCTTTACTTCACATTGAATTCCAAACGCGATGGATGATGGACCTTTCGCAAATATAACCAATTCTAAGTGCAGCCCTCCGGATCTCGGCCCGAGGAGCACAATTAGTTTGACAACCCTGATTTACAGTTAAGAGATCTACAAAATAAGAACATTTACAACATGGAATTTATGTTCAACAGAGGTCTTAAAACACACAGGTGATATGTTGTTGTTGTTGTTGTTGTTGCACTGAATAAAACTGTAGACAAAGTAAAATCCTATCTATTGTATACATATAGAAGTACAGTCAAAATTCTCCGTTCTATGACGTCACCTGGAATTTAATCTAGTTTTTTTGGAAAAGGAGAGTGTTTGATGTACATACAAGCTGGACCCACACATAGGAAGGGAATACTTTACTCTGTTCCTGATATGGACACATGTTTCACACTGAGGGGAGTGGAGGGAATGAGACGCCTGGTAGAGGGGGGAGCAACATATTGGGTCTAGTACAGGGGGGAGCAACATATTGGGTCTAGTACAGGGGGGAGCAACATATTGGGTCTAGTACAGGGGGGAGCAACATATTGGGTCTAGTACAGGGGGGAGCAACATATTGGGTCTAGTAGAGGGGGGAGCAACATATTGGGTCTAGTAGAGGGGGGAGCAACATATTGGGTCTAGTACAGGGGGAGCAACATATTGGGTCTAGTACAGGGGGGAGCAACATATTGGGTCTAGTACAGGGGGGAGCAACATATTGGGTCTAGTACAGGGGGAGCAACATATTGGGTCTAGTAGAGGGGGGGAGCAACATATTGGGTCTAGTACAGGGGGAGCAACATATTGGGTCTAGTAGAGGGGGGAGCAACATATTGGGTCTAGTAGAGGGGGAGCAACATATTGGGTCTAGTAGAGGGGGGAGCAACATATTGGGTCTAGTAGAGGGGGGAGCAACATATTGGATCTAGTACAGAGGGGAGCAACATATTGGGTCTAGTACAGAGGGGAGCAACATATTGGGTCTAGTAGAGGGGGGAGCAACATATTGGGTCTAGTAGAGGGGGGAGCAACATATTGGGCCTAGTAGAGGGGGGAGCAACATATTGGGTCTAGTACAGGGGGGAGCAACATATTGGGTCTAGTAGTGGGGGGAGCAACATATTGGGCCTAGTAGAGGGGGGAGCAACATATTGGGTCTAGTACAGGGGGGAGCAACATATTGGGTCTAGTACAGGGGGGAGCAACATATTATACAGGGGGAGCAACATATTGGGTCTAGTAGAGGGGGGAGCAACGTATTGGGTCTAGTACAGGGGGAGCAACATATTGGGTCTAGTACAGGGGGGAGCAACATATTGGGTCTAGTAGAGGGGGGAGCAACATATTGGGTCTAGTACAGGGGGGAGCAACATATTGGGTCTAGTAGAGGGGGGAGTAACATATTGGGTCTAGTACAGGGGGGAGCAACATATTGGGTCTAGTACAGGGGGGAGCAACATATTGGGTCTAGTAGAGGGGGGAGCAACATATTGGGTCTAGTAGAGGGGGGAGCAACATATTGGGTCTAGTACAGGGGGGAGCAACATATTGGGTCTAGTACAGGGGGGAGCAACATATTGGGTCTAGTACAGGGGGGAGCAACATATTGGGTCTAGTAGAGGGGGAGCAACATATTGGGTCTAGTAGAGGGGGGAGCAACATATTGGGTCTAGTACAGGGGGAGCAACATATTGGGTCTAGTACAGGGGGAGCAACATATTGGGTCTAGTAGAGGGGGAGCAACATATTGGGTCTAATACAGGGGGAGCAACATATTGGGTCTAGTACAGGGGGAGCAACATATTGGGTCTAGTAGAGGGGGAGCAACATATTGGGTCTAGTACAGGGGGAGCAACATATTGGGTCTAGTACAGGGGGGAGCAACATATTGGGTCTAGTACAGGGGGAGCAACATATTGGGTCTAGTACAGGGGGAGCAACACATTGGGTATAGTACAGGGGGAGCAACATATTGGGTCTAGTAGAGGGGGGAGCAACATATTGGGTCTAGTACAGGGGGAGCAACATATTGGGTCTAGTACAGGGGGGAGCAACATATTGGGTCTAGTAGAGGGGGGAGCAACATATTGGGTCTAGTACAGGGGGGAGCAACATATTGGGTCTAGTAGAGGGGGGAGCAACATATTGGGTCTAATACAGGGGGGAGCAACATATTGGGTCTAGTACAGGGGGAGCAACATATTGGGTCTAATACAGGGGGGAGCAACATATTGGGTCTAGTAGAGGGGGGAGCAACATATTGGGTCTAATACGGGGGGAGCAACATATTGGGTCTAGTACAGGGGGAGCAACATATTGGGTCTAGTACAGGGGGGAGCAACATATTGGGTCTAGTACAGGGGGGAGCAACATATTGGGTCTAGTACAGGGGGAGCAACATATTGGGTCTAGTAGAGGGGGGAGCAACATATTGGGTCTAGTAGAGGGGGGAGCAACATATTGGGTCTAGTACAGGGGGGAGCAACATATTGGGTCTAGTACAGGGGGGAGCAACATATTGGGTCTAGTAGAGGGGGGAGCAACATATTGGGTCTAGTACAGGGGGGAGCAACATATTGGGTCTAGTAGAGGGGGGAGCAACATATTGGGTCTAATACAGGGGGAGCAACATATTGGGTCTAGTACAGGGGGAGCAACATATTGGGTCTAATACAGGGGGGAGCAACATATTGGGTCTAGTAGAGGGGGGAGCAACATATTGGGTCTAATACGGGGGGAGCAACATATTGGGTCTAGTACAGGGGGAGCAACATATTGGGTCTAGTAGAGGGGGGAGCAACATATTGGGTCTAGTACAGGGGGAGCAACATATTGGGTCTAGTACAGGGGGAGCAACATATTGGGTCTAGTAGAGGGGGGAGCAACATATTGGGTCTAGTACAGGGGGAGCAACATATTGGGTCTAGTAGAGGGGGAGCAACATATTGGGTCTAGTACAGGGGGAGCAACATATTGGGTCTAGTACAGGGGGAGCAACATATTATACAGGGGGAGCAACATATTGGGTCTAGTACAGGGGGGAGCAACATATTGGGTCTAGTAGAGGGGGGAGCAACATATTGGGTCTAGTAGAGGGGGGAGCAACATATTGGGTCTAATACAGGGGGAGCAACATATTATACAGGGGGAGCAACATATTGGGTCTAGTAGAGGGGGGAGCAACATATTGGGTCTAGTAGAGGGGGGAGCAACATATTGGGTCTAGTACAGGGGGGAGCAACATATTGGGTCTAGTAGAGGGGGGAGCAACATATTGGGTCTAGTAGAGGGGGGAGCAACATATTGGGTCTAGTACAGGGGGAGCAACATATTGGGTCTAGTAGAGGGGGGAGCAACATATTGGGTCTAGTAGAGGGGGGAGCAACATATTGGGTCTAGTACAGGGGGAGCAACATATTGGGTCTAGTAGAGGGGGGAGCAACATATTGGGTCTAGTAGAGGGGGGAGCAACATATTGGGTCTAGTAGAGGGGGGAGCAACATATTGGGTCTAGTAGAGGGGGGATCAACATATTGGGTCTAGTAGAGGGGGGAGCAACATATTGGGTCTAGTAGAGGGGGAGCAACATATTGGGTCTAGTACAGGGGGGAGCAACATATTGGGTCTAGTACAGGGGGGAGCAACATATTGGGTCTAGTAGAGGGGGGAGCAACATATTGGGTCTAGTAGAGGGGGGAGCAACATATTGGGTCTAGTACAGGGGGAGCAACATATTGGGTCTAGTAGAGGGGGGAGCAACATATTGGGTCTAGTAGAGGGGGGAGCAACATATTGGGTCTAATACAGGGGGAGCAACATATTATACAGGGGGAGCAACATATTGGGTCTAGTAGAGGGGGGAGCAACATATTGGGTCTAGTAGAGGGGGGAGCAACATATTGGGTCTAGTACAGGGGGGAGCAACATATTGGGTCTAGTAGAGGGGGGAGCAACATATTGGGTCTAGTAGAGGGGGGAGCAACATATTGGGTCTAGTACAGGGGGAGCAACATATTGGGTCTAGTAGAGGGGGGAGCAACATATTGGGTCTAGTAGAGGGGGGAGCAACATATTGGGTCTAGTACAGGGGGAGCAACATATTGGGTCTAGTAGAGGGGGGAGCAACATATTGGGTCTAGTAGAGGGGGGAGCAACATATTGGGTCTAGTAGAGGGGGGAGCAACATATTGGGTCTAGTAGAGGGGGGATCAACATATTGGGTCTAGTAGAGGGGGGAGCAACATATTGGGTCTAGTAGAGGGGGAGCAACATATTGGGTCTAGTACAGGGGGGAGCAACATATTGGGTCTACTACAGGGGGGAGCAACATATTGGGTCTACTACAGGGGGGAGCAACATATTGGGTCTAGTACAGGGGGGAGCAACATATTTTGAGAGTTTCACCTCAATGAGCAGACCCCCTGGTGTGTTTAGCATTGGGTGTATTTAGCGGTCAGCGTTTTGGTGTCTGCGGCTAACACAGCCCTCCCTCGTAGTCATCGTCATCCTCAGCAGAAGCAGCAGGCGCTCCGGCGCCCCCCTGTGTTGCCGTTGCAGACTTCTTCTTCTTCACTCCTCCTCCAGGGACCTTCAGGGAGATGGCCAGCTTGGCATACTGGGAGTAGAGGGGGAAGGATTACGTCACGAGGGTAGTTCGTACTCCTTGTATAGTTTCTTCAAGTGCAAGAAACTTGTGGCATTGGATCTTAAAAAGGATGGTTTCAAATACTGTTAGACAGTGGTAGCAGTTTGGCATCCTGGCAGTGTCAAAGATAACTCCCGTATACAGGGTTTCCTCTGCAGGTTTAGTGTCAACGTCTAGACAGTGTGAGGGTTTGGGATAGCTGGATGGCAGCGGTCTCCATCTCTGGTCCTGGAGGACTACTGGTGACTAACACACTGATACTGCAGGGCTGGAACAAAAGCCTGCACACCCAGTAGCACCCCAGGCCCAGAGTATGGCTCCGTTGGTAGAGCATGGTGCTTACAACACCAGTATTGTGGGTTTGATTCCCGGGACCACCCATATGTAAAATGTATGCACGTATGACTAAGTACCTTTGGATAAAAACGCCTGCTAAATGGCATACACCGAGTATACCAAACATTTGGAACACCTTCCTAATATTGAGTTGAACAGACCCCTGATGGTACATAATAGAATAGACCCCTGATGGTACATAATAGAATAGACCCCTGATGGTACATAATAGAACAGACCCCTGATGGTACATAATAGAACAGACCCCTGATGGTACAGTTGTATGAAGTGTTACTCACGTCATTGTCCATGTACTTCAGCAGAGCGGAGTTACACACACGGTGCACCTGGTCCTCGTCCTGCTCGTCATACCCCTGCAGTAACGTCTCCATGGCCACACAGTCTTCACTCCCACTGTACCCTGGGAGGCTGCAGGAAACATGAAATATCATCGTCAGACTACTGTCACAACACATAGGCTATAGCCCAATTACGGTTATCACTGAATACCCGTTCACTCCCCCTCATGGATTGGAAAGCATGGGATTCGTGAAAGCATGAGCTGGAGGGGGTTTCCACTAAATCCAACAGTGGGAGTGTACGAGTGCTCACCAATGCACCAATTCAGATAGAAATGTTTGTTGCTCTAGAGAAACGTATTCAGTCATGAGGAGGTACATACCTGTAGCTCTCTCTGACACACTTGTCTGCAGCCACAAAGTCATTTCTGTGAAGATGAACCAGCACCTGTGCCGTTGTTTTCTAAGAGAAAAGACCCAGATCAGCATTTAATGATCTATATTTTACACCTTCACCAATACCATGCACCACATAGCTGTTAGATACCAATAGTACACTGCTCAAAAAAATAAAGGGAACACTTAAACAACACAATGTAACTCCAAGTCAATCACACTTCTGTGAAATCAAACTGTCCACTTAGGAAGCAACACTGATTGACAATAAATGTCACATGCTGTTGTGCAAATGGAATAGACAACAGGTGGAAATTATAGGCAATTAGCAAGACACCCCCAATAAAGGAGTGGTTCTGCAGGTGGTGACCACAGACCACTTCTCAGTTCCTATGCTTCCTGGCTGATGTTTTGGTCACTTTTGAATGCTGGCGGTGCTTTCACTCTAGTGGTAGCATGAGACGGAGTCTACAACCCACACAAGTGGCTCAGGTAGTGCAGCTCATCCAGGATGGCACATCAATGCGAGCTGTGGCAAGAAGGTTTGCTGTGTCTGTCAGCGTAGTGTCCAGAGCATGGAGGCGCTACCAGGAGACAGGCCAGTACATCAGGAGACGTGGAGGAGGCCGTAGGAGGGCAACAACCCAGCAGCAGGACCGTTCCCCAGACCTGAATCCAATTGAGCACATCTGGGACATCATGTCTCGCTCCATCCACCAACGCCACGTTGCACCACAGACTGTCCAGGAGTTGGCGGATGCTTTAGTCCAGGTCTGGGAGGAGATCCCTCAGGAGACCATCCGCCACCTCATCAGGAGCATGCCCAGGCGTTGTAGGGAGGTCATACAGGCACGTGGAGGCCACACACACTACTGAGCCTCATTTTGACTTGTTTTAAGGACATTACATCAAAGTTGGATCAGCCTGTAGTGTGGTTTTCCACTTTAATTTTGAGTGTGACTCCAAATCCAGACCTCCATGGGTTGATACATTTGATTTCCATTGATAATTTTTGTGTGATTTTGTTGTCAGCACATTCAACTATGTAAAGAAAAAAGTATTTAATAAGATTATTTCATTCATTCAGATCTAGGATGTGTTATTTTAGTGTTCCCTTTATTTTTTTGAGCAGTGTATATAATTCCAATAGATCACCTAATGCATGCAAATTACTTAAGAAAGTACCTTAAAGCAAGTGGGATAATTCTCTATATCTTTATACATGTTCTTCTCTTTCTGGAGGGCGGTTGCAGCTTCATCCAGTCTGTAATCAAGTTCACAAAGACAGAACAGTGATTGAACAGGGAGTCAGGACCAGCCACAATACTTTGCTGCTTATAAATGCTTTGTGAAGCATCTATGTAGTGCTTATGAAGCCTTTTTTAAGCTGTTATTCATTGTCTTTACCTGCGTAATCTGACCAGCAGTCTGGAAGCTTTCCCCAGGAGCTCAGCTGACTGACGCAGGCGGTCCTCATTCTACACAGAAAACATTCAGTTAAAATCAACTTAACTTAAAGCAACTACTCAAACTTAGAATATGCTATTAATGACCAACTTACCTCAAACACACCGGCAGCCTGCTGGTACAGGTCCACTGCTTTCTCTAAGCTCATAGGTTCGATCAGTCTAGATAGGAAAACATTATGATTAAATACCAAGTACCATTTTAACAACACTGGTCAGGAACATATCAAAACCACCAAATAAATACAGTAGACACACTTCTATAGTCTGGAGCAGTACTTACTTCCCGGCCCTGTCCAGCGCCATGGCAGCAGTGTCTGGAGTTCCGTTCTCTACGTACATCATACTGGCCTTCTCTATGTACTGGATCGCCTCAGGCATCTTCTTCAAGTCCTGTCACACATTTTACATTTTAGTCATTTAGCAGACGCTCTTATCCAGAGCGACTTACAGTTAAGTGAGTGCATACATTTTCATACTGGCCCCCCCGTGGGAATCGAACCCACAACCCTGGCGTTGCAAACGCCATGCTCTACCAACTGAGCTACATCCCTGCCGGCCATTCCCTCCCCTACCCTGGACGACGCTGGGCTAATTGTGCGCCGTCCCCATGGGTCTCACGGTCGCGGCCGGCTACGACAGAGTCTGGATTCAAACCAGGATCTCTAGTGGCACAGCTAGCACTGCGATGCAGTGCCTTAGACCACTGCGCCACTCGGGAGACAGGAGAAATGATGACCACAGCACATGGAGCAATGGTGACCTCTTTTACGCTTACTATTTGTTGTAGAATATCAATATTTTGTGGAGACAATAATGCTCTCGATCACATGGTACAGTGTATAGTAAAAAGGATCTTTCTCTCCCATCTTTGTGTACAGGGTTGTATTTAGGTCTTAGGCAGATATCACACGGACATTGGGAAACTCACCTTCATCATCATACCTGCTTGCTCGATTGCTCTGAAAAAGAAATGCATATCTTAGAAAGGGAACAAAAGTCTTACATACAAGTATTGAACGGTATTAATAACCTTTAAAAGGCATCAAAAAGGTGATTGTCCTGTGTGGTATCTATATTTCCACACTATGAGGTTGGAATAATGCTGTGAAATTGCCCTTTTAGTGTAAGAGTTGTTGGAAAAGACAGCCTGAAATTTCTACCTGTTTTTGGTGGGATGGAGTTTTGGCCTGCCTGGTTTTATCAGCAGGCGGTAAATTAGTTAATAGACCAATAAGAAAGAGTTCCAAACCTCTCAGCCAATAACAGCTAGTTTTCAGTTTTCCCATCCCCACTCAGACCACTCCCAGACAGTCCTAGCAAAACTATTGCTTGAGAAAATGCTATTTTTATTTATTTTTCACCATTCACCGACAACAATCACAGTAAGGTACTTAAAATTGTAGAGATAAAAACATCTGCGTTGGCCCTTTAATCTCAAGTATTCATATGGAAAACCTTACTTTGCTGCGTGAAACAACGCTTTATTTTCTGTGTGGTACTCTGCCTCCTTCAGGTAGGCATCCTTGGCTTGCTCAAACTGTTTGGCATTCTTGAAGCACACCGCTGGGAATGCAAACACAGATTGTTTATCAGACTGTAAATACATGTTGTGGAGTGTTCTCCTTCCTATACGTTTACAGAACGTGAGCATACTTACCAGCTTTGCTATCCTTCCTATACGTTTACAGAACGTCAGCATACTTACCATGGTGTGGAGTGTTCTCCTTCCTATACGTTTACAGAACGTCAGCATACTTACCAGCTTTGGCGTATTCTGACGCAGCGCTGTCGAAATCTGGCTTCCACTTTGTCATGCTGGTCTTCAAACTGCAAGAAATAAAATGTCTCTTTTCAGCAGCAACTAGGGGTTAACAACACACACAGCCATAACAACACACACAGCCATAACAACACACACAGCCATAACAACACACACAGCCATAACAACACACACAGCCATAACAACACACACAGCCATAACAACACACACAGCCATAACAACACACACAGCCATAACAACACACACAGCCATAACAACACACACAGCCATAACAACACACACAGCCATAACAACACACACAGCCATAACAACACACACAGCCATAACAACACACACAGCCATAACAACACACACAGCCATAACAACAGACCCTGACAGGAGAGCTGGCTACATCAGCAATACAACTAGGGGTTAACAACACACACAGCCATAACAACAGACCCTGACAGGAGAGCTGGCTACATCAGCATTACAACTAGGGGTTAACAACACACACAGCCATAACAACAGACCCTGACAGGAGAGCTGGCTACATCAGCATTACAACTAGGGGTTAACAACACACACAGCCATAACAACACACACAGCCATAACAACACACACAGCCATAACAACACACACAGCCATAACAACACACACAGCCATAACAACACACACAGCCATAACAACACACACAGCCATAACAACACACACAGCCATAACAACACACACAGCCATAACAACACACACAGCCATAACAACACACACAGCCATAACAACACACACAGCCATAACAACACACACAGCCATAACAACACACACAGCCATAACAACACACACAGCCATAACAACACACACAGCCATAACAACAGACACAGCCATAACACACACAGCCATAACAACAGACCCTGACAGGAGAGCTGGCTACATCAGCATTACAACTAGGGGTTAACAACACACACAGCCATAACAACACACACAGCCATAACAACACACACAGCCATAACAACACACACAGCCATAACAACACACACAGCCATAACAACACACACAGCCATAACAACACACACAGCCATAACAACACACACAGCCATAACAACACACACAGCCATAACAACAGACACAGCCATAACAACACACACAGCCATAACAACAGACCCTGACAGGAGAGCTGGCTACATCAGCATTACAACTAGGGGTTAACAACACACACAGCCATAACAACAGACCCTGACAGGAGAGCTGGCTACATCAGCATTACAACTAGGGGTTAACAACACACACAGCCATAACAACAGACCCTGACAGGAGAGCTGGCTACATCAGCAATACAACTAGGGGTTAACAACACACACAGCCATAACAACAGACCCTGACAGGAGAGCTGGCTACATCAGCAATACAACTAGGGGTTAACAACACACACAGCCATAACAACAGACCCTGACAGGAGAGCTGGCTACATCAGCAATACAACTAGGGGTTAACAACACACACAGCCATAACAACAGACCCTGACAGGAGAGCTGGCTACATCAGCAATACAACTAGGGGTTAACAACACACACAGCCATAACAACAGACCCTGACAGGAGAGCTGGCTACATCAGCAATACAACTAGGGGTTAACAACACACACAGCCATAACAACAGACCCTGACAGGAGAGCTGGCTACATCAGCATTACAACTAGGGGTTAACAACACACACAGCCATAACAACAGACCCTGACAGGAGAGCTGGCTACATCAGCATTACAACTAGGGGTTAACAACACACACAGCCATAACAACAGACCCTGACAGGAGAGCTGGCTACATCAGCATTACAACTAGGGGTTAACAACACACACAGCCATAACAACACACACAGCCATAACAACACACACAGCCATAACAACACACACAGCCATAACAACACACACAGCCATAACAACAGACCCTGACAGGAGAGCTGGCTACATCAGCATTACAACTAGGGGTTAACAACACACACAGCCATAACAACAGACCCTGACAGGAGAGCTGGCTACATCAGCATTACAACTAGGGGTTAACAACACACACAGCCATAACAACAGACCCTGACAGGAGAGCTGGCTACATCAGCAATACAACTAGGGGTTAACAACACACACAGCCATAACAACAGACCCTGACAGGAGAGCTGGCTACATCAGCATTACAACTAGGGGTTAACAACACACACAGCCATAACAACAGACCCTGACAGGAGAGCTGGCTACATCAGCATTACAACTAGGTGTTAACAACACACACAGCCATAACAACAGACCCTGACAGGAGAGCTGGCTACATCAGCATTACAACTAGGGGTTAACAACACACACAGCCATAACAACAGACCCTGACAGGAGAGCTGGCTACATCAGCAATACAACTAGGGGTTAACAACACACACAGCCATAACAACAGACCCTGACAGGAGAGCTGGCTACATCAGCATTACAACTAGGGGTTAACAACACACACAGCCATAACAACAGACCTTGACAGGAGAGCTGGCTACATCAGCATTACAACTAGGGGTTAACAACACACACAGCCATAACAACAGACCCTGACAGGAGAGCTGGCTACATCAGGTTAGTCACTAACACAGTAGTGATGGGAAGTTCGGCTCTTTTTACCGACTAAGATCTTTTCAACTCGTTCAGTCAAAATAACTAATCTTTCGACTCATTTGGTTCATTTGATTCAGTAACACCCAGAGCATGCAGGACCGCCTATTGGCGAACGATGACCAAAAAATAGAAAGAATCGTGATTCTACAAGCCTCTCGTGCACCATAGGGGGACGGTCTTTACCATACTATAGGGTGAATGCACCAATTTGTAAGTCGCTCTGGATAAGAGCGTCTGCTAAATGACGTAAATGTAAATGTAAATAGGGGTAAATAACAAGCATAGATTGCTAACTTTTTTTCTAATTTGGCACACAGAAACTAAAGGTCAAAAATAATGGCACTAATTGGCCATTTGGTAACACTGTTATAAGCAGTCTCACTTAAACCTTCATATCCGTTGCCCTTTTTGACCTAGAGACTAGAAACGTTGTATGTAGGTGTCTTTCCTCATGCTGAACACATTTACCTCAAGGACCCATAAGGCCCATCAGGATAGGTTTTCCTCTATCTTGGACATTTTGGAAAAACCTTTGAAATAAGTCCAAATAACTTAAATTCAGTATGTAATAAGTTAACTAATAACAATTAACTTTTTTGACTATGTAACACTAATGCTTAAAATAATCATTAGAAATCTTCTCATGGACTACAAGTCAGATTCACTCCAAGTGTGGTCTTTGGACTCATCACAATAGTCCCTAAAGAGTTTGAGAAAATAACATTGCTGCATTCAAAAGATGGCCACACTATACCAGTAGATGCATATTAGCACTTACACAAACAAAATACTTCAAAAATTATCTTATCATGAACCACAGTACCAAATGACACCATATTTTGAATGTAGGATCATGGTACATGTCTTAACACAGTTTGAAGCTAAGGGATTGGTCAAAAGATGGCCGAGTTATTGACAAATAAACGTGTCCATTTAAACCCCTGTAAATCCACTCCACAGTGGTTGATCAACTTGAAACTTGTCACCGCTATCATGATACAGTTGCTGGTCCTGTCTCCGGAGTCGCTGAGCGTGTATTATGCTGTAGTCCGAATACACTGCGGCCAGGTCAAACGAACGAATCACTTGGAGAAAACGAATCATGACTCGAGTCAGTTAACAGAGTCGTTCAAAAAGAACGAATCGTTTGCGAACAGCACATCACTATAACACAGTGGCCTTGTTGTGGCTTGCAATGGATATTACAATGGAAAAGCATACACAGCACTGAGCAGACAGCTAAGTAACGTTACCGTTGCTAGCTAGCTAACGTTAGCTAGGTGATGAATGATCATGAATGAATGCATCCGCTGACTGGCCAGATTAGTAGATAGCTAGCTACTTCCTACATATACAGCTAACTCATTAACTGTAATTCAAGGACAATGTCGTAATGTTAAGTAACTCTGGTTAACCGCTAAGGTCAGATATTATTGACAATGTTACTAGCCAGCTAGGATTCGAAGAAGCGTCAGCGATGCTAGCTACAGTACCGTTCGTTAACGTCAGCTAAAATCAAACCAAACGCGGCTTGCCATACTTTTTCTCCGCTTTAGCGATGTGTTCGTGGGCTTCGTTTATTTTGGAGGCCATGGTGCTGTTCGTGGTCTTCGACAATCTGTCGAGCAGATTTTTATTTGTGGGAGAAAAAAAAATCTAGCCGAGGACGATGACAAAACAAAATGCCGATGGTGTTTGGATGAAAAAAAATGTCCACAACGTCGAACTACGGATTTACCGGATGGCATTGCGCAATGCGTCACAGGCCTTTAAATGAGGCTGGACGGAGACGGAAACAGTCATGGCGTCTTTTTGTAGGCACTAACTCCGCCGTGGTTCGTCGGACAAATTGAATGGCGTCTTTGTAGGGTTTTTGGATAAAAGGCCATGTTAACGGACTGCTATTATTTCATAGAACAAAATGTAGAAGATCTCTTAAGCCTGCGCTAACCTCAGGTCTTATTTTCGGCGTTTATTCCAAAACCCTATTGTCTTCCCATAGGGATGGCTGATTGAACCAGAGGTCACTCATTTTCGAGTTTTAGGACTACACGCTGGCGAGCTCTATTCAGCATAAACTTTTCAACGTCAAATTGTTGTAAAATCTTTTGCTTTTGAGGAAACTTGAGTATACAGATTTGAGACAAGGTTATTATAGTAGGAAAGCCGTATGTGCTAGTCCAGGGGTGTCAAACTCATTTTAGCTCAGGGGCCACATGGAGGAAAATCTATTCCCAAGTGGGCCGAACCGGTAAAATCATGGTATATATATATAACTTAAAAACAACAACTTCAGATTGTTTTCTTTGTTTTAATACTATCAACATAAAACATAAAGCTGGAGCCTGAGGACAGTGTGTCCAAAATAGTACAAGCACAACATCACTATTAATCATAAAACACCTAAAGTTTATTTGAAAATTCTAAAGAAAAAGAACACACAAACACACAATGCCTCAGTGATTCACAGAACTGTTTCACAGATCACAGAACTATATCAGGGTGTCATTTCTCAGGCAGAAATGTAGATACAAATAATGAAATCCTGTTCCCCAAACAAGTGCAAGAACCACAGTGTCAAGGATAGGTTAAATAAAATAAAATCAATTAAAAACAATAGCACATCAACATAAAAACATATAAACATAAAGCTGGAGCCTGAGGACAGTGTCCAAAAGCACAACATCACTATTAATCATAAAACACCTCAAGTTATTTGAAATTCTGAGGACAAACAACACACAAACACACAATGCCTCAGTGATTCACAGAAGTATATCACAGATCACAGAACTATATCAGGGTGTCTCATGCAGCACTTTAAGTGGGGTTGCATAGTTTATTTGACTCCTGATACCTGGCATCTTTTAGCTTTCACCAGCGCATCAATATCAGGCGTCACATCCTGAGTGGCAGCCAACTTCAGGATGTGATTCAAGTGCTTGTGCGTGAGCCTTGAGCGCAGCTTTGTTTTATTTATGCTCATTACAGAGAACTTGCTCACAAAGATATGTGGTTCCAAACATGCACAACAGTTTTGCAGCGAGGGCTGTCAAGTTGGGGTAACCTGGCAAGAGATTCTGATAAAATGTGTCCAAGCCAGCTGCGGCAAATTTGCCCTTCAAATCCGAGTCACACTGCAAGTATATTATTTCAAGTTGGATGCTGACGGGCAGATCAGAGGGATTCACGGTTAATGGCGAACAAAAAACGTTGAAGTCTTTCTCCAGTTCACCAAAAATCTGAAAGCGTTGCTCAAACTCCCTTAACAGTCCCGTTATTTTATCTTTGAACCACTTCATGTCTGCCACATGTTGGGTCGCGCACACATTTTTCAGACAGGGGAAGTGAGCTGCATCACCACCGGCGAGTTGCGTCTCCCACAATGACAGCTTCAACTTGAAAGAACGTATGCTGTCATAATACTGCGTGGCAACTTTGTTGCACCCTTGCAGCTGTTTGTTCAAGTTATTCAGGTGCTCTGTAACATCCACCATAAATGCAAGGTCCTGCATCCATTCTGCGGAATGAAATTCTAACACTGGTTTGCCCTTTTCTTCCATGAACTGTTCAATTTCTTCTCGTAAATCAAAGAAACGCCTCAGCACAGCACCTCGGCTTAACCATCTTACCTCAGTGTGGTATGGCAGGCCATAGATGTGGTCTTTCTCTCTGAGAAGGCTGTCAAACTGACGTTGATTCAGGCTTCTGGATCGGATGAAATTAACAGTTTGGATACTATAATAATAATAATATAATAATATAATAATAATATAATAAAAATAATAACCACCTTCATGACGTTATCCATCTTTAATGACTTGCAACACAAAGCCTCCTGGTGCAAAATACAGTGAAAAGTCCAAAAATCACGTCCTCCATTTGCAGATTGCACTTTCTCTCTGAACTTTGTCACAACGCCTGCTTTTTTCCCGATCATTGAGGGCGCACCATCTGTAGCCAGGCTGACAGCGCGGGACCAGTCCACTCCGACCCTGTCCAGCGCGCTGACGAGTGCAGTGAAAATATCAGCTGCTGTCGTTGTATCTGTCATCGGCATCAACTCCACGAACTCCTCGGTGACGGTCAATGTGTCATCAACTCTGCGGATGAAAATGGCCAGTTGTGCAACATCTGTAATGTCCGTGCTTTCATCAATTGCAACCGAAAACGCAATAAATTACTTTACTTTTTTCTTCAACTGGCTGTCCAAATCCACTGAAAGATCGGAAATCCTGTCTGTAACTGTGTTTCTTGTCAGGCTGATATTTGCAAAAGCCTGGTGCTTTTCAGGGCACACAATCTCTGCTGCCTTCATCATGCATGTTTTTACAAATTCACCCTCACTAAATGGTTTTGAAGCCACTGCGATTTCATTAGCAATGAGGTAGCTAGCTTTCACTGCAGCGTCACTGATGTCTCGGCTGTGAGTAAACACAGACTGCTGTTTCTTCAGACCCGCCAACAGTTCATTCACCTTCTCTCATCTCCGCTGTCCTTGAAAGTTGTCATATTTGTCGGCATGAAGACTCACATAGTGGCGACGAAGGTTATATTCTTTCAGCACTGCAACATGCTGTGAACACACCAAACATACAGCTTTCCCATTCAATTCCGTGAATAAATAGGATGACAATTTTTCTTGGAACACTCTGCACTCTGCGTCCACTTTTCTCTTTTTTGACAGAGACATATTGGGGCAATGAGGGTGCCAAAGCACATAATGTTAAAAGTAGAAGCCGTAATAAATATCGCGGGCAAAACAAAGTAGCTCATCCGGACTGGCTGCTCTTGCTTGACCTATTTGCTCTGCCCCGGTATAAACAGTTTGCTTGCTTAACACAATTGCTATTGCGCCATCCAGTGGACACAATTGGAACAGCAGTTTCTTTTATTGAAAAATTGCAGCTCATTTTTATACTTTACAAAATCATCTCGCGGGCCGGATTAAACCCGTTTGCGGGCCTGATCCGGCCCGCGGGCCGGACATTTGACACCCCTGTGCTAGTCAATAGAAAATATACATTTAGAGCCAAAAGATAGTCTTGCCTTGTCGAGAAAGAAACAGAGCATATGCCCACAATCACAGAGAAATCTGATAACATTGTGCTTACAGTCATCAACCCCTCTCACATGACATCTATTTTCATTCAACAAAACAGTTATTCAACTAAACTGTACTTATCAAAATGTATGTCTCTGTGGTATAGTAATGCACATTATTTTTATTAGGATCATTTAAAGCCCCCATGCCGTCTTTTTAATAAACATTTAAAAATCATCACTGTATGTCTAATACATCATTGTGTGTGTTTACTTCATGAAAATACCTCCAAATATATTTTGTATTATTTATTTCCCTGAGCATCCTTTTGCCATAGGGCTGCAATGAGGGGTTCCCGAAGTGGATTCTCAATCCTCCAAACCCCTGGTGATATCAAAGCGATATTACTGTGAAACGTAGATGTTCTATTTTCTACCGAGATTGCAAAACAATTCGTAGGTTGGTGTAGTGTTCATAATATGAATGTTTCAACCTTCATGTTGAGAAATCGTTTCTGTTTCAAAGAGTACCAAATCCTACAGTAACCATGAGCCTCGCGGTCTGTATCATCCAATCACAGAGCAGACAAGTCACGTGATCCGTTAGCGAACGCATAGTAATCATCGTGTGTTGACATATTTTATTTATCTATTTAACCTTTATTTAACTAGGCAAGTCAGTTAAGAACACATTCTTAATTACAATGATGGCCTACCAAAAGGCAAAAGGCCTCCTGCGGGGGCTGGGATAAAAAAATAATTATATATACAGTACCAGTGAAAAGTTTGGACACACCTACTCATTCTAGGGTTTTTCTTAATTTTTATAAATTTCTACATTGTAGAATAATAGTGAAGACATCAAAACTATGAAACAACAAATATGGAATCATGTAGTAACCAAATAAGTGTTAAACCTATTTAAACAAATGAAAATATATTTTATATTTGAGATTCTTCAAATCGCCACCATTTGCCTTGATGACAGCTTTGCACACTCTTGGCATTATCTCAACCAGCTTCAGGAGGTAGTCAAATTTCAATTGACAGGTGTGCCTTTTTAAAAGTTAATTTGTGGAATTTATTTCCTTCTTAATGCGTTTGAGCCAATCAGTTGTGTTGTGACAAGGTAGGGGGGGGGGTATACAGAAGATAGCCCTATTTGGTAAAAGACCAAGTCCATATTATGGCAAGAACAGCTCAAATAAGCAAAGAGAAACGACAGTCCATCATTACTTTAAGACATGAAGGTCAGTCAATATGGAACATTTCAAGAACTTTGAAAGTTTCTTCAAGTGCAGTCTCAAAAACCATCAAGCGCTATGATGAAACTGGCTCTCATGAGGACCGCCACAGGAATGGAAGACCCAGAGTTACCTCTGCTGCAGAGGATAAATTCCTTAGAGTTACCAGCCTCAGAAATTGCAGCCCAAAGAAATGCTTCACAGAGTTCAAGTAACAGACACATCTCAACATCAACTGTTCAGAGGGGACTGTATGAATCAGAATTTATGGTCAAATTGCTGCAAAGAAACCACTACTAAAGGACACCAATAATAAGAAGAGACCTGCTTGGGCCAAGAAACACGAGCAATGGACATTAGACCGGTGGAAATGTGTCCTTTGGTGTGGAGTCCAAATTTGAGATTTTTGGTTCCAACTGCCGTGTCTTTGTGAGACCCGTTGTGGAGATCCTGGTTCGAAACCAGGCTCTGTCGTAGCCGGCTGCGACCGGGAGACCCATGGGGCGGCGCACAATTGGCCCAGCGTCGTCTAGGGTAGGGGAGGTAATGGCCGGCAGGGGATGTAGCTCAGTTCGTAGTTGTGGGTTCGTTTCCCACGGGGGGTATGAAAAAAATACAAAAATAAAAATGCATGCACTAACTGTAAGTCGCTCTGGATAAGAGTGTCTGCTAAATGACGTAAATGTAAAATGTATTTCCCACCATAAAGCATGAAGGAGGAGGTGTTATGGTGTGTGGATGCTTTGCTGGTGACACTGTCTGTGATTTATTTAGAATTCAGTTTTACGTTATTACGTAATGACGTCATCACGTCATTTCGCAACTTCCCCTGAAAATTAGTTGGCAGCACTGGGGAGAATGCCAAGAATGTGCAAAGCTGTCATCAAGGCAAGGGGTGGCTATTTGACGAATCTCAAATATAAAATATATTTTGATTTGTTTAACACTTTTTCATATGTGTTATTTCATAGTTTTGATGTCTTCACTAAAATGTGTGGTCTTTTTTTTTGGTCTTTAACCAAAATGTGCTTTTGGGTTTTAATTTAAGGTTAGGGTTAGGCATAATGTTAGCATTGTGGTAAGGGTTAGGTTTAAAATCACATTTTAAGAAGAGAAATGGTAGAAATAAGCGGGGTTTAGGACTTTGTGTGGCTGTGGTAACTAGTGACGACCAGGAACAACAACTTTCTCAAAGTTGCCGGGATGTCACATGTCCTACTTATATCAGTACACTCGTAACAACATAATCATTGCGAAACTTCTATTCGATCAAGCAAGCCACATGTAGCAAATAAGCCATTACATTTTTTGTTAACCAAATTCGACACTCATTGACCTCCATACAAAAACTCCTCGCTTGGTGAGCAAAAAGAGCGGAAAAAACGCCACCTGCTGGAGAAGACGCGCACCTTGACTCTTCTTTCATATATCACAGTTTTGAACGCAGTTTATTATCTTTTGAATTAATGGTTCACCCCTGAGATTTTTATACCTATTCAATGTTTGGAACCACGCGAACAGCATGTTACCCCTTCAAAACCTCAACTAAATCTTGTAATAAATAATGTGGAAATTGAGCAAGTTGAGGTGACTAAACTGCTTGGAGTAACCCTGAATTGTAAGCTGTCATGGTCAACACATGTTGATACAACAGTAGCTAAGATGGGGAGAAGTCTATCCATAATATAGCGCTGCTCTGCCATTTTAACAACATTATCAACAAGGCAGGTCCTACAGGTTCTAGTTTTGTCACACCTGAACTACTGTTCAGTCGTGTGGTCAGGTGCCACAAAGAGAGACCTCTGAAAATTACAATTGGCTCAGAACAGGGCAGCACGGCTGGCCCTTAAATGTACACAGAGAGCTAACATTAATAATATGCATGTACAAAGTGGAAGAGAGATTGACTTCATCACTACTTGTTTTTGTAAGAAGTGTTGACAAGCTGAATGCACAGAGGTGTCTGTTTAAACTACTAGCTCGGACACCCATGCATACCCCACAAGACATGCCACCAAAGGTCTCTTCACAATCCCCAAGTCAAGAACAGACTATGGGAGGCGCACAGTACTACACAGAGCCATGACTACATGGAACTCTATTCCACATCAGGTAACTGATGCAAGCAGTAGAATCAGAATTAAAAAACAGATAAAAATGCATCTTATGGAACAGCAGGGACTGTGAAGAGACACACACACAGGCACAGACACACATACACATGATAAGAAACGCACTCTACACACAAGTACACATAAACGTTGTATTGTAAATATGTGATAGTGGAGTAGTGACCTGAGGGAACACACAAATGTATTGGGTAAAGTGTATATAACTTCCTTAATGTTGCTGGACCCCAGGAAGAGTAGCTGCTGCCTTGGCAGGAACTAATGGGGATCCATAATAAACCCCAGGAAGAGTAGCTGCTGCCTTGGCAGGAACTAATGGGGATCCATAATAAACCCCAGGAAGAGTAGCTGCTGCCTTGGCAGGAACTAATTGGGATCCTTAATAAACCCCAGGAAGAGTAGCTGCTGCCTTGGCAGGAACTAATGGGGATCCTTAATAAACACCAGGAAGAGTAGCTGCTGCCTTGGCAGGAACTAATGGGGATCCATAATAAACCCCAGGAAGAGTAGCTGATGCCTTGGCAGGAACTAATGGGGATCCATAATAAACCCCAGGAAGAGTAGCTGCTGCCTTGGCAGGAACTAATGGGGATCCATAATAAATACAAATATAAAAATACAAATGTTGTGGAAATGTGTATGCTAAAAATTAATGGGAGTGTCAGTTCAGGAACCATAACCTTGGACAGAGGGGTGCGGCCCATCGGAAATGCTCAGTCTGATTGTGTGGGCGTTGATTACAAATTTAAATATATTTACATACACAGCCCTGATTGGCAGATAGGATCATATAGACTTTAGAGCCGGGCTGTTAAATGTCGGTCCTTTAGGGCCAAAACACGTCTGTTTTTTATCCTCCCTTTCTAATCAGGGACTGATTCAGACCTGGCACACCAGGTGAGTGCAATAAACTACCAGGTAGAAAGAAAAAACAGAAGTGTTTTGGCCCTCCAGGACCAGAATGAAACAGCCTGCTCTAGAGCCTACCCCCGCTTACCCCTTCAAAGTAGGCAGATACATATGCAAATAAAAGATGACTGGTCATTGGTCAGAATAATCAAATCAGATTGTGATGTCATGCTGTGGGCCAAAACTTCAATGTCACCTGAACAGGTTGAAATTCCAGGTGTTTTTTTCAAAAAGTTATTGCACTAAAAGGTCATTATCATCATTTTCACAATTTCAGAGTGTTATTTTGACCTCATAGTGTGGAAATCCCCCCCCCAAAAAAAGGAAAATCTAATTTTTGAGTGCACTGCCCCTTTAATAGACACACGGCACGCAACCACTGATGCGTGTTTTGATGCTTGCAGCTCTTTCCTGTCATATAGAATGCGATGGAAGCGGAAGGATTGGAAAGGATAGCAACGGATCAAGCTGTCACGTGGAGGCGAAGGAAAGATGGCGGGAAAGAAAATAAGGAAAAAAGTGGAGCAAATTATGAATAGAAATGGAGTAGTGGATTACAAAGGCCTTCTGGAAGATCTGGTGAAGGAGAAGATGACGGACTAGAAAAAAAAGGAGAGACATGGAATATGTTTTGTGTGAATATGGAATGGAGGATCGCACATAACCTTTGGAAGAGTTTGAGGAGGAAATGAACATGACGAGAGTGAGGATGAATTACATGTGGTGGCAGGTGCAGTGCTGACTGCTGAGAAGAAATGGAGTGTAGAGGGGTGTAGTGAGGTGAGGAAGGTGGGCATCAAGTGCAAAAACTGGGATTTTTGCTCCAGTAGTTCAGAGATTAAATTTGTTGAGAGTGAGGGGGAAGTACCTGCGGCGAAGAGTGTCGAGATCGGGCATCGTCCCAAGGATGATTAGGATGATTTTGACCCAGTGGGAGTGCGATTTGTTGAGAGAATGGATCCTTGTTTTTTGGGTTGATCCATATGTGGTGTGAGGTTGGGGACTGTTGAGTTGGTGAAGGTAACTCGGCGTGGATTTATTGTGTTTCCTCCGTCCAGAGGGAGCAGGCGCTCCGGATTACGAGATTAGGGACAATCATTGTGACGTGCTTTGCTCTCCGGAGCAGGGCGCCATTGAAAGGAGTGATAACGGGGGTGGCATTAAGTATTGAGGAGGCGCAGTTGAAAGTGAAGATTCCTTGTGTCTGTGACGCTGGTCTTTTGGTGAGACGTAAATACGGTGGGGAAACGGAGAAGACATTATCTGTTATGCTGAATTTTGATGCAGTCGTTACCAGATAAGGTCAATTATCCCGTGAGAGTTTATGTTCCGAAAATATTACGGTGTTTTAGGTGTCAAGGTTATGGGCATATTTCAGCAGTGTGTAGGAGAGAGATGCCTAGATGTGAGAAGTGTGCAGGAGGGCATGAGACGAAGGAATGTGTGGTATCGGTGGAGAAATGTACTTATTGTGATCGAGATGTAGTTGTCCCTGATTGCACTGACTTTGCTCACAGCTGCTTGTTTGAAGAAGTGTACTTACTGTGATCAAGAAAGACGTGGTTGTCCCACTGGCTATCCTAAATTGAATGCACCCATTTGTAAATCGCTCTGGATAAGAGCGTCTGCTAAATGACTTAAATGTAATGTAAATTAGAAAGTTGTGTGTGTTAGTTGTGGGGGTGATAATGGGGCTGGAGATCGGAGATGACCGGTGAGAGAGAGGCTTGAGGTTGCCAGGGTTAAAGTAGTACAGAAAGTGTTGTATGCCGAAGAAGTGAAGAGAGTGGTAGAGGAAGATGGGTACAGGGTGAGGGATCCTGAGAGGATTCCTGTGAGTAGGCAGAGACCAAGAGAGAGTGATGGGAAGAATATGTGTTTCAGTAAAATTTGATTTTTAGCCATGGATGTTAATTATACTGCAGACATTTATCAAAGTCACAGAAAATAGAGGTTGTGGTGGCAGCAGCAGAGAAGTACTTGGGATTGCGAGGATTCTGCAGTAAAGTGGTAGTGATACAGAGTCGGATTAGATAGGGTTCAATATTGGCCTGAAGTCGGATTAGATAGGGTTCAATATTGGCCTGAAGTCGGATTAGATAGGGTTCAATATTGGCCTGAAGTCGGATTACATAGGGTTAAATAGTGGAATGGGTGGTGGGTTTTTAGAGCTGGCTAATAGGTGGTAGGGCAATTTTCATTTCCCCCAAAAGTTGTATTATTGTATCAAAGAATATAATGCAGGAAGGACGTGAATGGCCTCACACACCAGTACATTAGGTGGCGGTGTATGCACCTAAAAAGTTGGATGCGATTTGCCAACCAAATCCCAAAGAAGAAGAAGAAGATTGGAAAGATTCTATGGCGCCTGCGGTGACGTAATGAAAATGCTCCCAGGATTCGCTTGACAGGCAGCTGCTTAACAACAATTTGAGAGTCGGAAAACTTTCCCGAACTAGCTAATTCCTAGACTACAGAAAAGTTACCCACCATAGTTTATTTCCCCCCCTTTTTTTTAAAAGAGTATATAGCTAGGTGTTCAAATGTGGAATTATTGATGGATTCGAGGTATGAGATCCAGCGGATGGCCGGTGGTAGGGGATCAGCGAACGCTTCCCCCGCTCTGGGGGCACAGTCTCGCCGCAGGAAGATGCCGCCGAGGCCCGCCGATTACAAACTTCAAATCATCATTATCGGCTCTCGTGGCGTGGGCAAAACCAGTCTAATGGAAAGATTTACCGACGACACCTTCTGTGAAGCATGCAAATCAACCGTTGGTAAGGAATGGTCATCTAACGTTAGCCTCCTTTGCTAGCCCAAACTATCTGATAGCAGTTCTGTTGTTTTGTTCCAAGGCTAGTTAGCTAGCAATGTTTGCGCTGCGTGACTTGTCAGTGAAAATGCAACCGACCTTTTTGTCGGTGAACGCCTAACTACCGTGTGGCCATGATTGATTTTACTACAACTTTTGTCAACTATCTGAAAAGCAGAAGTTGGTTAATAACTAAAAGGAAAGACTGCCATGTGTAGAATTACCATGAGAATGTGTTGTTGTTGACACAGAGCAGTTGGCTAGTACTACTGTAACTAGAGCCCTGTCCAGCAGATGGAGGATACTACCACAGATGGAACAATGAGACAGATATTTCACCGGATGTATAAATGTGAAGCATCCGCTGGGCGTTTCCACTCACTACCAAATATGGCCGGCAGTGGGAGAAGCTGGAACGAGATTAATTTTGGCCGAAATTCTAGAAATTCTCATCGATGAAACATTTGCTGTCAATACAGTTTTCTGTTCCCAAAACGACAAACTATTATGAACAGAGTGGACTAAGGTTTGTAGACTTTACCCGTTGCAAAAGTTTTTTAAAATAGCATTGTTTAGGAGTGCAAAGGCGATAAATGGCATATTATTATTATAATTGAGTTATTGTGCACGCACACTTCAGAGCAGGAAATATGCAGATGAATGCTAGAACGTGCCAATAGGATCTCGCTAACTCGTGCTTGGCTCTGCCCACCTCTTTTCTTGTTCTGCCCACTATGACTAATTTGTTCCCATTGGAAACGACAGGCTGTGGTCTATCTTGGTTTAGTTATACAAATCTTTGGTACTACTGACTGAGGGCACTAACTGTTCCCTTGCTAGAGATTGTTGTTGTAAGTGCTGAGTGATTAGTGCTTTGAGGTCGGTTCGATTATTTAAAAATAATCACAGATTTTTATTTCGATCATTTAAAAAAAAAACATGAAATGCATTATGAAATAATGATGTTACAATGATTTTAGAGCTTTTCAAAGGAAATTCCAAAGCCAAAAATAGTGAACATTCAATTGCCAAAACATAGAAAATATTCCATTGTCTCTGTCAGGTCCACATTGGGTAGACATCAATAGAAAAATAGGAAATTATGATGAAATAATACAATATTTAGTTGTGTATATTACTTTGTTTTTATTTGATGACTTAATTATTTTTAATTCCTTAAAGTCATCATCATCTCATCTCTGCTCAGGCAGTAGCAGTCAGCCAGCCAGGCCATCTAATGCTATGTGCTTCCCATGCTGAACTGTCTACTTTCACTAACTGTCTCTGTCTCTCTCGTTGTGTTGTGTCATGTGGTCTGTGTGTATCTAACCTAACGTAGCAGGCGTAAAAGTGTATCTGTCCAGAGATCTGTATATAATGACGAGATGCCCTAAACAATGGGGGGAGTTTAGGTCCAAAATAAGCCCATAGAAACACATTGTGTTTATTTTTTGGACAGATTTTGGCGAGAGTGAAACCTCTCGCTTCGCCTCTTCATCTCTGATCCTTCTCTTGAGCAGGAAAAAAACTGGCGCCATGGATTATGGTCATTTATAATTAATTACCACGTTTCTGCGCTGAACTAGGTGGAATATTTGCTTACTGAAAACTACAACTCAGCCCAGCGTCCCACATAATTCCACAAGGTGTCTCTGTTGAAGGTTGTGCGTATTCCAGTAGGACAACAACCCCAAACACGCATCAAAAAGCACACAGGAAGGGCACCCCCATGAACGTTGAAGAATTAGGGCAGTTTGCTGCTGAAGAGTGGGCCAAATTGCCAGTAGAATGGTACATGAAGCTCATTGATGGCTACAAGCTTTTGTCTGCATTTATCTTGGCCAAAGGCTGTGTAAACAAGTACCAGCATCAGGGGTTCCAATCATTTTCTCCATGCCATTTTGTCTTAATTTTCTAAATAAAAATGGTAAACTTAAGTTTACAAAAATAAAATTGGTTCTGCAATGTTGAAAATCCAAATAACAAGGTGTGGAGACAATTTTTTTTTCTTCTTTCAATTTCAACTTATTTTAGAAGAAAAAGGTTGTTATCAATAAAACGTCACGATACGGTGCATAGCGTTTGATTGGCTGCTGGGGGGCAATGAGAACAGTAGGCATTGTAGCCATCTAGTTTATCCCCTGAAAGTTAGCTTGTTAACTAGCCATATTGACTGATCTGTTGTTAGCTAGCTAGCCAATTGTACGTCATCCATCAATCAATGTAGCCTATCATGTCTGTCAGCAGCAATCGTGATTAAACGCCCTTAAAAACAATGTTGAAAAGGGGATAATGTTAGCTAACTTCGCTAGGCAGGCCTTCAATGGTTGGGGAAAAAAAAAAGTACATTAGGTAAATAATACTTACCATGATGTTTAGCCAACTGTACAACGTTTCTACCGGTAGCTTGCAAAGTAAACGTCAGCTAACAGTACATCGGAAAAATTTGCCCTTCTGCTGTTTGATAGGCAGAGCCCACAAAGGATGGGGAAACTAACCTAAACCACTCATACCTGTCAGGTATAGTTCACTTTTATCCAATTAATGTTGGACAATATTGAGAGATATGGTGAGGCTACCCTCAGGTATCTGAAATGACATGATCAATTGATGTTTACTGACATTTGTTGTTCTGACTATACACTTCAAGATGTGATCATATTACAACCAAATAGTTATA
This sequence comes from Coregonus lavaretus, assembly GCF_964263955.1. Classification (NCBI taxonomy): domain Eukaryota; kingdom Metazoa; phylum Chordata; class Actinopteri; order Salmoniformes; family Salmonidae; genus Coregonus; species Coregonus lavaretus. Next base: position 47,427,244 of record NC_140006.1, on the reverse strand, counting down.
ACATTTATTTAACAATCCTTTGAAAACGGCACGCAGTTGTCAATGGTTTTAGCAGGGCTGGTGTTCTCCTTGCCCCCAGCAGGCAAATCGAACGCTCTGCACCTTATTGTGACGTTTTATTGATAACAACCAATAGGGACTTAGTTAAGAAAAGTGCAAAGGTGCCAATGTATTTGACCACAACTTTACATAGCTGGCTGGGAAGACCTTGTGGTGTGGATTAGGGCACACAGTGTATGGAACTGACCCAGAACAGAAGGTGTATAGAACTGACCCAGAACAGAAGGTGTATGGAACTGACCCAGAACAGAAGGTGTATGGAACTGACCCAGAACAGAAGGTGTATGGAACTGACCCAGAACAGAAGGTGTATGGAACTGACCCAGAGCAGAAGGTGTATGGAACTGACCCAGAACAGAAGGTGTATGGAACTGACCCAGAACAGAAGGTGTATGGAACTGACCCAGAACAGAAGGTGTATGGAACTGACCCAGAGCAGAAGGTGTATGGAACTGACCCAGAGCAGAAGGTTTATGGAACTGACCCAGAGCAGAAGGTGTATGGAACTGACCCAGAGCAGAAGGTGTATGGAACTGACCCAGAACAGAAGGTGTATGGAACTGACCCAGAGCAGAAGGTGTATGGAACTGACCCAGAACAGAAGGTGTATGGAACTGACCCAGAACAGAAGGTGTATGGAACTGACCCAGAACAGAAGGTGTATGGAACTGACCCAGAGCAGAAGGTGTATGGAACTGACCCAGAGCAGAAGGTTTATGGAACTGACCCAGAGCAGAAGGTGTATGGAACTGACCCAGAGCAGAAGGTGTATGGAACTGACCCAGAACAGAAGGTGTATGGAACTGACCCAGAGCAGAAGGTGTATAGAACTGACCCAGAGCAGAAGGTGTATGGAACTGACCCAGAGCAGAAGGTGTATGGAACTGACCCAGAACAGAAGGTGTATGGCACTGACCCAGAGCAGAAGGTGTATGGAACTGACCCAGAACAGAAGGTGTATGGAACTGACCCAGAACAGAAGGTGTATGGAACTGACCCAGAACAGAAGGTGTATGGAACTGACCCAGAACAGAAGGTGTATGGAACTGACCCAGAGCAGAAGGTGTATGGAACTGACCCAGAGCAGAAGGTGTATGGAACTGACCCAGAGCAGAAGGTGTATAGAACTGACCCAGAGCAGAAGGTGTATGGAACTGACCCAGAGCAGAAGGTGTATGGAACTGACCCAGAACAGAAGGAACGCTACAGTCCCCATAGTTCCCAAAATAGTCTGACACACTCCTCCTTGGCTCAGGCATCTGCCACGTCTGGCCTCCATCTTGTTGTGCCTTGTCATCCTGGTGACACAGCTCTCTCTCTCTCTCTCTCTCTCTCTCTCTCTCTCTCTCTCTCTCTCTCTCTCTCTCTCTCTCTCTCTCTCTCTCTCTCTCTCTCTCTCTCTCTCTCTCTCTTTGTGTCTCTCTCTCTCTCTCTCTCTCTCGCTCTCTCGTCTGTCTGTCGTCTGTCTGTCAAGCAGCAGGTCATTGGATCTTCATATTGGTCCTCTGAGGGTCTCTGTCTGTCTAGCTGTTCATTGTGTTTTGATGACAGGAACTGAGGAGGGAAAACTGCTGTAGCGTTACAGATAGATTTGATTAGTCTCTGAAGTGTGTCATCATCCCAGCCTTTACAGATAGATTTGATTAGTCTCTGAAGTGTGTCATCATCCCAGCCTTTACAGATAGATTTGATTAGTCTCTGAAGTGTGTCATCATCCCAGCCTTTACAGATAGATTTGATTAGTCTCTGAAGTGTGTCATCATCCCAGCCTTTACAGATAGATTTGATTAGTCTCTGAAGTGTGTCATCATCCCAGCCTTTACAGATAGATTTGATTAGTCTCTGAAGTGTGTCATCATCCCAGCCTTTACAGATAGATTTGATTAGTCTCTGAAGTGTGTCATCATCCCAGCCTTTACAGATATATTTGATTAGTCTCTGAAGTGTGTCATCATCCCAGCCTTTACAGATAGATTTGATTAGTCTCTGAAGTGTGTCATCATCCCAGCCTTTACAGATATATTTGATTAGTCTCTGAAGTGTGTCATCAGCCCAGCCCTTACAGATAGATTTGATTAGTCTCTGAAATGTGTCATCATCCCAGCCTTTACAGATAGATTTGATTAGTCTCTGAAATGTGTCATCATCCCAGCCTTTACAGATAGATTTGATTAGTCTCTGAAGTGTGTCATCAGCCCAGCCTGCACCTGGTACTCCTCTAGCACAGACGTTTGTGATAATGGCAACTTTTTCCTTGTTGAAGTAGGTCAATTCCACAGTAACGGAATTATGCTTTGTCTCAGTTTTTCACTTTAAAGTGTATGCCACTGGAGCGGAGTACAGTAGAGCAGTGCAGTAGAGCAGTGCAGTAGAGCAGTACAGTGCAGTAGAGCAGTACAGTAGAGCAGTGCAGTAGAGCAGTGCAGTAGAGCAGTGCAGTAGAGCAGTACAGTAGAGCAGTGCAGTAGAGCAGTGCAGTAGAGCAGTACAGTAGAGCAGTGCAGTAGAGCAGTGCAGTAGAGCAGTGCAGTAGAGCAGTGCAGTAGAGCAGTGCAGTAGAGCAGTGCAGTAGAGCAGTGCAGTAGAGCAGTGCAGTAGAGCAGTGCAGTAGAGCAGTGCAGTAGAGCAGTGCAGTAGAGCAGTGCAGTAGAGCAGTGCAGTAGAGCAGTGCAGTAGAGCAGTACAGTAGAGCAGTACAGTAGAGCAGTGCAGTACAGTAGAGCAGTGCAGTACAGTAGAGCAGTACAGTAGAGCAGTACAGTAGAGCAGTACAGTAGAGCAGTGCAGTAGAGCAGTGCAGTACAGTAGAGCAGTACAGTACAGTAGAGCAGTACAGTAGAGCAGTGCAGTAGAGCAGTGCAGTACAGTAGAGCAGAGCAGTACAGTAGAGCAGTACAGTAGAGCAGTACAGTAGACAGTACAGTAGAGCAGTACAGTAGAGCAGTGCAGTAGAGCAGTACAGTACAGTACAGTAGAGCAGTACAGTAGAGCAGTACAGTAGAGCAGTACAGTAGTACAGTGCAGTAGAGCAGTGCAGTAGAGCAGTGCAGTAGGGCAGTACAGTAGAGCAGTACAGTACAGTACAGTAGAGTAGTGCAGTAGAGCAGTGCAGTACAGTAGAGCAGTGCAGTAGAGCAGAGCAGTACAGTAGAGCAGTACAGTAGAGCAGTACAGTACAGTAGACAGTACAGTAGTGCAGTAATGCAGTGCAGTAGTACAGTGCAGTAGTACAGTGCAGTAGAGCAGTACAGTAGGGCAGTACAGTAGAGCAGTACAGTAGAGCAGTACAGTAGAGCAGTACAGTAGAGCAGTGCAGTGCAGTACAGTAGAGCAGTACAGTAGAGCAGTACAGTAGAGCAGTGCAGTAGAGTAGTGCAGTACAGTAGTGCAGTACAGTAGAGCAGTACAGTAGAGCAGTGCAGTGCAGTACAGTAGGGCAGTGCAGTAGGGCAGTGCAGTAGAGCAGTGCAGTAGTGCAGTGCAGTAGTGCAGTGCAGTAGAGCAGTGCAGTAGAGCAGTGCAGTAGAGCAGTGCAGTAGAGCAGTGCAGTAGAGCAGTACAGTAGAGCAGTGCAGTAGAGCAGTGCAATAGAGCAGTACAGTAGAGCAGTACAGTAGAGCAGTACAGTAGAGCAGTGCAGTAGAGCAGTACAGTACTACTTTTTTTCAGGCTCTTTCTCTCCCCTCTCCCTGCAGGAGTAGATTTTAAGATCAAGACGGTGGAGCTGAGAGGGAAGAAGATCAGGTTGCAGATCTGGTGAGTCAACAGGAAACAGGAAGTCATCATCAGTCCGTATCTCTAATACATTCCTGGTGCATTTCCTCTGTCTCACTTTCTGTCTCATTACCTAACACAGACTGGCTTACGGTACTGTAGTGTACTATACTGTACCCATTCATCTGGGCTCCATCACTGTCAGTCAGTCTCCATGTAACCCTGCTCTATCTAGGTTACATCAGTCAGTCTCCATGTAACCCTGCTCTACCTAGGTTACATCAGTCAGTCTCCATGTAACCCTGCTCTACCTAGGTTACATCAGTCAGTCAGTCTCCATGTAACCCTGCTCTACCTAGGTTACATCAGTCAGTCAGTCTCCATGTAACCCTGCTCTACCTAGGTTACATCAGTCAGTCTCCATGTAACCCTGCTCTACCTAGGTTACATCAGTCAGTCAGTCTCCATGTAACCCTGCTCTACCTAGGTTACATCAGTCAGTCTCCATGTAACCCTGCTCTACCTAGGTTACATCAGTCAGTCAGTATCCATGTAACCCTGCTCTACCTAGGTGACATCAGTCAGTCAGTCTCCATGTAACCCTGCTCTACCTAGGTTACATCACAGTCAGTCAGTCTCCATGTAACCCTGCTCTACCTAGGTTACATCAGTCAGTCTCCATGTAACCCTGCTCTACCTAGGTTACATCAGTCAGTCAGTCTCCATGTAACCCTGCTCTACCTAGGTTACATCAGTCAGTCAGTCTCCATGTAACCCTGCTCTACCTAGGTTACATCAGTCAGTCAGTCTCCATGTAACCCTGCTCTACCTAGGTTACATCAGTCAGTCAGTCTCCATGTAACCCTGCTCTACCTAGGTTACATCAGTCAGTCAGTCTCCATGTAACCCTGCTCTACCTAGGTTACATCAGTCAGTCAGTCTCCATGTAACCCTGCTCTACCTAGGTTACATCAGTCAGTCTCCATGTAACCCTGCTCTACCTAGGTTACATCAGTCAGTCTCCGTGTAACCCTGCTCTACCTAGGTTACATCAGTCAGTCAGTCTCCATGTAACCCTGCTCTACCTAGGTTACATCAGTCAGTCTCCATGTAACCCTGCTCTACCTAGGTTACATCAGTCAGTCTCCATGTAACCCTGCTCTACCTAGGTTACATCAGTCAGTCTCCATGTAACCCTGCTCTACCTAGGTTACATCAGTCAGTCAGTCTCCATGTAACCCTGCTCTACCTAGGTTACATCAGTCAGTCAGTCTCTATGTAACCCTGCTCTACCTAGGTTACATCAGTCAGTCTCCATGTAACCCTGCTCTACCTAGGTTACATCAGTCAGTCTCCATGTAACCCTGCTCTACCTAGGTTACATCAGTCAGTCTCCATGTAACCCTGCTCTACCTAGGTTACATCAGTCAGTCTCCATGTAACCCTGCTCTACCTAGGTTACATCAGTCAGTCTCCATGTAACCCTGCTCTACCTAGGTTACATCAGTCAGTCTCCGTGTAACCCTGCTCTACCTAGGTTACATCAGTCAGTCAGTCTCTATGTAACCCTGCTCTACCTAGGTTACATCAGTCAGTCTCCATGTAACCCTGCTCTACCTAGGTTACATCAGTCAGTCTCCATGTAACCCTGCTCTACCTAGGTTACATCAGTCAGTCTCCATGTAACCCTGCTCTACCTAGGTTACATCAGTCAGTCTCCATGTAACCCTGCTCTACCTAGGTTACATCAGTCAGTCTCCATGTAACCCTGCTCTACCTAGGTTACATCAGTCAGTCTCCGTGTAACCCTGCTCTACCTAGGTTACATCAATCAGTCTCCGTGTAACCCTGCTCTACCTAGGTTACATCAGTCAGTCTCCATGTAACCCTGCTCTACCTAGGTTACATCAGTCAGTCTCCGTGTAACCCTGCTCTACCTAGGTTACATCAGTCAGTCTCCATGTAACCCTGCTCTACCTAGGTTACATCAGTCAGTCAGTCTCCATGTAACCCTGCTCTACCTAGGTTACATCAGTCAGTCTCCATGTAACCCTACTCTACCTAGGTTACATCAGTCAGTCAGTCTCCATGTAACCCTGCTCTACCTAGGTTACATCAGTCAGTCTCCATGTAACCCTGCTCTACCTAGGTTACACCAGTCAGTCAGTCTCCATGTAACCCTGCTCTACCTAGGTTACATCAGTCAGTCTCCATGTAACCCTGCTCTACCTAGGTTACACCAGTCAGTCAGTCTCCATGTAACCCTGCTCTACCTAGGTTACATCACAGTCAGTCTCCATGTAACCCTGCTCTACCTAGGTTACATCAGTCAGTCTCCATGTAACCCTGCTCTACCTAGGTTACATCAGTCAGTCTCCATGTAACCCTGCTCTACCTAGGTTACATCAGTCAGTCTCCATGTAACCCTGCTCTACCTAGGTTACATCAGTCAGTCTCCATGTAACCCTGCTCTACCTAGGTTACATCAGTCAGTCAATCTCCATGTAACCCTGCTCTACCTAGGTTACATCAGTCAGTCTCCATGTAATCCCTGCTCTACCTAGGTTACATCAGTCAGTCTCCATGTAACCCTGCT
>NC_140006.1:47350874-47418374 GCF_964263955.1 Coregonus lavaretus | reverse complement strand
TTCAGCCAATGTGTGTTGTTCAATGTAGGCCTATATTCCATGAGACTTGACATTAACCTGTATATCCACTTGTCTTTCAGACAACGAGGTGACTGAAAATGTTGTTGTTTTGATACAAGAAACCACTTTACAAAATAAAATGCATTATTATGCCCATACCATTATTACAGAGAATCAGACAAATGATGCTACCCTCTGCCTATTGGCTACTTAGCTTATTCAAGCCTGTCTCAAAATACAACACTGCCCCTTTTAAGACAAAAATAAAGCTCTTTACCTGAGTCGCTTTTCAAAGATGTCTAGAAATGGACATGTTTTGTGCTCTTGTAGGAAGCAAACACTCTCCTATTGCTGACTATAAATGATCTATAACTGGGCTAATAACTCACTAACTAGCATATATGAATATGGATATGAACAAAATGTTCACACGTGGCTACATGCAGCTCTCGCTTTGATCTCAAAACAAGCACATCTACTCACGACCGCTCATGCTGTAAACACGGTCCAGTTCAAAGTAAATGGCACAGATCCATATATGGCAATGGTCTATTTGCATATAGGTCTACTGCAGCTCTGATTGGTTATGCCGCACCGGTCTGTGAGGAGTATGGGCTGAGTCCTGCTTGTCAATGCAATAGAATCCTACTCCGATGGGTTCCGCCTACAACAAAATCTCTTGCGTAGTTCGTTTTGTTTCGGTATGTTGCATTGAAAGTGGATAATATCGCGTTGATTCGATCACACTTGCCACAGTAAAGGGAAACGTTGATAGAGTTAACATGGAGAACTCTACAACACCAACCTTTTCTGAGTCAAGATGTGGTCCTCTGTAGCTCAGCTGGTAGAGCACGGCGCTTGTAACGCCAAGGTAGTGGGTTCGATCCCCGGGACGACCCATACGTAAAAATGTATGCACGCATGACTGTAAGTCGCTTTGGATAAAAGCGTCTGCTAAATGGCATTTATTTTTATATTATTATAAGATCTTTGAGTCAGAATGCAGGCCGAGATCTACCACTCAGATTTTTTTTATTAACATGACTTAAAAAACATAAGCCTGTGCAACATTAACCAATTAAAAACAGTACTGTAGCAATGAGGTTTGTGTAGTAAGCTATAGGCCCAATACATTATCACTGTGTATTGGCTTTGCTTGAATTGCCCTGCCAATACATTGTTATATTAAAACATTTGAGGTAGGCTTTATGATCACATCGGTAATAGATCCGCTGTCGTATTTACTTGTGCAGCACAGCTGAGTGAGCATACATTTTATATAATTAGCTTTTTATTTCTTTTACTGGGCTGATGGTGCTTGCATGTGATGGTCAGTCTCAGCAGACTGAGGGGTCCGCCTCTCAGCATCCCTCCGCTCTCCCTTTCCTCCGCTGACACGGACCAAAAAGGGGACACAGTCTTCCAGATGATGGAGAAACTCGAGTCGCACCGCATTATTTCTGCCTCATGCTCAAATTCATGTTACTCCTATGAACAGAGAATGTGAAATATTCCTCGATATTAAAAAAAGCCCCAAGCCGCTAACAATAATAACACAAGCCTATAGATACACTTTCCTACTCATTCATTACTGCTGCAGTGCTGGTTGTAGTGCTGAGTGGAAGTAGGGAGAACGCGCATTTTATGGCTTATAAAAGTGTTGAATACACAAGTGTTGACAGCGCTGAGTAAGAACTTAAACATGAACTCACTCATAAAAACAGCATCTCTTTGCTGTATTCGTTGACAGTTTCTCTCTCTCTAGTCATGGTTTTAAAAACGTTTTGAAATCTCACAGTATCAACTTTGCTGTAGCTTTCTTTTTACGCCTGGTACGTTACTGCAGACACGGTCATCTGAGCCATCCGATTGGCCAGCGGTAGGCCTATAGCGCACTTGATTTGCCTTCAGACACATGCAATTGTTCAAAATGGCAGTTGGCCTACCCGGCGCCCAGGGCAGCTGAATCGGGTTCACCTGTCGCCAACAGCCCGAGACGAATAAAACAAAATAGGAACACAAGGCTCTATCGTTGGGTTTTTTACAGAAACGTTTGGCGATCGACTAGGAATGCCTTGGAGGTGGAATCACGATCGACCGGTTGGTGACCAGCGCTCTAGAAAGCTGAGTGAAGTTCAAGCTCGTCCTTCTCTCTGTGGGCTGATGTTTCTGCTAGGCAGTCCCGGAGGAGCTGCACGACAGGCTCAGGCTGCTGAGCACGCAGCTTAGAGAGAACATGGCCTATAATTCAATACCAATATTTACCTACGTGAAGTTCGATCCTTTCTTAGCTTGTATATGGATATCTATACAAACTTCAACAAAATAATGAAACCTGTCGGGGTCCGTCATTCTTAACATGGATCATCTTTGATTTACTTTAATTATTCTCCTTTTACTGACTAAGTAGTTTGAGCAGGTGATAATAATTATTTAACATGTTCTGTCTGAGAACTGCTTTTAAAATGATTTAGATCAGTATAATCCAGTAGGCTAATCATCAGGTAAGTTTAAATAATAATATATGATGTTGTGCAGGTCCAGGAGTTTTCCTTACTTCCCATGTGACCTGTACAAGACAGACTCAGTCAGGACAGATAGGGCCAGGAGGTTTTCCAGACTAACTCGTCAGTCAGGACAGATTGTCTGGAAAACCTCCTGGCCCTAACTAATAGATCCAGTCTGATATGTGATGTGTCCTGTCTTTAACTAATAGATCCAGTCTGATATATTATGTGTCCTGGCCTTAACTAATAGATCCAGTCTGATATGTGATGTGTCCTGGCCCTAACTAATAGATCCAGTCTGATATGTGATGTGTCCTGGCCCTAACTAATAGCTCCAGTCTGATATGTGATGTGTCCTGTCTCTAACTAATAGATCCAGTCTGATATGTGATGTGTCCTGTCTCTAACTAATAGATCCAGTCTGATATGTGATGTGTCCTGTAACTAATAGATCCAGTCTGATATATGATGTGTCCTGGCCTTAACTAATAGATCCAGTCTGATATGTGATGTGTCCTGGCCTTAACTAATAGATCCAGTCTGATATGTGATGTGTCCTGTCTCTAACTAATAGATCCAGTCTGATATGTGATGTGTCCTGTAACTAATAGATCCAGTCTGATATATGATGTGTCCTGGCCTTAACTAATAGATCCAGTCTGATATGTGATGTGTCCTGTCTCTAACTAATAGATCCAGTCTGATATGTGATGTGTCCTGTCTAACTAATAGATCCAGTCTGATATATGATGTGTCCTGGCCTTAACTAATAGATCCAGTCTGATATGTGATGTGTCCTGGCCTTAACTAATAGATCCAGTCTGATATGTGATTTGTCCTGGCCCTAACTAATAGATCCAGTCTGATATGTGATGTGTCCTGTCTCTAGCTAATAGATCCAGTTTGATATGTGATGTGTCCTGGCCCTAACGAATAGATCCAGTCTGATATGTGATGTGTACTGGCCCTAACTAATAGATCCAGTCTGATATGTGATGTGTCCTGTCTCTAACTAATAGATCCAGTCTGATATGTGATGTGTCCTGGCCCTAACGAATAGATCCAGTTTGATATGTGATGTGTCCTGGCCTTAACTAATAGATCCAGTCTGATATGTGATGTCCTGGCCCTAACTAATAGATCCAGTCTGATATGTGATGTGTATTGTATCTAACTAATAGACCCAGTCTGATATGTGATGTGTCCTGGCCCTAACTAATAGATCCAGTCTGATATGTGATGTGTCCTGGCCTTAACTAATAGATACAGTGTGATATGCGATGTGTCCTGTCCCTAACTAATAGAACCAGTCTGATATGCGATGTGTCCTGGCCCTAACTAATAGATCCAGTCTGATATGCGATGTGTCCTGGCCCTAACTAATAGATCCAGTCTGATATGCGATGTGTCCTGGCCCTAACTAATAAAACCAGTCTGATATGCGATGTGTCCTGGCCCTAACTAATAGATCCAGTCTGATGTGTGATGTGTCCTGGCCCTAACTAATAGATCCAGTCTGATATGCGATGTGTCCTGGCCCTAACTAATAGATCCAGTCTGATATGCGATGTGTCCTGGCCCTAACTAATAGATCCAGTCTGATATGCGATGTGTCCTGGCCCTAACTAATAGATCCAGTCTGATATGCGATGTGTCCTGGCCCTAACTAATAGATCCAGTCTGATATGCGATGTGTCCTGGCCCTAACTAATAGATCCAGTCTGATGTGTGATGTGTCCTGTACCTCCAGGGATACAGCTGGTCAGGAGAGATTCAACAGTATAACCTCGGCCTACTACCGTGGGGCCAAGGGAATAGTACTGGTCTATGATATCACCAAGCAGGAAACCTTCGACGACCTACCCAAATGGATGAAGATGATCGACAAGGTAAGATTAAAAACTCTTGGAACAGCTTTTGATAGCTTGGTGGGTTTTCAGAGTGTGGGTTTAAGAACCCTTATGTGGGACAGTACACATTTTTATTGTAACCCTGGACAAGCACACCTCATTCAACTTGTCAACTAATCATCAAGCCCTCAATGAGTTGAATGAGGTGTGCTTGTCCAGGGCTACAACAAAAATGTGTACTGTTGGGGGTAATGGAGGACCAGGGTGTTGGGGGGTACTGGAGGACCAGGGTGTTGGGGGGGTACTGGAGGACCAGGGTGTTGGGGGACTGGAGGACCAGGGTGTTGGGGTACTGGAGGACCAGGGTGTTGGGGGGGTACTGGAGGACCAGGGTGTTGGGGGGTACTGGAGGACCAGGGTGTTGGGGGGTACTGGAGGACCAGGGTGTTGGGGGGTACTGGAGGACCAGGGTGTTGGGGTACTGGAGGACCAGGGTGTTGGGGGGGTACTGGAGGACCAGGGTGTTGGGGGGTACTGGAGGACCAGGGTGTTGGGGGGTACTGGAGGACCAGGGTGTTGGGGGGTAATGGAGGACCAGGATGTTGGGGGGTAATGGAGGACCAGGGTGTTGGGGGGGTACTGGAGGACCAGGGTGTTGGGGGGTAATGGAGGACCAGGGTGTTGGGGGGGTACTGGAGGACCAGGGTGTTGGGGGGTACTGGAGGACCAGGGTGTTGGGGGGTACTGGAGGACCAGGGTGTTGGGGGGTACTGGAGGACCAGGGTTTCACATCTCACTACCCTGCCTGTCTGCCTGTCTGCCTGTCTGGCTGTCTGCCTGTCTGCCTGCCTGCCTGTCTGTCTTTCTGCCTGTCTGTCTGTCTGTCTGTGTGTTGTGTCAGAACTTACCACTGATCTCTCCTGTCATTTGTCAGTATGCTTTTTAGAGGACATACTACTGCACTAATCTCTCCTGTCATTGGTCAGTATGCTTCAGAGGAGGCAGAGCTGCTGCTAGTGGGGAACAAGCTGGACTGTGAGACAGACCGCATCATCACTAAACAGACTGCTGAGAGGGTGAGTCTAATACTGATCTAGGATCAGTATCATCACTAAACAGACTGCAGAGAGGGTGAGTCTAATACTGATCTAGGACCAGCATCATCACTAAACAGACTGCAGAGAGGGTGAGTCTAATACTGATCTAGGATCAGCATCATCACTAAACAGACTGCAGAGAGGGTGAGTCTAATACTGATCTAGGATCAGCATCATCACTAAACAGACTGCAGAGAGGGTGAGTCTAATACTGATCTAGGATCAGCATCATCACTAAACAGACTGCAGAGAGGGTGAGTCTAATAGTGATCTAGGATCAGATAACAGACAATATCCTCACCTCAATCATTAGAGGGAGGAAATGTCTAAATGTATTCAGAGCTCAGGCTCTTCACAGCTCTGTATGGGCTTTGACTGACAGCCGTTCTAAAGTTGAGCACTGTGTGAGACAATTTTATTCTAAAATAGATTTAAATTGTATTTTTTCCTCATCAATCTACACACAATACCCCATAACGACGAAGCAAAAACAGGTTTGTAGACATTTTTGGAAATGTATAAAAACGGAAATATCGCATTTACATAAGTATTCAGACCCTTTACTCAGTACTTTGTTGAAGCACCTTTGGCAGCGATTACAGTCTCAAGTCTTCTTGGGTATGATGCTACAAGCTTGGCACACCTGTATTTGGGGAGTTGCTCCCATTCTTCTCTGCCGATCCTCTCAAGCTCTGTCAGGTTGGATGGGGACCGTTCCTGCACAGCTATTTTCAGGTCTCTCCAGAGATGTTCGATCGGGTTCAAGTCCGGGCTCTGGCTGGGCCACTCAAGGACATTCAGAGACTTGTCCCGAAGCCACTCCTGCGTTGTCTTGGCTGTGTGATTAGGGTCGTTGTCCTGTTGGAAGGTGAACCTTCGCCCCAGTCTGAGGTCCTGAGCACTCTGGAGCAGGTTTTCATCAAGGATCTCTCTGTGCTTTGCTCCATTCATCTTTCCCTTGATCCTGACTAGTCTCCCAGTCCCTGCCGCTGAAAAACATCCCCACAGCATGATGCTGCCACCAACATGCTTCACCGTAGGGATGGTGCCAGATTTCCTCCAGACATGATGCTTGGCATTCAGGCCAAAGAGTTCAATCTTGGTTTCATCAGACCAGAGAATCTTGTTTCTCATGGTCTGAGAGTCCTTTAGGTGCCTTTTGGCAAACTCCAAGCGGGCTGTCATGTGCCTTTTACTGAGGAGTGGCTTCCATCTGGCCACTCTACCATAAAGGCCTGATTGGTGAAGTGCTGCAGAGATGGTTGTCCTTCTGGAAGGTTCTCCCATCTCCACAGAGGTACTCTAGAGCTCTGTCAGAGTGACCATCGGGTTCTTGGTCACCTCCCTGACCAAGGCCCTTCTCCCCCGATTGCTTAGTTTGGCAGGCCGGCCAGCTCTAGGAAGAGTCTTGGAGGTTCCAAACTTCTTCCATTTAAGAATGATGGAGGCCACTGTGTTCTTGGGGACCTTCAATGCTGCAGACATTTTTTGGTATCCTTCCCCAGATCTGTGCCTCGACACAATCCTGTCTCGGAGCTCTTCGGACAATTCCTTAGACCTCATGGCTTGGTTTTTGCTCTGACATGCACTGTCAACTGTGGGACCTTATATAGACAGGTGTGTGCCTTTCCAAATCATGTCCAATCAATTGAATTTACCACAGGTGGACTCCAATCAAGTTGTAGAAACATCAAGGATGATCAATGGAAACAGGATGCACCTGAGCTCAATTTGGAGTCTCATAGCAAAGGGTCTGAATACTTATGTAAATAAGGTATTTCAGTTTTTTGTTTTTAATGCATTTGCAAAAATGTCTAAAAACCTGTTTTTGCTTTGTCATTTAAGGGTTATTGTGTGTAGATTGCTGAAGAAATTGTTTTTTTTACTCCATCTTAGAATAAGGCTGTAACGTAAAACAAAATGTGGAAAAAGTCAAGTGGTCTGAATACTTTTCCTGCTATATAGGCTTTTATACAGTGAGGGAAAAAAGTATTTGATCCCCTGCTGATTTTGTACGTTTGCCCACTGACAAAGACATGATCAGTCTATAATTTGAATGGTAGGTTTATTTGAACAGTGAGAGACAGAATAACAACAAAAAAATCCAGAAAAAACGCATGTCAAAAATGTTATAAATTGATTTGCATTTTAATGAGGGAAATAAGTATTTGACCCCTCTGCAAAACATGACTTAGTACTTTATGGCAAAACCCTTGTTGGCAATCACAGAGGTCAGACGTTTCTTGTAGTTGGCCACCAGGTTTGCACACATCTCAGGAGGGATTTTGTTCCACTCCTCTTTGCAGATCTTCTCCAAGTCATTAAGGTTTCGTGGCTGACGTTTGGCAACTCGAACCTTCAGCTCCCTCCACAGATTTTCTATGGGATTAAGGTCTGGAGACTGGCTAGGCCACTCCAGGACCTTAATGTGCTTCTTCTTGAGCCACTCCTTTGTTGCCTTGGCCGTGTGTTTTGGGTCATTGTCATGCTGGAATACCCATCCACGACCCATTTTCAATGCCCTGGCTGAGGGAAGGAGGTTCTTACCCAAGATTTGACTGTACATGGCCCCATCCATCGTCCCTTTGATGTGGTGAAGTTGTCCTGTCCCCTTAGCAGAAAAACACCCCCAAAGCATAATGTTTCCACCTCCATGTTTGACGGTGGGGATGGTGTTCTTGGGGTCATAGGCAGCAGTCCTCCTCCTCCAAACACGGCGAGTTGAGTTGATGCCAAAGAGCTCCATTTTGGTCTCATCTGACCACAACACTTTCACCCAGTTCTCCTCTGAATCATTCAGATGTTCATTGGCAAACTTCAGACAGGCCTGTATATGTGCTTTCTTGAGCAGGGGGACCTTGTGGGCGCTGCAGGAGATCATTGACAAGATCCTCCCGTGTAGTTCTGGGCTGATTCCTCACCGTTCTAATGATCATTGCAACTCCACGAGGTGAGATCTTGCATGGAGCCCTAGGCCGAGGGAGATTGACAGTTCTTTTGTGTTTCTTCCATTTGCGAATAATCGCACCAACTGTTGTCACCTTCTCACCAAGCTGCTTGGCGATGGTCTTGTAGCCCATTCCAGCCTTGTGTAGGTCTACAATCTTGTCCCTGACATTCTTTGAGAGCTCTTTGGTCTTGGCCATAGTGGAGAGTTTGGAATCTGATTGATTGATTGCTTCTGTGGACAGGTGTCTTTTATACAGGTAACAAGCTGAGATTAGGAGCACTCCCTTTAAGAGTGTGCTCCTAATCTCAGCTCGTTACCTGTATAAAAGACACCTGGTAACCAGAAATCTTTCTGATTGAGAGGGGGTCAAATACTTATTTCCCTCATTAAAATGCAAATCAATTTATAACATTTTTGACATGCATTTTTCTGGATTTTTGTTGCTGTTATTCTGTCTCACTGTTCAAATAAACCTACCATTAAAATGATAGACTGATAATTTCTTTGTCAGTGGGCAAATGTACAAAATCAGCAGGGGATCAAATACTTTTTTCCCTCACTGTAGTTATTCCGTTAGAAACGTTTCAATTTGGCCCTTTCCATGTAGGTCAATTTCCACAAGCATAAGGGGTTAAATCCACTCTAGGTTAAACACAGACTTCACTGTTGCTCCTGTTACAATAGCTCACCCCATCAATGTAAAGTGAAAAAGTCACTGCTTCCTTCACATTCCTCTGAAGATACTCTGAAGAATCTGACAGTTAATGAAAAACCTTCAGTTGGAAATTACCCAGAGTTCTGAGTGCTTTAAGAAAGTTTGGTCAGGAGCCTCCCGAGTGGCGCAGCGGTCTAAGGCACTGCATCGCAGTGCTTGAGGCGTCACTACAGACCCGGGTTCGATCCCAGGCTGTGTCACAGCCGGCCGTGACCAGGAGACCCATGAGGCGGCGCACAATTGGCCCAGCGTCGTCCGGGATAGGGGAGGGTTTGGCCGGCCGGGATTTCCTTGTCCCGTCGCGCTCTAGCGACTCCTTGTGGCGGGCCCGGCGCCTGCAAGCTGACTTCGGTCGCCAGCTGGTGCGGCTGGCTTCTGGGTTAAGCGAGCAGTGTCAAGAAGCAGTGTGGCCGTGTTTTGGAGGACGCATGGCTCTAGACCTTCGCCTCTCCCGAGTCTGTAGGGGA
This sequence comes from Coregonus lavaretus, assembly GCF_964263955.1. Taxonomy (NCBI): domain Eukaryota; kingdom Metazoa; phylum Chordata; class Actinopteri; order Salmoniformes; family Salmonidae; genus Coregonus; species Coregonus lavaretus. Next base: position 47,408,788 of record NC_140006.1, on the reverse strand, counting down.
GTTGTAGCGATGGGACAAGACTGTAACTACCAATTGGATATCATGACATTGGGAAGAAAAAGTGGGAATGAGTACAAAATAAAAGAAAAAGTACTTTCCATACTTATTTTCTTCCCCGGGAAAGACTACAGAAGTTCAATTTCTGTCCGCAGCTTGTCTCGAGGATATCTGGGATGCGTTTCTGCGAGGCTAGTGCCAAGGATAACTTTAACGTGGAGGAGTGCTTTCTAAAACTAGTGGACGACATTCTAGCGAAGGTGAGTAGCTACCTCACTATGCTCATGTTGTCCCTGCTGTAACTAATAGACATCTTTTATCATGTTCAATGGAATGATTTTCTAATCCAGCTTTTTTGTTTCTCTTCAGTATTTGGTAGGAAATCAATAGTTTCCTATTTCTATATCATTAAGTTATAATAGTCTACAATGTGGCTAGTCATTTTTGTATGCCACACCACCTGAGGCATTAAGCATTGACTCGGTCTGTCTTTGAACCCTATTTTTTATTCTCTGTGGTCTGGTGACCAGGTGTTAACCTATTAATATTAACTCCCTGTTCACTGTCTTGTTCGTCCTGTCTTGTTCATCCTGTCTTGTTCGTCCTGTCTTCTTCCTGTCTCACCAGATGCCTCTGGAGATTTCCTACAATGTTTTCCTATAATTCCCAAAATTGTCTCGTGTGACTGTAGCTATACAACACGTGACTGTAGCGTATACAACACGTGACTGTAGCGTATACAACACGTGACTGTAGCTCTACAACACGTGACTGTAGCTATACAACACGTGACTGTAGCTATATAAACACGTGACTGTAGCTATACAACACGTGACTGTAGCTCTACAACACGTGACTGTAGCTATACAACACGTGACTGTAGCTCTACAACACGTGACTGTAGCTCATACAACACGTGACTGTAGCTATACAACACGTGACTGTAGCTATACAACACGTGACTGTAGCGTATACCACACGTGACTGTAGCGTATACAACACGTGACTGTAGCGTATACAACACGTGACTGTAGCGTATACAACACGTGACTGTAGCGTATACAACACGTGACTGTAGCGTATACAACACGTGACTGTAGCGTATACAACACGTGACTGTAGCTCTACAACACGTGACTGTAGCTATCCAACGCGTGACTGTAGCTCTACAACGCATGACTGTAGCTCTACAACACGTGACTGTAGCTCTACAACACGTGACTGTAGCGTATACAACACGTGACTGCAGCTCTACAACACGTGACTGTAGCTATCCAACACGTTACTGTAGCTATACAACACGTGACTGTAGCTATCCAACATGCCCCACACCACCGCCTGTAATAAATACTTTCTGTTGTCTGTTCTGTCTTCCTGTCTCACCAGATGCCTCTGGAGATTCCCAGTAAAGATGTTTCCAACAGTATCCTGTCTCTGCAGCCTGAACCGGAAGTGCCTCCTGAGCTCAACCCGCCACGCGTGCGCTGTTGCTGAGACCCCCCCCCCCCCCCCCCCTCCACCACCAACCTCCCTCAACCCTGCTGAGACCCCCCCACCCCTCCACCACCACCAACCTCCCTCATTCTCCCTCAACCCTGCTGAGACCCCACCCCCACCCCTCCACCACCACCACCAACCTCCCTCATTCTTCCACATATGCAGCAGAACCATTCTGGCCACCAGAGGGCAGCAGAACCAAGTAGCAGTCTGGAAGCAGCAGGAGAGTGAGTGTCCTTCCCAATAGAGAATAGGGTGCCGTTTGGGGTGAACCCTCAGTTGTTGCTGCAAGGAGATTAAACACATCTGTTCTGATAGAGATCCTCTCATTTCTATTTCTGTCATGTAGCTGTATGATATGACATGTCACACAAATACACTCACTAATACAGAGACCTTGTTTAGACAAAGACCTCAGACACACACAGACACGTATACACCCCTACACACACACACACACACACGTATACACATGTACACACACCCGCCCCAGACTACTTCATCCCGGGGCCAGCTTGGCTTGCTGTGCCTTGCAGCCAGGTGCCTTCTAAGTAGAGAGAGAGAGAACCCTACAATACACACACACACAAACAAACAAACAAACAAACAAACAAACAAACAAACAAACAAACACACATTCACATGGGGACAATTGGAGAGGAACAGACTCCCCTGACTTGACTGAGGGAGTGGGACTCCTTGTGCTCCTACACTAGACCTAGTAACTGTAGAGGATGTATCTCTACTGTACAACATGGAAAAGGGACACTCGTCATATTGCACAGTACTTTCTTAGCTACATTTAGATGGAAATGTATTCTTGTACATAGTTTCATATAGACAGTTTATAGTCATGATTATCACGTAGTAACTTCAATTATGTCGAAATTCAAGTAGACACAGGTGTAGAATCAGATGACAAGAAATGTATATGTTGTCATTTTGGGGCTGAAGTCATGGACATATAATCAGAAAACCGCCTAGCAGCCATTTTGTTTTGGACAGGACCATCCGTGTAAACCATTTCAACTTTTGTATTTTTACGGCCAATAATGACAAAATAGCCTTGGGGGGTGGTTGTTTGGTTTGTGTGCCATGTTAATTTATGTCAGTGTTGGTTTGTGTGTCATGTTAATTTACAGTGCATTCGGAAAGTATTCAGACCCCTTAACTTTTTCCACATTTTGTTAAGTTACAGCCTTATTCTAAAATGGATTAAATAAATAAAAATCCTCATCAATCTACACACAATACCCCATTATGACAAAACAAAAACAGGTTTTTAGATATTTTTGCAAATGTATTACAAATTAAAAACAGATACCTTATTTACATAAGTATTCAGACCCTTTGCTATGAGACTCAAAATTGAGCTCAGGCACATCCTGTTTCCATTGATCATCCTTGATGTTTCTACAACTTGATTGGAGTCCACCTGTGGTAAATTCAATTGATTGGACATGATTTGGAAAGGCACACACCTGTCTATATAAGGTCCCACAGTTGACAGTGCATGTCAGAGCAAAAACCATGCCATGAGGTTGAAGGAATTGTCTGTAGATCTCAGAGACAGGTTTGTGTCGAGGTACAGATCTGGGGAAGGGTACCAAAAATGTTCTGCAGCATTGAAGGTCCCCACAGTGGCCTCCATCATTCTTAAATGGAAGACGTTTGGAACCACCAAGACTCTTCCTAGAGCTGGCCGCCCGGACAAACTGAGTAATCGGTGGAGAAGGGCCTTGGTCAGGGAGGTGACACTCTGACAGAGCTCTAGAGTTCCTCTGTGGAGATGGGAGAACCTCCCAGAAGGACAACCATCTCTGCAGCACTCCACCAATCAGGCCTTTATGGTAGAGTGGCCAGACGGAAGCCACTCCTAAGTAAAATGCACATGACAGCCCGCTTGGAGTTTGCCAAAAGGCACCTAAAGACTCTCACATCATGAGAAACAGGAGGAAATGCCTGGAGGCATCGCTCATCACCTGGCCCATACCATCCCTACGGTGAAGCATGGTGGTGGCATTATCATGCTGTGGGGATGTTTTTCATCGGCAGGGACTGGGAGTCTAGTCAGGATCGAGGGAAAGATGAACGGAGCAGAGATCCTTGATGAAAACCTGCTCAGGACCTCAGACTGGGGCAAAGGTTCACCTTCCAACAGGACAACGACCCTAATCACACAGCCAAGACAACGCACAAGTGGCTTCGGGACAAGTCTCTGAATGTCCTTGAGTGGCCCAGCCAGAGCAAAGACGTGAACCTGATCGAACATCTTTGGAGAGACCTGAAAATAGCTGTGCAGCGACGCTCCCCATCCAACCTGACAGAGCTTGAGAGGATCTGCAGAGAAGAATGGGAGAAACTCCCCAAATACAGGTGTGCCAAGCTTGTAGCGTCATACCCAAGAAGACTCGAGGCTGTAATCGCTGCCAAAGGTGCTTCAACAAAGTACTGAGTAAAGGGTCTGAATACTTATGTAAATGTAATATTTCATAATTATTTATTTATTTATTGAAAAAAAAATCTACAAACCTGTGAAGGGGTCTGAATACTTTCTGAATGCACTGTTTGTCAGTGTTGCCTTACATTATTATAAGTGTCTTGAACGGTTTTCTGTTCCATTTGTGTTATTTGTAACGTTTGCACTACAATCCATGATAGATAGTTATGTCCTATGCTGAAGTCAGTCAGGTAGTGTAGAATACAGTATTAAATGAGTTAGCAGCACTAGTAATGCACAAACCTTGTTTCAGTGTTGAACCCTATCAGTGTCCGGCCACACCTGGGTCACATTCATTAGTGCACACTATACCAAAACGTTTTGCAACGGGGAAAAAACACGTTTTTCTTATTGGATTAATCCCCTGTTTGTCTGTCAATCTCTGAGTAGAGGTGGTGTCTACATACAGTCAGTCTATGAAGAGAAGAGGTGTCTACATAGAGTCAGTCTATGAAGAGAGGAGGTGTCTACATAGAGTCAGTCTATGAAGAGAAGAGGTGTCTACATAGAGTCAGTCTATGAAGAGAAGAGGTGTCTACATACAGTCAGTCTATGAAGAGAAGAGGTGTCTACATACAGTCAGTCACAGGGTTCTCTCTTTGTACAGACTGCAAAAAAACTAAAAACTAAAATTGTCATCGTAACGTTATTATCCTCATGTTTTCACTTCCCCTAAGTGGAAATACCACTTAAAGGTGATCAGTGTTATTATTTCTGTGTTGCGTTTAGACAGACAGAGTGCTGTAAGAGAAAATGTTATCGGAAAAGTTTGGTGATGCAAAATCGAAATCTCTGTGAAGTTAAAGATATATATGTTTGGAACGGTTTTGGACCAGTTTAGAGGACATCCTGCCGGTTGTCATTATAGTAATGGTTGTTTGAAAGGTAAATCTTCAATCTGAGGCCTATCACCCAACTAAAAATGAAATGTTGAGAGATGGAAATGTTGGATTGTTTTGAGTCAAGAAGACTGTCACTCAAATTGGTTGTTGTCTAGATTGGTTTCCATGGGATTCTATCCACATATCTGTCTGAAAAACATGTAGATGTTGTCGTATCAATATGCACATAATAGTTTTAGGTCAACATGCATAGTTAAGATACAGGTAACTGCCAAACAAAGGAAACGTTTGAAAAACAGGTGCTTCCACACAGGTTACGGTTCCTGAGTTAATTAAGCAATTCACATCCCATCATGCTTAGGATCATGTATAGAAATGTCCAGTTCTCCATTACGTTGTCTACCATGGCTAGTCTTTGAAAGAGGGGTCTCAAAGAACCATAGAGGGTTTAAAGTGTGTCTCAGTCACCAGATCTCAACCCAATTCAACACTTATGGGAGATTCTGGAGCGGCGCCTGAGACAGCGTTTTCCACCACCATCAACAAAACACCAAATGATGTAATTTCTCGTGGAAGAATGGTGTCGCATCCCTCCAATAGAGTTCCAGACACTTGTAGAATCTATGCCAAGGCGCATTGAAGCGGTTCTGGCTCGTTGTGGCCCAACGCCCTGTTAAGACACTTTATGTTGGAGTTTCCTTTATTTTAGCAGTCACCTGTAGATACATTGAAGTAAAAAGGATTTGGCATCAACTAAAAGAACAACAACAATCCTAGACAATGGAGGGCATGATCTAAGAACGGCCTTTTGTCTGCAATTTGTGTTGCTATCATCGATTGGCTAATGTATTTACCTATAGCTATGCCTGATCCTGTCAGCAGTAAGCATCTATACTGGTCCAACCCCCAAGGCACTGGTCATTGCTGATTGGCTAGTCAGTACATCCTTTAGAATGAAATGCCCTAATACCCAACCTTACCTGATTCGATAACGTGAACTCTAATTGAACTGTCTCGCTCTTTTTATTGTTTTTCTTTGTGGATTCAACTATTTTGAGTTCAAGGATGTTTTTTTTCTTTCTGTTTTTCTTGTTTGTTTTTCTTGGAAGCATTTCTGGTGCTTATGGGTGTACATACAGGGGTGGAATTGACATGTATAAATCCGCCATTTTCCCAGTAATACAACAGTGGTGATTTACCTTCAATTCCACTCCTGGTTACATGTTTTAGACTGTTAGATTTAGGAGTCAGATCAAGTATCAATCAATCAAAAGATTGATAGATGGATAGATTGATTAAACATGGCACTGACCATCGTCTCTGTTCTACAGACGAGCCTTTCTATACTCTCCGGTGTCATACTATAACCGTCCCATCATGCTTAGGGTATGTATAAAAATGCCCAGTTCTCCATTATTTTGGCTACCAGGGCTAGTCTTTTGAAAGAGGAGTCTCAAAGGAGCATAGGGGGTTTAAGGTGTGGGTGTTTTTGTCTCAGTCACCAGATCTCAACCCAATTCAACACTTCTGGGAGATTCTGGAGCCGGCGCCTGAGACGGCGTTTACCACCACCATCAACAAAACACCAAATGATGGAATTTCTCGTGGTAGAACGGGGTGTCGCATCCCTCCCAAAAAGTTTTAGACACGTAAAATCTATGCCAAGGTGCAGTGAAGCTGTTCTGGCTCGTGGAGGCCCAACGCCCTGTTAAGACACTTTATGTTGGTGTTTCCTTTATTTTGGCAGTTACCTGTACACGCGTCCTTTTAAAGCTGTAATCTGCTAAAACTGCCGCTCTGTTTGAGATATTACAACAACAAAGAAGTGACCGCAAACAACAAACACTGTTCCCCCCCGTGACATCATTGCCTGTGCGATAGAACAGCAGCATATGTACTGCGGTTTGTTGTACCTTGATGCTCCCCAACACTGCTTCATCAACAAAACAAAACAAAACCAATAACAACGGCTGTGGGGGGTGGACTGTGGCGCTGTTTCTCCTGCTGCAGATTCCATCTTTAAAGACCACTATGTATTAGAGTTGGGGTTAATTCGAATTAAAGTCAGTCACTTAAGGAAGTGATATGAATTTAAAATCCAAAACCATTTAAGACGTTTTCATATAAATGGCTTCTTTTCAGATTACTTAGAAGTCATTGAAAATAGATGCCCATTTTTTCAATTATTGAATTGGAATTACAGTTTACTTCCTGAATTGACTGACTTCAATTCGAATTGACCTCAACCCTGCTTTGTATTAAACAACTTGTAGTTATTTGGAAAATAAAAACAGTTGTCATGTTTTAAAGTGGATTTTCGTATTGATAACTTTTGGCATTCTTTAACTAATGAAGTGCGAATAAAGATATATATTTATTACCCAAACTGCTGTGTGAAAAAACTGCTCTGTTCAATGTGTTGATGGCATGCTGCTGTTTCACCATTAGACCACCTTCCATTGGTTTTGCTCTCCTTTTAAGTTGAAATGAACTGTCCCTCCATAGAGATTGAAGCAATAAGGCCTGAGGGGGTGTGGTATATGGCCAATATATCATGGCTATGGGCTGTTCTTAGAAGTTTAAAAATGTATATTTTTGCATTGCATTTAGACAGGGCTGTGTGTTTAATTACCCAACTTACTGAGTACGGATGGCTGTTTTTCAGCGTTTATGCTGCTATGTCACCATTAGACCACCTGAAAGTGAATTGAAACACTACTATAATAATAAGCCATTTAGCAGACACTTTTATCCAAAGCGACTTACAGTCATGCGTGCATACATTTTTGTGTATGGGTGGTCCCGGGGATCGAACCCACTACCTTGGCGTTACAAGCGCCGTGCTCTACCAGCTGAGCTACAGAGGACCACCTACTAAAATGTATATTCTTCTTTGAAAGTGATTTATGTGAATTAAACTTTTTTTCTGCCTCTACTTGTTATGTCAAACTCAGTTTGTTGATGTAAGCATTTCGGTATGTAGAAACCATTATAAACCCCACAGCACCTGTTTCAGATGTAGAAACCATTATAAACCCCACAGCACCTGTTTCAGATGTTGAAACCATTATAAACCCCACAGCACCTGTTTCAGATGTAGAAACCATTATAAACCCCACAGCACCTGTTTCAGATGTAGAAACCATTATAAACCCCACAGCACCTGTTTCAGATGTAGAAACCATTATAAACCCCACAGCACCTGTTTCAGAACCATCTCGGAGTATTTCCCCTTTCCACAACAACCACCTGCTTATTTTCTAGAAAGGTGTAGTAGGACAAAATAATTATCTTTATAATACAATTTAAGGGGGTATGGAGAGGTGGTGGATGAGTGATGTCTGTAATTCAATTCTTGATATTAGTCATCTTAAGTTGTGTGTTTTGAATGTGGCGTGCTTGTCTCCCGTGTGTGACATTGGGACATGCGCACGAAGGCACTTCTGACCTGGGTGCCATAAAAAAAAACGAGGGGTGTGTTTTCGGTCCTTGTGAGAAATAAAGCGCATGCGCCCTGGTAGGAACCACCGCGCGGCCGGCGTCAGGCTCGAGACCGCAGCGACTGCAGTTTTTCCCCGTCAGATAGACGGAACGAGTGAGAAAGGGCAAAATACGGGGAGCCACGGACAGACGGGCCCAGAGAGAGAGGACGAGAGGGAAGAATGAAGGAATCATATCAGGGAATAAGAAAACGACTGGATTAATTATCCAAAACATTATACTTTACTACCAGGGACACTGCAGATGCCATCTGTCTCGCGTCGGTTTCTACAATAATCACGTTCATTGCAGCGATTCCTTCACTCAATGAGACAGAGCGGAGCCACCTGGCTACTACCATAGAGGGGAGTACAATGACAACCTGGTGACTATAGGATCATCTATCTAACAAACGGAACGCAATAATACCGGAATAAAGGACAGTCTGGGGGTGTGCATCACCAACCGGGAGAGTGATGAGAAGAGCCATGGGGAGACAAGGACCGTGTTTCTGCTGTCGCCTGTCAGGGGTATTGTTTCTGTGTGTTGTGGACTGATCATTTATTCTTCGTTCACCCTCCTCCCCTCCTCCACCTCTTCTCCACCGGTGTCGTCGGGGAGTTCTACTATGGAGCGCTCCAATGGCTCTGGAACCAGCGAACCCACCAAACCGACAAACCACCAGTTGGATAAGAAACGGTTAAACCGAGCACCGTCTCCGGCCAGGCCGTTCCTGAAGGATGTCCACTCCTCCCGCTCCTCGCCCAAACCAACGGCTATCGTACCAAAATCCCCCAAACTGACCAAGCAGCAGCACTCTTCTCCTGGGCCCGTATCATCCAATCAAAGCCGCATCACCAGGCGCACCGCAACCGGAGCGAAGGACAACAAACTAGCCGCGGTGAAAAGTCACAGCACCAAGTCCTCCGCCGTCACGAAAAAGACCGTTAAGGTCATCCAACATGCAGCCCCGGAGCATAAAACGACCACCGCCAGCAAACCGCCCCCGGACAACAGCAACAGTCCACACCTCGCCCTCAAAACCAAGAAGAAGAGTAAAATAGCCGCTCTGGCCGCGTCTCACCGCGGCCCGCCCAGCCATGGCTCCCCAATCCGCGTCCCAACCGGTGCTACCCACTTCGGCAGGGTCAGTCTCAGTCAGACGGACAGCAGCTCCGATCTCTCCGACTGTCCCTCCGAGCCCCTATCCGACGAACAACGCCTGGCCGCGGCCGCCAGCAGCGATGGGGAGTCGGAGGGCTCTGAGGCCAGCGACAGGGATCAGGTGGGAGCGGATTATCATCTGCAGGCAGGAGCGTCGGCGTCAGACGCGGCAGGGGCTACTGGTAGTGGTGGTGGGGCTTCATTGCGCGCCGCGGAGGGTAGCACTGCGGGTGTGATAGTGGCAGCAGCGGGGTTGGGCGGCATGTCTCAGGCTCCAGGAGCAGGTGCTCACGGTCACGGAGGAGATGGGAGTAAACAGGAGAAATCCTCAACAAGCGCACAATTTATGAAACTGGAATACAGCAAGGAGATCATCGAGGAGGATTTGTTACGGGAAATTGAAGATCTTCGTTCTGAAAACGACTACCTCAAGGTAAAAGAGGCTGTGGGAATGATTTCTATTTCTCAAAAGTTATCATGTTGTCTCTTATTTTATTGCAATGCATCGTGTGTAATCCATGCTGGTGTTTCTGCATCGCCAATGACTGTAGTCCGTGTAGGCTGCCCTCATTAGCTCTATTGATTATAGTGTTATCTTTGCAGCCAGTGATTCACTGTATCACAGTTTGAATCACTTCATGTGATCCCCTCAGATCCTCACTGTTGGTTTGCAGTGACATTTACCTGCTATTCACCTGCTATTCCTTGATGGCTCCTGTTGATATAGTTGACTACCCTCTGGTTGTGTGAAGGAACCTAGTAGTCTACTCTGGACTTTATGTTACCATCAGGTTATTTCTGTTCTCATCATTTAAATAATAATAATATGCCATTTAGCAGACGCTTTTATCCAAAGCGACTTACAGTCATGTGCGCATAAATTTTTACGTATGGGTGGTCCCGGGGATCGAACCCACTATCCTGGCGTTACAAGTGCCGTGCTCTACCAGCTGAGCTACAGATAATTTAAATCAAGCCCCCGTGTAGCTCAGTTGGAAGAGCATGGCGTTTGCAACGCCAGGGTTGTGGGTTCGATTCCCACGGGGGGCCAGTATGAAAATGTATGCACTCACTAACTGTAAGACGCTCTAGATAAGAGCGTCTGCTAAATGACTGAAATGTGAAATGTAAATGTCTTTCATCATAATTTTTTTTTAACGTAATAATAATCTTGTTCTTTGTCAATCTAATATTGCAAAGAAAGTGAATAGTTTTTGAATGGTCCAAAATATATTTCTGCTAAATTAAGTAGATTTTGAATGGTCCAAAATATCTTTCCTCTAAATTAAACAGATTTTGAATGGTCCAAAATATATTTCCTCTAAATTAAACAGATTTTGAATGGTCAAAAATATCTTTCCTCTAAATTAAACAGATTTTGAATGGTCCAAAATATCTTTCCTCTAAATTAAACAGATCTTGAATGGTCAAAAATATCTGTTCTCTAAATTAAATAGATTTTGAATGGTCAAAAATATATTTCCTCTAAATTAAATAGATTTTGAATGGTCAAAAATGTATTTCCTCTAAATTGGATGACATCCAAAGGATTCTTCTCTTGCTACATGAAATCCAATTTTAAATGTTCATACGAACCATTTTTCCAACATGGGCTTTAGGCAATGTAGGTTATATATTCAGATAACAAGTTGGGGAGGAGGAGGAGGAGGAGGAGGAGAAAAGGGGATAATGCGGCATCATTTTCCAGTTTCAGTTAAATGAATGGATGGATTCATATGCATCATGTCTGTCTGTCACTGTGGGATTGTCCTAACTTGATCACAGCTCACGCTAGCTCTCTGTTCATAAAGCGATAATCAGCTTTAGCTCCTCTCCTCTCCTCTCCTCCTCTCTTCCCATAGGACCGATAACTGTCAGATGTCCCATGTGTTGTCAGAGGTTCAAACCGTTCTATGTGTCTCTGTCTGTTAGTCTGCCAGCTGGGGCCACAGTCACACTCTCTCTCCTCTCCTCCCTCTGTCTGTTAGTCTGCCAGCTGGGGCCACAGTCACACTCTCTCTCCTCTCCTCCCTCTGTCTGTTAGTCTGCCAGCTGGGGCCACAGTCACACTCTCTCTCTCCTCTCCTCCCTCTGTCTGTTAGTCTGCCAGCTGGGGCCACAGTCACACACTCTCTCTCCTCTCCTCCCTCTGTCTGTTAGTCTGCCAGCTGGGGCCACAGTCACACTCTCTCTCCTCTCCTCCCTCTGTCTGTTAGTCTGCCAGCTGGGGCCACAGTCACACACTCTCTCTCCTCTCCTCCCTCTGTCTGTTAGTCTGCCAGCTGGGGCCACAGTCACACTCTCTCTCTCCTCTCCTCCCTCTGTCTGTTAGTCTGCCAGCTGGGGCCACAGTCACACTCTCTCTCCTCTCCTCCCTCTGTCTGTTAGTCTGCCAGCTGGGGCCACAGTCACACTCTCTCTCCTCTCCTCCCTCTGTCTGTTAGTCTGCCAGCTGGGGCCACAGTCACACACTCTCTCTTCTCCTCCCTCTGTCTGTTAGTCTGCCAGCTGGGGCCACAGTCACACACTCTCTCTCCTCTCCACCCTCTGTCTGTTAGTCTGCCAGCTGGGGCCACAGTCACACACTCTCTCTCCTCTCCTCCCTCTGTCTGTTAGTCTGCCAGCTGGGGCCACAGTCACACACTCTCTCTCCTCTCCTCCCTCTGTCTGTTAGTCTGCCAGCTGGGGCCACAGTCACACACTCTCTCTCCTCTCCTCCCTCTGTCTGTTAGTCTGCCAGCTGGGGCCACAGTCACACTCTCTCTCCTCTCCTCCCTCTGTCTGTTAGTCTGCCAGCTGGGGCCACAGTCACACACTCTCTCTCCTCTCCTCCCTCTGTCTGTTAGTCTGCCAGCTGGGGCCACAGTCACACTCTCTCTCTCCTCTCCTCCCTCTGTCTGTTAGTCTGCCAGCTGGGGCCACAGTCACACACTCTCTCTCCTCTCCTCCCTCTGTCCTCTTCCCACTTCTGACTCTCTCTCTCCTCTCCTCCCTCTGTCCTCCTCCCACTTCTGACTCTCTCTCTCCTCTCCTCCCTCTGTCTGTTAGTCTGCCAGCTGGGGCCACAGTCACACTCTCTCTCCTCTCCTCCCTCTGTCTGTTAGTCTGCCAGCTGGGGCCACAGTCACACTCTCTCTCTCCTCTCCTCCCTCTGTCTGTTAGTCTGCCAGCTGGGGCCACAGTCACACTCTCTCTCCTCTCCTCCCTCTGTCTGTTAGTCTGCCAGCTGGGGCCACAGTCACACTCTCTCTCTCCTCTCCTCCCTCTGTCTGTTAGTCTGCCAGCTGGGGCCACAGTCACACTCTCTCTCCTCTCCTCCCTCTGTCTGTTAGTCTGCCAGCTGGGGCCACAGTCACACACTCTCTCTCCTCTCCTCCCTCTGTCCTCTTCCCACTTCTGACTCTCTCTCTCCTCTCCTCCCTCTGTCCTCCTCCCACTTCTGACTCTCTCTCTCCTCTCCTCCCTCTGTCTGTTAGTCTGCCAGCTGGGGCCACAGTCACACACTCTCTCTCCTCTCCTCCCTCTGTCCTCTTCCCACTTCTGACTCTCTCTCTCCTCTCCTCCCTCTGTCTGTTAGTCTGCCAGCTGGGGCCACAGTCACACTCTCTCTCCTCTCCTCCCTCTGTCTTCTTCCCACTTCCGTCTCTGTCTCTCTCTCTCTCTCTCTCTCTCTCTCTCTCTCTCTCTCTCTCTCTCTCTGTCCTCTTCCCACTTCTGTCTCTGTCTCTCTCACTCTCCTCTCCTCCCTCTGTCCTCTTCCCACTTCTCTCTCTCTCTCTCTCTCTCTCTCTCTCTCTCTCTCTCTCTCTCTCTCTCTCTGTCCTCTTCCCACTTCTGTCTCTTTCTCTCTCACTCTCTCTCTCCTCTCCTCCCTCTGTCTTCTTCCCACTTCTCTCTCTCTCTCTCTCTCTCTCTCTCTCTCTCTCTCTCTCTCTCTCTCTCTCTCTCTCTCTCTCTCTCTCTCTGTCCTCTTCCCACTTCTGTCTCTTTCTCTCTCACTCTCTCTCTCCTCTCCTCCCTCTGTCTTCTTCCCACTTCTCTCTCTCTCTCTCTCTCTCTCTCTCTCTCTCTCTCTCTCTCTCTCTCTCTCTCTCTCTCTCTCTCTCTCTCTCTCTGTCCTCTTCCCACTTCTGTCTCTTTCTCTCTCACTCTCTCTCTCCTCTCCTCCCTCTGTCTTCTTCCCACTTCTCTCTCTCTCTCTCTCTCTCTCTCTGTCCTCTTCCCACTTCTGTCTCTGTCTCTCACTCTCTCTCTCCTCTCCTCCCTCTGTCCTCTTCCCACTTCTGTCTCTGTCTCTGTCTCTCGCTCTCTCACTCTCACTCTCACTCTCACTCTGTCCTCTTCCCACTTCTGTCTCTCTCTCTCTCGCTCTCTCTCTTGCTCTTGCTCTCTCTCCGCCCCACTCCACAACACAAACACAGTTCAGGCTTCTCTCTTCCCTTCCTGCAACATAATACATTCACCAAAATCATTATGAGGAAATGGATTATTCGGGAGGACAGAAAAGGAAGATAAATGAAAGTGCAGAAGCGCATGGTGCTAGGCTATAGGTCTGTGTGTTTTTAGACTCTCAGGTCTTCTTTATCAGGATGGGTTGATCATGTTTAGGGTCACGTCATCAGTACTGTGATATAGCACATTGACACCCTTTACACTAATCACCCTTTCCACTTCAAGTCAGTGCATTGACAAGCAGATTCCAGAGCAGTCGCTATCCACCATGTGCATCAAACATCAAACAATATTAGCTCAGTAACTGAATACTTGATTGACTGTCAAAGCTAATAACAGTCCAGAAAGGATTTACTAATGTTGTAAACTACTACTTTTTCATCATCAACAACAACAACAACAACCATGAAAGCTATTATTGATCTCAGATAGCCCTATCATCAGACAGACTGAATCAATGTATCTTGTTTCAGATAGGCCTATCATCAGACAGACTGAATCAATATATCTTATCTGTCTATTGATTTAGTATCTCTGTGTGTCTCTGTGTCTCTCCTCTCTCTGTGTATCTCTGTGTGTCTCTGTGTCTCTGTGTGCCTCTGTGTGTCTCTGTGTATCTCTGTGTGTCTCTCCTCTCTCTGTGTCTCTGTGTGCCTCTGTGTATCTCTGTGTATCTCTATGTATCTCTGTGTGTCTCTCCTCTCTCTGTGTCTCTCTGTGTGTCTCTGTGTGTCTCTCCTCTCTCTGTGTATCTCTGTGTGTCTCTGTCTCTCCTCTCTCTGTGTGTCTCTGTCTCTATCTGTGTCTCTCTGTGTCTCTCCTCTCTCTGTGTATCTCTGTGTGTCTCTGTGTCTCTGTGTGCCTCTGTGTGTCTCTGTGTATCTCTGTGTGTCTCTCCTCTCTCTGTGTCTCTGTGTGCCTCTGTGTATCTCTGTGTATCTCTATGTATCTCTGTGTGTCTCTCCTCTCTCTGTGTCTCTCTGTGTGTCTCTGTGTGTCTCTCCTCTCTCTGTGTATCTCTGTGTGTCTCTGTCTCTCCTCTCTCTGTGTGTCTCTGTCTCTATCTGTGTCTCTCTGTGTCTCTGTGTGTCTCTGTGAATTTCTATGTATCTCTGTGTGTCTCTGTGTATCTCTGTGTATCTCTGTGTATCTCTGTGTGTCTCTCCTCTCTCTGTGTGTCTCTGTGTGCCTCTGTGTATCTCTGTGTGTCTCTGTGTATCTCTGTGTATCTCTGTCTGTCTCTGTGTATCTCTGTCTGTCTCTCCTCTCTCTGTGTGTCTCTGTGTATCTCTGTGTGTCTCTGTGTGTCTCTGTGTCTCTCCTCTCTCTGTGTATCTCTGTGTGTCTCTGTGTATCTCTGTGTATCTCTGTGTGTCTCTCATCTCTCTGTGTATCTCTGTGTATCTCTGTGTGTCTCTGTGTGTCTCTGTGTCTCTCCTCTCTCTGTGTGTCTCTGTGTATCTCTGTGTATCTCTGTGTGTCTCTCATCTCTCTGTGTATCTCTGTGTGTCTCTGTGTATCTCTGTGTATCTCTGTCTGTCTCTCCTCTCTCTGTGTGTCTCTGTGTCTCTCCTCTCTCTGTGTGTCTCTGTGTGTCTCTGTGTGCCTCTGTGTGCCTCTGTGTGTCTCTGTGTGTCTCTGTGTCTCTCCTCTCTCTGTGTGTCTCTGTGTATCTCTGTGTATCTCTGTGTCTCTCCTCTCTCTGTGTATCTCTGTGTGTCTCTGTGTGTCTCTCCTCTCTCTGTGTATCTCTGTGTGTCTCTGTGTATCTCTGTGTATCTCTGTGTGTCTCTCCTCTCTCTGTGTATCTCTGTGTGTCTCTGTGTCTCTCCTCTCTGTGTATCTCTGTGTATCTCTGTGTATCTCTGTGTGTCTCTGTGTATCTCTGTGTCTCTCTGTGTGTCTCTGTGTGTCTCTGTGTCTCTCCTCTCTCTGTGTATCTCTGTGTGTCTCTGTGTGTCTCTGTGTCTCTCCTCTCTCTGTGTCTCTCTGTGTGTCTCTGTGTGTCTCTGTGTCTCTCCTCTCTCTGTGTATCTCTGTGTGTCTCTGTGTATCTCTGTGTATCTCTGTGTGTCTCTGTGTCTCTCCTCTCTCTATGTATCTCTGTGTGTCTCTGTGTGTCTCTGTGTATCTCTGTGTATCTCTGTGTGTCTCTCCTCTCTCTGTGTGTCTCTGTGTGCCTCTGTGTATCTCTGTGTGTCTCTGTGTGTCTCTGTGTATCTCTGTGTATCTCTGTGTATCTCTGTCTATCTCTGTCTGTCTCTCCTCTCTCTGTGTCTCTCTGTGTATCTCTGTGTGTCTCTATGTGTCTCTGTGTCTCTCCTCTCTCTGTGTATCTCTGTGTGTCTCTGTGTATCTCTGTGTATCTCTGTGTGTCTCTCATCTCTCTGTGTATCTCTGTGTATCTCTGTGTGTCTCTGTGTGTCTCTGTGTCTCTCCTCTCTCTGTGTATCTCTGTGTGTCTCTGTGTATCTCTGTGTATCTCTGTGTGTCTCTCATCTCTCTGTGTATCTCTGTGTGTCTCTGTGTATCTCTGTATATCTCTGTCTGTCTCTCCTCTCTCTGTGTGTCTCTGTGTCTCTCCTCTCTCTGTGTGTCTCTGTGTGCCTCTGTGTGCCTCTGTGTGCCTCTGTGTGTCTCTGTGTGTCTCTGTGTATCTCTGTGTATCTCTGTGTCTCTCCTCTCTCTGTGTATCTCTGTGTGTCTCTGTGTGTCTCTCCTCTCTCTGTGTATCTCTGTGTGTCTCTGTGTATCTCTGTGTGTCTCTGTGTGTCTCTCCTCTCTCTGTGTATCTCTGTGTGTCTCTGTGTGTCTCTCCTCTCTCTGTGTATCTCTGTGTATCTCTGTGTATCTCTGTGTATCTCTGTGTATCTCTGTGTCTCTCTGTGTGTCTCTGTGTGTCTCTGTGTCTCTCCTCTCTCTGTGTATCTCTGTGTGTCTCTGTGTGTCTCTCCTCTCTCTGTGTATCTCTGTGTGTCTCTGTGTATATCTGTGTGTCTCTGTGTGTCTCTCCTCTCTCTGTGTATCTCTGTGTGTCTCTCCTCTCTCTGTGTATCTCTGTGTGTCTCTGTGTATCTCTGTGTATCTCTGTGTATCTCTGTGTATCTCTGTGTCTCTCTGTGTGTCTCTGTGTCTCTCCTCTCTCTGTGTATCTCTGTGTGTCTCTGTGTGTCTCTGTGTGTCTCTGTGTCTCTCCTCTCTCTGTGTATCTCTGTGTATCTCTGTGTGTCTCTGTGTCTCTCCTCTCTCTGTGTATCTCTGTGTGTCTCTGTGTGTATCTGTGTATCTCTGTGTCTCTCTGTGTGTCTCTGTGTGTCTCTGTGTCTCTCCTCTCTCTGTGTATCTCTGTGTATCTCTGTGTGTCTCTGTGTCTCTCCTCTCTCTGTGTGTCTCTGTGTGTCTCTGTGTGTCTCTGTGTGTCTCTGTGTCTCTCCTCTCTCTGTGTATCTCTGTGTGTCTCTGTGTCTCTTTGTGTCTCTGTGTGTCTCTGTGTCTCTCTGTGTGTCTCTGTGTGTCTCTGTGTCTCTCCTCTCTCTGTGTGTCTCTGTGTCTCTCTGTGTGTCTCTGTGTGTCTCTGTGTCTCTCCTCTCTCTGTGTATCTCTGTGTATCTCTGTGTGTCTCTCCTCTCTCTGTGTATCTCTGTGTATCTCTGTGTGTCTCTCCTCTCTCTGTGTGTCTCTGTGTGTCTCTCCTCTCTCTGTGTATCTCTGTGTGTCTCTCCTCTCTCTGTGTATCTCTGTGTGTATCTCTGTGTATCTCTGTGTGTCTCTGTGTATCTCTGTGTGTCTCTGTGTCTCTCTGTGTGTCTCTGTGTGTCTCTGTGTCTCTCCTCTCTCTGTGTATCTCTGTGTGTCTCTGTGTGTCTCTGTGTGTCTCTGTGTGTCTCTGTGTATCTCTGTGTATCTCTGTGTGTCTCTGTGTATCTCTGTGTGTCTCTGTGTGTCTCTGTGTATCTCTGTGTGTCTCTGTGTGTCTCTGTGTATCTCTGTGTGTCTCTGTGTATCTCTGTGTGTCTCTGTGTGACTCTTTTTCTTGTGTCAGTCAAGCTGTGTATTGTATGAGGGGAGATATACAGTGAACAGAAAAAGCGTTGAGTCAGCCTTAGAGATGAAGGTCAACTGGTTTAAAACACCTCTTGGAAGATGAATGGTAAACTCTCTTTCTCTTTCTCTTTCTCTCTTTCTCTCTCCCTCCCTCTCTTCTCAGGATGAAGTGGAGGAGCTGCGTGCAGAGATGGAGGAGGCGCGGGACAGTTACCTGGAAGTGGAGGTGCACCAGGTGCAGGAGTTACGCAGGGAGCTGGACCGCTCCAATAAGAACTGCCGTATCCTCCAGTACCGCCTCCGTAAGGCGGAGCAGAAGAGCCTCAGAGTGGCCCAGACTGGACATGTAGACGGAGACCTGCTACGCAACCTGGAACAGGACCTCAAGGTACGTGTTGTTGTTACCGAGTGGCCCAGACTGGGCGTGTGTGTGTGTGTGTGTGTGTGTGTATGCGCACGTGTCCTCGTCCGTCTGTTTTCATGTACTGTGTTCATGTACTTTGTTCATGCACAGTGTTTATGTACTGTGTCCGTGTGCTGTGTTCATGTGTGTGTTTCATAACCTCAATGTGTCACCGTGCAGGTGGCCAAAGACGTGTCAGTGCGTTTGCACAACGAGCTGGAGAGTGTAGAAGACAAGAGGACCAGGGCGGAAGACGAGAATGAGCTGCTGAGACAGAGGATCATCGAGGTGGAGATCTCTAAACAAGCTCTACACAATGAACTGGACAGAACTAAAGAGGTAGGAAGGGGGAAGGGGGGAGGGGGAGGGAGGGAGAAGGGAGTGAGAAGGAGGAGGGGGAGTGAGAAGGAGAGGGGGAGAGGGAGGGGGGGAGGGAGGGAGGGAGGGAGGGAGTAGGAGGAGGAGGGAAGGAGGGGGAGGGGGGGAGAAAGAGGAGGAGGGAGGAGGGGGGGAAGGGAGGAGGAGTTTGAGATTTGTAAACAGGCTCTACACCAGGGATCATCAACTAGATTCAGCCGCGTGCTGATTTTTTCTTGAATGGATGGTCAGGGGGCTGGAACATAATTACAAATAATTTGTCGACTGGAAATTGACCGCAAGAAGCTTAAACAGATATAACATTTGACTAAAACATAATCATTTAAAATCTTGCTTACATTTGTATACGATCACATACAGTGCATTCGGAAAGTATTCCGACCCCTTGACTTTTTCCACATTTTGTTACGTTACAGCCTTATTCTAAACTGGATTTTAAAAAAAATATCCTAATCAATCTACACACAATACCCCATAATGACAAAGCAAAAACAGGTGTTTAGAAATTTTTGCAAGTTTATAAAAAATACAACACGGAAATATCACATTTACATAAGTATTCAGACCCTTTACTCAGTACTTTGTTGAAGCACCTTTGGCAGCGATTACAGCCTCAAGTCTTCTTGGGTATGACGCTACAAGCTTGGCACACCTGAATTTGGGGAGTTTCTCCCATCCTTCTCTGCAGATCCTCTCAAGCTCTGTCAGGTTGGATCGGGAGCGTCGCTGCACAGCTATTTTCGGGTCTCTCCAGAGATGTTCGATCGGGTTCAAGTCCGGGCTCTGGCTGGGCCACTCAAGGACATTCAGAGGCTTGTCCCGAAGCCACTCCTACGTCGTTTTGGCTGTGTGCTTAGGGTCGTTGTCCTGTTGGAAGGTGAACCTTCGCCCCAGTCTGAGGTCCTGAGCGCTCTGGAGCAGGTTTTCATCAAGGATCTCTCTGTACTTTGCTCCATTAATTTTTCCCTCGATCCTGACTAGTCTCCCAGTCCCTGCCGCTGAAAAACATCCCCACAGCATGATGCTGCCACCACCATGCTTCACCGTAGGGATGGTGCCAGGTTTCCTCCAGATGTGACGCTTGGCATTCAGGCCAGAGAGTTCAATCTTGGTTTCATCAGACCAGAGAATCTTGTTTCTCATGGTGTGAGAGTCCCTTAGATGCTTTTTGGCAAACTCCAAGTGGGCTGTCATGTGACTTTTACCGAGGAGTGGCTTCCGTCTGGCCACTCTACCATAAAGGCCTGATTGGTGGAGTGCTGCAGAGATAGTTGTCTTTCTGGAAGGTTCTCCCATCTCCACAGAAGAACTCTGGAGCTCTGTCAGAGTGACCATCGGGCTCTTGGTCACCTCCCTAACCAAGGCTCTTCTCCCCAAATTGCTCAGTTTGGCCAGGCGGCCAGCTCTAGGAAGAGTCTTGGTGGTTCCAAACTTCTTCCATTTAAGAATGACGGAGGCCACTGTGTTCTTGGGGACCTTCAATGCTGCAGACTTTTTGGGGTACCTTTCCCCAGATCTGTGCCTCGACACAATCCTGTCTCAGAGCTCTACGGACAAGTCCTTCGACCTCATGGCTTGGTTTCTGCTCTGACATGCACTGTCAACTGTGGGACCTTATATAGACAGGTGTGTGCCTTTCCAAATCATGTCCAATCAATTGAATTTACCACAGGTGGATTCCAATCAAGTTGTAGAAACATCAAGGATGATCAATGGAAACAGGATGCAGCTGAGCTCAATTTCGAGTCTCATAGAAAAGGGTCTGAATACTTACAGTACCAGTCAAAGTTTGGACACACCTACTCATTCAAAG
The DNA here is from genome assembly GCF_964263955.1 of Coregonus lavaretus. Lineage (NCBI taxonomy): Eukaryota > Metazoa > Chordata > Actinopteri > Salmoniformes > Salmonidae > Coregonus > Coregonus lavaretus. The sequence continues at coordinate 47,388,218 of NC_140006.1, read as the reverse complement.
GTTTTTCTTTATTTTTTACTATTTTCTACATTGTAGAATAATAGTGAAGACATCAAAACTATGAAATAACACATATAGAATAATTTAGTAACCAAAAAAGCGTTAAACAAATCAAATACTGATTCTTCAAAGTAGCCACCCCTTTGCCTTGACAGCTTTGCACACGCTTGGCATTCTCTTAACCAGCTTTATGAGGAATGCTTTTTTCGAACAGTCTTGAAGGAGTTCCCACATATGCAGAGCACTTGTTGGCTGCTCTTCCTTCACTCTGCAGTCCAACTCATCCCAAACCATCTTAATTGGGTTGAGGTCGGGTGATTGTGGAGGCCAGGTCATCTGATGCAGCACTCTATCGCTCTCCTTGGTCAAATAGCCCTTACACAGCCTGGAGGTGTGTTGGGTCATTGTCCTGTTGAAAAACAAATTATAGTCCCACTAAGCCCAAACCAAATGGGATGGCGTATTGCTGCAGAATGCTGTGGTAGCCATGCTGGTTAAGTGTGCCTTGAATTCTAAATAAATCACTGACAGTTTCACAAGCAAAGCACCCCCACACCATCACACCTCCTCCTCCATGCTTCACAGTGGGAACCACACATGGGGAGATCATCCGTTCAACTACTCTGCGTCTCACAAAGACACGGCGGTTGGAACCAAAAATCTCAAATTTGGACTCATCAGACCAAAGGACAGATTTCTACCGGTCTAATGTCCATTGCTCGTGTTTCTTGGCCCAAGCAAGTCTCTTCTTCTTAAAGGTGGCCTTTAGTAGTGGTTTCTTTGCAGCAATTCGACCATGAAGGCCTGATTCACGCAGTCTCCTCTGAACAGTTGATGTTGAGATGTGTCTGTTACTTGAACTCTGTGAAGCATTTATTTGGGCTGCAAGCTGAGGTGCAGTTAACTCTAATGAACTTATCCTCTGCAGCAGTCCTCATGAGAGCCAGTTTCATCATAGCGCTTAATGGTTTTTGCGACTGCACTTGAAGAAACTTTAAAAGTTCTTGAAATGTTCCAAATTGACTGACCTTCATGTCTTAAAGTAATGATGAACTGTCGTTTCTCTTTGCTTATTCGAGCTGTTCTTGCCATAATATGGACTTGGTCTTTTACCAAATAGGGCTATCTTCTGTATACCCCCCTACCTTGTCACAACACAACTGATTGGCTCAAACGCATTAAGAAGGAAAGAAATTCCACAAATTAACTTTTTAAGAAGGCACACCTGTTAATTGAAATGCATTCCAGATGACTACCTCATGAAGCTGGTTGAGAGAACGCCAAGAGTGTTCAAAGCTGTCATCAAGGCAAAGGGTGGCTACTTTGAAGAATCTCAAATACAAAATATATTTTGATTTGTTTAACACTTTTTTGGTTACTACATGATTCCATATGTGTTATTTCATAGTTTTGATGTCTTCACTATTATTCTGCAATGTAGAAAATAGTAAAAATAAAGAAAAACCCTGGAATGAGTAGGTGTTCTAAAACTTTTGACTGGTACTGTATGTAAATAAGGTATTTCTGTTTTTTGTTTGTAATAAATTTGCAAAAATTTCAAAACCTGTTTTCGCTTTGTCATTATGGGGTATTGTGTGTAGATTGAGGAGGAAAAATAATCATTTAATCCAATTTAGAAAAAGGCTGTAACCTAACTGTATGTCTCTCTATTGTGCATGGGAATACTTGAACATATTCCTCAAATTAAAATCACTTGGAGCTGATTTCCTGGTGTTTTTACAGTCTCATATCCAACAATAATACAATAAAATAAATAATAATATAAATAATTTTAAATAAAATTGCTCAGAAAACTTGGGGGGCCAAATAAAACCACACCCGGGCAAAATTCAGCCCCCAGTTGGAGAACCCTGCTCTACACAATGAACTGGACAAAGCCAAAGAGGTAGGGGGAAGATGATGGTGATGGTAATGAAGATGTTCTTGATAGTGATGGTGATGATTCTGATCACCCAAGTGATAATGATGATGGTGATGAGGAGGAGGAGGAGGAGGATCATATTAAGGATCACATCAATGATGGCCACCTTAGTGATGCTTTATGTTTTGGAAGTCAGTTGAAGTCAGTAGTCAACAGATGGACTGTCACCATTATTCTAAATGGAAGGTGAATGTTCTCACCTTGAGACTAGATGGTGGTCAGTGCTGGCACCACAGGGTAGACGACAGCATGTTTCTCCTTAATGTAGATCAGAGTATTCTCTTCTATGTAATAATATATGCTATTCAGCAGACGCTTTTAATCCAATGCGACTTTACAGTACTGCGTTCATACATTTTCGTATGGGTGATCCCAGCGGGAATCGAACCCACAATCCTGACGTCGCAAGCGCCATGCTATACCAACTGAGCCACACTGTGTTTACAGTAGATAATACAGGCTGTTTAATTTCTAATCACATTATTGATCTGATGAGTGTTAGGATTGGAATGGACTCTGGGTCTCGGGAGTGAACTAGTGTCATCAATCACTGAACAGTTCTCAGGGTCTTTTAAGATGGCGTCTTTAGAAAACGATTGGTTGGTTCCACCGGTTCTGTTCTCTTGCTTTTAGCCACTGGTAGAAGTTTAAAAATGTCACACAGATTCTGTTCAGTGAAAATGTCTTAAGCACCAATTTTCTGTTTTTCTATTGTTTATTAGATTGGTTTATTTGTTTGTCTGTGATGCAACGTTCTGATTGGTCAGCGTCTGTGGCCTGTTAGCTCAGAGGTGATGCATTCTGGGTATAATGAGATGAGAAGCAGCTATTCCGGGTGGTGTGTGCGTGTGTGTGCATGCAAGCGTGTGTGTGTGTGTGTGTGTGTGTGTGTGTGTGTGTGTGAGCAAGTGTACGTACAGCATGCTGTTGTCTGTGCATTAGGTGTGTGTTTGTGGGTCTGCCTGCTGTGTATGTCAGTGTCGGCTTTAAAAGGCTAATGGACAATGACAGAGGGACCGGTACAAATCTGTCAGAGAGAGAGAGAGAGAGACATGGTCTAAAATATTAGAACCCTTGCACTTTTTTCAAGTAACTCATAATTTCCTCTAAAATATGTTGAAATTTACCAAAGTATTTGGTTTCCACAATTCTTTATTTCACCTTTGTTTTTTTTATTCAGAACTTAATATAGATTTACATTTTAGTCATTTAGCAGATGCTGTTATCCAGAGCGATCCCCAGTGAGTGCATACATTATCTTTGTAATTTTCATACTGGCCCCCCGTGGGAATTGAACCCACAACCCTGCAAACGCCATGCTCTACCAACTGAGCTACATCCCTCCCCTACCCTGGACGACGCTGGGCCAATTGTGCGCCGCCCCATGGGTCTCCCGGTCGGCTACGACAGAGCCTGGATTCGAACCAGGATCTCTAGTGGCACAGCTAGCACTGCGATGCAGTGCCTTAGACCACTGCGCCACTCGGGAGGACATCACCTGAGGGCAAAAAGAAAAGAACAATGACTTACTGCAAGGAACACAAGCTACAGACATGACTTACTGCAAGGAACACAAGCTACAGACATGACTTACTGCAAGGAACACAAGCTACAGACATGACTTACTGCAAGGAACACAAGCTACAGACATGACTTACTGCAAGGAACACAAGCTACAGACATGACTTACTGCAAGGAACACAAGCTACAGACATGACTTACTGCAAGGAACACAAGCTACAGACATGACTTACTGCAAGGAATACAAGCTACACACATGGCTTTTATTAGTAATTTTCTGGATCAGAAATGGAACAAATGATACTGACATGATGTTAGAAGACACTTGTATATCAGGGGAATAGACATGTATGTCAATAATGATTACTCGTATGCAGATAATGAGATATGATCTAGCTTGTTAACTAGCTATAGCCAGACGCTGTATTCCCGAGCAATGTGACGAGACTGCCATTCAAACAACGAAGACTAGCTAACTAGCTAGCTAAATATTCGAGTTGATAAGACTTGTTGGATGACACAACACATGTATAATGAATGTAAGCTAGCTAGGTACCTAGCTAATAAACTTAATATTTCTGCTATCTAGCTAGCTAGCTACACTGGCTGCAGCAATTAGTTCTGCAGCCAGCAAGCTAACTAGCTAACCGAAACGTGGCTAAATACCAAATGAAAAATAATTAAGCTATTTCTGATCAAACGTTGCCATATATAGCTAGCTAGACCCTTTCTGCCAATTGTACTGTAAACACAAGGTTAGCTAGCTGGATATTTAGCTAGAAAACGTTAGCTAGCCCATGTTTGGCTTAGCTAGCCAAGAACATCCATGATCATGATCTCTCCTGGTGAAATTGCTTTGAAAAGACACACAAATACTATGACCACTTTGAGCTGTCCATAAATAAAGATCACTGTAAACAGTCATTTCAAGTGATTTAAGTGATTTTATAATAGTCAGTTAGAAGGAGAACAGCATCTTGTCTTCTCATTCTGCAGCATAAATCCGACCGACCACCGACTGTCACAGTGCAGCACAAATGAAAAATAAAAACTACTTTGAAATCGCAGCACCAGATTATTTCCTGACTGGAATAGCTGGATCAAATGCAAAACGTGAAATAGAGCTCTATTTGTGTTCTCAACAGTACAATATCGAGCATGTGAGCGCAGAGATGTGTAAAATTGTGCACTAAAATCAGATAACTTTGAACCTTTACAAATGACGGAATTTTCACAATGCCCTCAAATGACATCATTTCCAAGCATTCCAAAGGATTATTAGGTAGCCATGCCTCTTTTAGTGTTATATCAAGAATACAAAAATCTACCCTGACCAAAATGTTATTGCTGATCATTTTATGATGTATTTAGCTGTTGTATAAAGAAAGGTTTGGAAAAACAGGGAAACCTTTTGCCTGTCACCTAATATCTGACCTAAGTACACAATTTTTACATTTTAGCAGACGCTCTTATCCAGAGCAACTTACAGGAGCAATTAGGGTTAAGTGCCTTGCTCAAGGGCACATCGACAGATGACTGCATGTGCTGCCATAGAAATAGAATGAATACAATGGGCGTCCCCATTCAAGTCAATGATGGCATAATGGATGGCCTGGCGGCCAATGTGTGTCCCCAAAGGAACAAAGCAGGAAGTAAAATATTTGCTGTGATTTGTTGATTCAACTCAACTGACATTAGTCACATCAGTTGCCATCATTTTTTTTTTTTTTTTTTTTTTTTTTTTTTTTCACTTTTATTTAACCAGGTAAGCCAGTTGAGAACAGGTTCTCATTTACAACTGCGACCTGGCCAAGATAAAGCAAAGTAGTGCAATAAAAACAACACAGAGTTACATATGGGGTAAAAAAAAAACATAAAGTCAGAAATACAACAGAAAATATATATACAGTGTGTGCAAATGTAGCAAGTTATGGAGGTAAGGCAATAAATAGGCTATAGTGCAGAATAATTACAATAGTATTAACACTGGAATGCTAGATGTGCAAGAGATGATGTGCAAATAGAGATACTGGGGTGCAAAAGAGCAAAATAAATAACAATATAGGGATGAGGTAGTTGGGTGGGCTAATTTCAGATGGGCTGTGTACAGGTGCAGTGATCGGTAAGGTGCTCTGACAACTGATGCTTAAAGTTATTGAGGGAGATAAGAGTCTCCAGCTTCAGAGATTTTTGCAATTCGTTCCAGTCATTGGCAGCAGAGAACTGGAAGGAATGGCGGCCAAAGGAGGTGTTGGCTTTGGGAATGACCAGTGAGATATACCTGCTGGAGCGCAGACTACGGGTGGGTGCTGCTATGGTGACCAATGAGCTAAGATAAGGCGGGGATTTGCCTAGCAGTGATTTATAGATGGCCTGGAGCCAGTGGGTTTGACGACGAACATGTAGTGAGGACCAGCCAACAAGAGCGTACAGGTCACAGTGGTGGGTAGTGTATGGGGCTTTGGAGACAAAATGGATGGCACTGTGATAGACTACATCCAATTTGCTGAGGAGAGTGTTGGAGGCTATTTTGTAAATGAGATCGCCGAAGTCAAGGATCGGTAGGATAGTCAGTTTTACGAGGGCATGTTTGGCAGCATGAGTGAAGGAGGCTTTGTTGCGAAATAGGAAGCCGATTCTAGATTTAACTTTGGATTGGAGATTCTTTATGTGAGTCTGGAAGTTGAGTTTACAGTCTAACCAGACACCTAGATATTTGTAGTTGTCCACATACTCTAGGTCAGACCCGTCGAGAGTGGTGATTCTAGTCGGGTGGGCGGGTGCTAGCAGCGTTCGATTGAAAAGCATGCATTTAGTTTTACTAGTGTTTAAGAGCAGTTGAAGGCTACTGAAGGATTGTTGTATGGCATTGAAGCTCGTTTGGAGGTTTGTTAACACAGTGTCCAATGAAGGGCCAGATGTATACAAAATGGTGTCGTCTGCATAGAGGTGGATCTGAGAGTCACCAGCAGCAAGAGCGACATCATTGATATACACGGAGAAAAGTGTCGGCCCAAGAATTGAACCCTGTGGCACCCCCATAGAGACTGCCATAGGTCCAGACAACAGGCCCTCCGATTTGACACACTGAACTCTATCTGAGAAGTAGTTGGTGAACCAGGCGAGGCAGTCATTTGAGAAACCAAGGCTATTTAGTCTGCCAATAAGAATGCGGTGGTTGACAGAGTCGAAAGCCTTGGCCAGGTCGATGAAGACGGCTGCACAGTACGGTCTATTATCAATCGTGGTTATAATATCGTTTAGGACCTTGAGTGTGGCTGAAGTGCACCCGTGACCAGCTCGGAAACCGGATTGCATAGCGGAGAAGGTACGGTGGTATTCGAAATGGTCGATGATCTGTTTGTTAACTTGGCTTTCGAATACTTTCGAAAGGCAGGGCAGGATAGATATAGGTCTGTAGCAGTTTGGATCTAGAGTGTCACCCCCTTTGAAGAGGGGGATGACCGCGGCAGCTTTCCAATCTCTGGGGATCTCAGACGTTATGAAAGAGAGGTTGAACAGACTAGTAATAGGGGTTGCGACAATTTCGGCGGCTAGTTTTAGAAAGAAAGGGTCCAGATTGTCTAGCCCAGCTGATTTGTAGGGGTCCAGATTTTGCAGCGCTTTCAAAACATCAGCTGTCTGAATTTGTGTGAAGGAGAAGCGGGGGGGGGCATGGGCAAGTTGCAGCAGAGGGTGCAGAGTTGGTGGCCGGGTTAGTGGTAGCCAGATGGAAAGCATGGCCAGCTGTAGCAAAATGCTTGTTGAAATTCTCGATTATTGTAGATTTATCGGTGGTGATAGTGTTTCCTAGCCTCAGTGCAGTGGGCAGCTGGGAGGAAGTGCTCTTATTCTCCATGGACTTTACAGTGTCCCAAAACTTTTTGGAGTTAGTGCTACAGGATGCAAATTTCTGTTTGAAAAAGTTAGCCTTTGCTTTCCTGACTGCTTGTGTATATTGGTTCCTAACTTCCCTGAAAAGTTGCATATCGCGGGGGCTATTTGATGCTAATGCTGTACGCCACAGGATGTTTTTGTGCTGGTCAAGGGCAGTCAAGTCTGAGGAGAACCAGGGGCTATATCGGTTCTTAGTTCTGTTTTTTTTGAATGGGGCATGTTTATTTAAGATTGAGAGGAAATTACTTTTAAGGAACAACCAGGCATCCTCTACTGACGGAATGAGATCTATATCCATCCAGGATACCTGGGCCAGGTCAATTAGGAAGGCCTCCTCGCTAAAGTGTTTTAGGGAGCGTTTGACAGTGATGAGGGGTGGTCGTTTGACCGCGGACCCGTTACGGACGCAGGCAATAAGGCAGTGATCGCTGAGATCCTGGTTGAAGACAGCTGAGGTGTATTTAGAGGGTATGTTAGTCAGGATGATATCTATGAGGGTACCCATGTTTAAGGATTTAGGGTTGTACCTGGTAGGTTCGTTGATAATTTGCGTGAGGTTGAGGGCATCTAGCTTGGATTGTAGGATGGCTGGGGTATTAAGCATATCCCAATTTAGGTCACCAAGCAGTACAAACTCAGAGGATAAATGGGGGGCAATCAATTCACATATGGTGTCCAGGGCACAGCTGGGGGCTGAGGGGGGTCTGTAGCAAGCGGCAACAGTGAGAGACTTATTTCTGGAAAGGTGGATTTTTAGAAGTAGAAGCTCAAACTGTTTGGGCACAGACCTGGATAGTATGATAGAGCTCTGCAGGCAATCTCTACAGTAGATTGCAACTCCACCCCCTTTGGCAGTTCTATCTAGACGGAAAATGTTATAGTTGGGGATGGAAATTTCAGAATTTTTGGTGGCCTTCCTGAGCCAGGATTCAGACACTGCTAGAACATCAGGGTTGGCAGAGTGTGCTAACGCAGTGAATAACTCAAACTTAGGAAGTAGACTTCTGATATTTATGTGCAAGAAACCAAGACTTTTGCGATTACAGAAGTCATCAAATGATAGCTCCTGGGGAGTAGGAGTGATACTGGGGGCTACAGGGCCTGGGTTAGCCTCTACATCACCAGAGGAACAGAGGAGGACTAGAATAAGGATACGGCTAAAGGCTTTAAGAACTGGTCTTCTAGTGCGTTGGGTACATAGAATAAAGGGGGCAGATTTCCGGGTGTTATAGAAAAGATTCAGGGCATTGTGTACAGACAAGGATATGGAAGGATATGAGTAAAGTGGAGGTAAACCTAAGCGTTGGGTAACAATGAAAGAGATAGTATCTCTAGAGGCATCAATTGAGTTGGTCTCTGAGTGTATGGGGGGAGGAACAAAGGAGCTAACTAAGGCAGGTTTAGCTAGGCTGGGGGGTCTACAGTGATATAGTACAATTAGAAATAACCGAAACAACAATAAACTAACCATGTTTGGGCTGAGGCTAAACATAAACAGGATGTAGTACCGTAAAAAGGAACAGTCCAGCAGATATCAGCTGTATAGCTGAGTTATCATAAGGTCCGGTGGTAAGAGGCCACGGCTAGCGTGTGCTACGTCCGTTTTGTTGTACCCAGCTGGTAGCGATGAATCCGGAGTTAAAGGTCCAGTGATTCAGTGATTCTGGCGGAAAAACTGATATGTTCTGGGTCGATAACGCGCTGTGCAGACTGGCCGAATATCCGGTGATCAATGTCCAGTGATTAAAAATTAATCCCGCGGAAAAAAATCCAATATTCTGGGTGAAACACCGCTAGCTGTGGCTAATAGCAAGTAGCTAGTTCAGTAGCTAGTTCAGTTTAGTGAGTAAGAGGCCACGGATAACGTGTGCTAACGGGCCAGGGCTAGCAGATGGATGGAATCTTCGTGGTTAACGTCGTAACCACATCAGACGATTTCGTCGGCAGACCAGTCGTGTAGGATCGGCGGGGCTCCGTGTCAACACTAGGTGGTCCCGTCCGGTTGATAGAGAGGTAGATAGCCGGGAGAATGGGCCTAGCTCGGGATGCTTAGCCAGACCACAGCGTCCGTTTTGTTGTAGCCAGCTGGTAGCGATGAATCCGGAGTTAAAGGTCCAGTGAATCAGTGATTCCGGCGGAAAAACTGATATGTTCTGGGTCGATAACGCGCTGTGCAGACTGGCCGAATATCCGGTGATCAATGTCCAGTGATTAAAAATTAATCCCGCGGAAAAAATCCAATGTCTGGGTGAAACACCGCTAGCTGTGGCTAGTAGCAAGTAGCTAGTTAGCTGGCTAGCTAGTTTCAACTGGAGATTCTAGATTCTAGATAAAAGGTAAGTAAATAATAGAATCCGTTCCACATTGAGTGAGGCGGGTTGCAGGAAAGTATATTTTGTAGAAGGATGAAAAGTCTGATAGGGAAATATGTACGAAAAATAGAAAAAAAACAGGGTATTTACAGGCTATTTACAGACACACGAGAGAAACAGGACTGCACTACTTCACCATCTTGGATCAACATTTGAATGAACATTCTACATTACCATGGAAATGACTGCATCACAATACCAGGAAGCCATTGCGAGTGTACCCATGAGTTTACCACTCAAATTGCCAGGGTTAGAGGTTCCAAGCCCGTTCTATTCATTCTATTTCTATGTGTGCTGCTGCTGTATTGTGGGGGCGTTGCCTAGGCAACCGAAGACTCGTTTGCTTTGTTTCAGCAAGGAGCAACAAAGTTTCATCACGTTGTTAAGAGTCCATGTTACAGCAGAAACGGACACAAATATTCGTTCCACAAAAACAAAACTGTGTGTGAAATGTGTATTCTTACGGTTATGACAGTTATTACATTTTTCATGACGGTCTTCATCCATAACCGTCGGTTATACTGTAATTGTGCCAGCCCTAGAGACTGGCCCTGCATAGCTGACCAATGGCTCACCAGCAAGAACACAGAACAGTCACATCAGCACTGCTGACCTCCATCTTGACCAGTGAGTCCAGGCTGGCAGCTGACCTCCATCTTGACCAGCGAGTCCAGGCTGGCAGCTGACATCCATCTTGACCAGTGAGTCCAGGCTGGCAGCTGACCTCCATCTTGACCAGCGAGTCCAGGCTGGCAGCTGACCTCCATCTTGACCAGCGAGTCCAGGCTGGCAGCTGACCTCCATCTTGACCAGCGAGTCCAGGCTGGCAGCAACACTGCATGCTTCCACTGACTGGACTGACCAGTCCTGAGATAGAGTGGTTACGTTCAGCAGGCAGAAAAACGTTATGAAAATGCAGTCAATTGGAGGTGGTTGTCCAATAAGAACGCCTGTTTTCCACTAACAAAATGTTTTGCTGCGTTGTGCCCTACAAACACGATTAGATAGAAAGAGAGAAGGGAGGTGGAGAGAAAGACGGATACATTATGTGTGAGGCTGCTCTACTTCACTCCTCTCTAAAACTGGTTGCGGTTTCCCTCCACTCCCCTGAGGTTTGCCCCAGAAAAACACTGGCTGGCGGGGAGCCTGGAAGCCTCTGGAAGCCTCTGGAAGCCTCTGGAAGCCTCTGGAAGCCTCTGGAAGCCTCTGGAGCTGGAGATAACTGCGGTCTGCCTCTCGTGACTCCTATCCTTAATCTCCTACTCTCATCCGTTCCTCTTCTCCTCTCTCTACCTGAGGTGTTACTCTACATTTTCTCATTAATAAAAAGAAATAGAATTTCATTACTTCCTGTTCAGTGTACACCAGTAAATATCATCCTTTCTGTATCAAGGATTTAATAACTAAGCCACTGCGTGTATATTTTGTATATTGTATCTTTTCAAAGTGTTTTAAGTTCCCCTAGAATTCCTAAAGGCGCCAGATTATATGCAGTGTTATTGTAGATATATGATATGAATACTTGAAGTTGCCAAATAATGTTCAGTCAGGAGTAAAGTCAAACTACTTTAGTGTATATGTATTTAGCCTGTTTTATACAGGTTTGTTTTATTGAGAGAAAATCCCTTCTGTGAGAAAGCTCGATCATAATTGATAGCCGCCTTTTTTCTTTCCCATGGACGGGCGTGAGGGCAGGAGGGAGGGTGATGGGAATGGGGGTTGAACTGGACCAAGGAGTTGTAGCTTGAAGCTTCACTTCCTCATTCTGACGTAATTCAACACAAATTATTAAGAGGATCAGCTGTTCTGTGACGAGGAAGAACATGAAAAGCTGTTTTTTTTTGCCAATCCAGATTAAACCTACTCCTAATATCAGTGTAAAATGAGCGATTTTAGTTACATATATTTGCCCGTATTCATGATCTAGCATCAGGTCCCCTCTGTCCATAGAAGATCAGCACTCCTGATCTAGCATCAGGTCCCCTCTGTCCATAGAAGATCAGCACTCCTGATCTAGCATCAGGTCCCCTCTGTCCATAGAAGATCAGCACTCCTGATCTAGCATCAGGTCCCCTCTGTCCATAGAAGATCAGCACTCCTGATCTAGCATCAGGTCCCCTCTGTCCATAGAAGATCAGCACTCCTGATCTAGCATCAGGTCCCCTCTGTCCATAGAAGATCAGCACTCCTGATCTAGCATCAGGTCCCCTCTGTCCATAGAAGATCAGCACTCCTGATCTAGCATCAGGTCCCCTCTGTCCATAGAAGATCAGCACTCCTGATCTAGCATCAGGTCCCCTCTGTCCATAGAAGATCAGCACTCCTGATCTAGCATCAGGTCCCCTCTGTCCATAGAAGATCAGCACTCCTGATCTAGCACCAGGTCCCCTCTGTCCATAGAAGATCAGCACTCCTGATCTAGCATCAGGTCCTACTCTGTGACGGGTTTTGTGTGTGTCCGAGGGATTGGCACCTCTACATGAATTAACTCAGCAGGAAGGAAGGCCTAGTGGTTATGAAACGACCTGGCAGGTTGCAGGAAGGCCTAGTGGTTATGAAACGACCTGGCAGGTTGCAGGAAGGCCTAGTGGTTATGAAACGACCTGGCAGGTTGCAGGAAGGCCTAGTGGTTATGAAACGACCTGGCAGGTTGCAGGAAGGCCTAGTGGTTATGAAACGACCTGGCAGGTTGCAGGAAGGCCTAGTGGTTATGAAACGACCTGGCAGGTTGCAGGAAGGCCTAGTGGTTATGAAACGACCTGGCAGGTTGCAGAGGGAGGGAGAGAGTAAAAAGAGAGGGAGAGAGAGGAGAGATGAGGAGAGAGATGAGGAGAGAGATGAGGAGAGATGAGGAGAGATGAGAGAGGAGAAGAGAGGAGAGATGAGGAGAGAGAGGAGAGATGAGGAGAGAGATGAGGAGAGATGAGGAGAGATGAGGAGAGAGGAGAGAGGAGAGAGGAGGAGAGATTACATAGTCACTGTCCTGACTCCTGCAGAGATTACATACAGTGCCTTGCAAAAGTATTGATCCCCCTTGGTGTTTTTCCTATTTTGTTGCATTACAACCTGTAATTTAAATGGATTTTTATTTGGATTTCATGTAATGGACATACACAAAATAGTCCAAATTGGTGTAGTGAAATGAAAAAAATTACTTGTTTCAAAAAATTCTAAAAAATAAATAACAGAAAAGTGGTGCATGCATATGTATTCACCCCCTTTGCTATGAAGCCCCTAAATAAGATCTGGTGCAACCAATTACCTGCAGAAGTCACATAATTAGTTAAATAAAGTCCACCTGTGTGCAATCTAAGTGTCACATGATCTGTCACATGATCTCAGTATATATACACCTGTTCTGAAAGGCCCCAGAGTCTGCAACACCACTAAGCAAGGGGCACCACCAAGCAAGCGGCACCATGAAGACCAAGGAGCTCTCCAAACAGGTCAGGGACACATTTGTGGAGAAGTACAGATCAGGGTTGGGTTATAAAAAAATATCAGAAACTTTGAACATCCCATGGAGCACCATTAAATCCATTATAAAAAAATTGAAGGAATATGGCACAACAAACCTGCCAAGAGAGGGCCACCAACCAAAACTCACAGACCAGGCAAGGAGGGCATTAATCAGAGAGGCAACAAAGAGATCAAAGATAACCCTGAAGGAGCTGCAAAGTTCCACAGAAGAGATTGGAGTATCTGTCCATAGGACCACTTTAAGCCGTACACTCCACAGAGCTGGGCTTTACGGAAGAGTGGCCAGAAAAAAGCCATCGCTTAAAGAAGAAAATAAGCAAACACGTTTGGTGTTCGCCAAAAGGCACGTGGGAGACTCCCCAAACATATGGAAGAAGGTACTCTGGTCAGAATAGACTAAAATTGAGCTTTTTGGCCATCAAGGAAAATGCTATGTCTGGCGCAAACCCAACACCTCTCATCACCCCGAGAACACCATCTCCACAGTGAAGCATGGTGGTGACAGCATCATGTTGTGGGGAGGTTTTTCATCGGCAGGGACTGGGAAACTGGTCAGAATTGAAGGAATGATGGATGGCGCTAAATACAGGGAATGTCTTGAGGGAAACCTGTTTCAGTCTTCCAGAGATTTGAGACTGGGACGGAGGTTCACCTTCCAGCAGGACAATGACCCTAAGCATACTGCTAAAGCAACACTCGAGTGGTTTAAGGAATGGCCTAGTCAAAGCCCAGACCTCAATCCAATTGAGAATCTGTGGTATGACTTAAAGATAGCTGTATACCAGCGGAACCCATCCAACTTGAAGGAGCTGGAGCAGTTTTGCCTTGAAGAATGGGCAAAAATCACAGTGGCTAGATGTGCCAAGCTTATAGAGACATTCCCCAAGAGACTTGCAGCTGTAATTGCTGCAAAAGGTGGCTCTACAAAGTATTGACTTTGGGGGGGGGGGGGTGAATGGTTATGCACGCTCAAATTTTAAAAAAATATTTTGCATCTTCAAAGTGGTAGGCATGTTGTGTAAATCAAATGATACAAAACCCCCCAAAATCCATTTAAATTCCAGATTGTAAGGCAACAAAATTGGAAAAATGCCAAGGGGGGTGAATACTTTCACAAGCCACTGGAGTCGTTGTCCTGACTCCTGCAGAGATTATATAGTCGCTGTGCTGACTCCTGCAGAGATTACATAGTCGCTGTCCTGACTCCTGCAGAGATTACATAGTCGCTGTCCTGACTCCTGCAGTGATTACATAGTCGCTGTCCTGACTCCTGTAGAGATTACATAGTCGCTGTCCTGACTCCTGTAGAGATTAGATAGTCGCTGTCCAGACTCCTGTAGAGATTAGATAGTCGCTGTCCTGACTCCTGCAGAGATTACATAGTCGCTGTCCTGACTCCTGCAGAGATTACATAGTCGCTGTCCTGACTCCTGCAGAGATTAGATTGTATTTTGTCTGTCTGTCTGTCTGTCTGTCTGTCCCACACACACGATGTTGAGAAGATGTGGGTTCTAAGCAGATCCCAGCCTTCTCTCCTCTGCTGCTGGAAGGATATGAAGGAGGATCATTGGCTTAGTTAGTCTCTCTCTCTCTCTCTCTCTCTCTCTCTCTCTCTCTCTCTCTCTCTCTCTCTCTCTCTCTCTCTCTCTCTCTCTCTCTCTCTCTCTCTCTCTCTCTCTCGCTCGCTCGCTCGCTCGCTCGCTCGCTCGCTCTCTCTCGCTCTCTCTCGCTCTCTCTCTCGCTCTCTCTCTCTGACTCCTCCACTGGAAGAAAGGAGAGGAAGAGGGTGGAGAGGAGCATATGGAGTCAGTCTGCTGTGGTACAGAACAGATCTGCTGCATTGACACAGTATCAAACTGCTCAGCAGTCACGACTAGTCTCTCTGAATGTGTATATTGCTATGTAAATATCTGTAAGTCACTTTACTAAATTATGTGACTAACCATGATGTATAGCTTCAGTTTACTAACAGTACCATAATGTATAGCTTCAGTTAGAGATGGTAGCTTTATGGGGGTTGTGTCCTTTTGAAGTTCAAAGCACTTGAAAAAAAAATAAAAAAATCCATATTTCTTTTCACTTTGGCGCAGAGACGGGAAATACATTTAATATTAAAGTAAATAAAAGCGGTGAAACTTAGAAATCCTACATGGAACGGTGCCCAACCCAACCTAACCTAGACACCCACCTGAGCGACCCACACACTAAATGAGACGTCCTTTCCTGTTAGATAGGACTACTGCAAGTAGCCCACGTAGCAAAGACAGAAAAATGAATGTGGTCAGAGACCTACTGAAGCAGCAACGCCCCCTCAGGGATCTGAGCCTGCCTGGCAGGGTTGGTCCAATCTAAGCCAAAACCCATGTATGGGTGAACATAATATACAAGGAAATTCCCAAAGCTGTTAAGAGAACCTTGACGACCTCGTACCTAGCCGGGGGGAATTCTGGTGGGGTACCCCTACCCAGGGAGTGGCAGTGCTGGCGACACTGGCAGCAGTAACCCATGGAGGGAGGGTCGCACTCTGACAGTCAGAGACGGGGGCAGAATACTGTGGCCGTGGCAGCACAAAATAATCATAATGGTCTGATTGGGGAAGAAAGGGGGAGTAGGGTCTCCAGGAGGGACCAGCGTGTTGAGGGGAGAGGGGCTATCTGAGATCCATCTCCACGGGGGGACCAGCGTGTTGAGGAGAGAGGGGCTATCTGAGATCCATCTCCACGGGGGGACCAGCGTGTTGGGGGGAGAGGGGCTATCTGAGCTCCATCTCCACGGGGGGACCAGCGTGTTGAGGGGAGAGGGGCTATCTGAGATCCATCTCCACGGGGGGACCAGCGTGTTGAGGGGAGAGGGGCTATCTGAGATCCATCTCCACGGGGGGGACCAGCGTGTGTGTTGAGGAGAGAGGGGCTATCTGAGATCCATCTCCACGGGGGGGACCAGCGTGTGTGTTGAGGAGAGAGGGGCTATCTGAGATCCATCTCCACGGGGGGGACCAGTGTGTGTGTTGAGGAGAGAGGGGCTATCTGAGATCCATCTCCATGGGGGGACCAGCGTGTGTGTTGAGGAGAGAGGGGCTATCTGAGATCCATCTCCCAGGACTAGATATTGGATTACAAGTCTTCCCATCCCTGCTATTTGGTGCACGTCTCTAACAGCTACAACGGTATACATCACATTCACACAGCAAGACTACTCTTGAACGGGGCTCGGGGATGGAACAACTGAGCGGTGTGTGTGTGTGTGTGAATGTGTAGGTGGGTGTATGGGTGGAAGAGGAGAGGTGTAGATGTGTATGTGTGGGTGGTGTCTGCGTGAATGGGTGGTGTCTGCGTGAATGGGTGGTGTCTGTGTGAATGCGTGGTGTCTGTATGTATGCGTGGTGTCTGTGTGTATGTGTGGTGTCTGTGTGAATGCGTGGTGTCTGTGTGAATGCGTGGTGTCTGCGTGGTGTCTGCGTGGTGTCTGTGTGAATGCGTGGTGTCTGTATGAATGCGTGGTGTCTGCGTGGTGTCTGCAAGGTGTCTGTGTGAATGCGTGGTGTCTGCGTGAATGCATCCCACAGACGTTGCTATGGGGTAATGATGTTAGGGACCAGATAGGATGGAATCACAAGCTGTAATATAAAATAATTAATATCTGCCTAAATGTCAATTTTCTACTGCCGGTCCTGGTTATAGGTAACAATCCTTCATAGGAAGTGCCTACATTATTACGCATATTATTTATCAATTGTGGAAAGGAATTAATTAATGTATGCAGATAAACATTTTATAATTAATTATACAGTATATAGTACAACCGAGGCGGGAGGGAAATTGGAGGACAACTGGAGGTCTACTTAGAACCAGTTGGAGCAGTATGTTTAGCAAGGCATCTATCATGGTACAGCTACATGGATAACAGACAGGCATCTATCATGGTACAGCTACATGGATAACAGACAGACATCTATCATGGTACAGCTACATGGATAACAGACAGACATCTATCATGGTACAGCTACATGGATAACAGACAGGCATCTATCATGGTACAGCTACATGGATAACAGACAGACATTGATTCTGGTGGTACAGGTAGGTATTGATAAGTATCTCAAAATAGTGGGGATAGTGGTAAGTACAGTGCATTCGGAAAGTATTCAGACCCCTTGACTTTTTCCAAATTTGGTTATGTTAAAGCCTTATTCTAAAATATATATTTTTTCCATCCATCTACACACAATACCCTATAATGACAGCAAAAACAGGTTTTTAGAAAACGGAAATACTCCATTTACGTAAGTATTCAGACCCTTTACTCAGTACTTTGTTGAAGCACCTTTAGCAGCGATTACAGCCTAGAGTCTTCTTGGGTATGAAACTACAAGCTTGGCACACCTGTATTTGGGGAGTTTCTCCCATTCTTCTCTGCAGATCCTCTCAAGCTGTCAGTTTGAATGGGGAGCGTACTTTGCTCCGTTCATCTTTCCTTCGATCCTGACTAGTCTCCCAATCCCAATCCCTGCCTCTGAAAAACATCCCCACAGCATGATGCTGCCACCACCATGCTTCACCGTAGGGATGGTGCCAGGTTTCCTCCAGATTTGACGCTTGCATTCAGGCCAAACAGTTCAATCTTGTTTTCATCAGACCAGAAAATCTTGTTTCTCATGGTCTGAGAGTCCTTTAGGTGCCTTTTGGCAAACTCCAAGTGGGCTGTCATGTGCCTTTTACTGAGGAGTGGCTTCCGTCTGGCCACAATACCATAAAGGCCTGATTGGTGGAGTGCTGCAGAGATAGTTGTCCTTCTGGAAGTTTCTCCCATCTCCACAGAGGAACTTTTGAGCTCTGTCAGAGTGACCATCGGGTTCTTGGTCACCTCCCTGAGCTAGGTCTTTCTCCCCCGATTGCTCAGTTTGGCCGGGCGGCCAGCTCTAGGAAGAGTCTTGGTGTTTCCAACTTCTTCCATTTAAGAATGGAGTCCACTGTGTTCTTGGGGCCCTTCAATGCTGCAGACATTTTTTGGTACCCTTCCCCAGATCTGTGCCTCGACACAATCCTGTCTCGGAGCTTTTCGGACAATTCCTTCGACCTCATGGCTTGGTTTTTGCTCTGACATGCACTGTCAACTCTGGGACCTTATATAGACAGGTGTGTGCCTTTCCAAATCATGTCCAATCAATTGAATTTACCACAGGTGGACTCCAATCAAGTTGTAGAAACATCAAGGATGATCAATGGAAACAGGATGCACCTGAGCTCAATTTTGAGTCTCATAGCAAAGGATTTTTGTTTTTATTTTTTATACATTTGCAAAAACTTTGATAAACACGTTTTCACTTTGTCATTATGGGGTATTGTGTGTAGATTGATGAGAAAAATTGTTTATTTAATCAATTTTAGAATAAGGCTGTAACGTAACAAAATGTGGAAAAAGTCAAGGGGTCTGAATAATTTCCGAATGCACTATATCTCAAAATATAACCCATCACGGTAATTGGTGAATAAAATGTTCAACCTTGAAGGGCCTTATTGAGGACCTGGATAATTTCTCCAAATTCTCTGGACTAAAACCCAATTTTGATAAGTGTACTATATTACGGATTTGGTCTCCAAAAGATACTAACTTTAAATTGCCATGTGGTCTCCCAATTAAATGGGCGGATGGTGGAGTTGATGTGCTTGGGGTACATATTTCGGAAAAGTTTAGCGATCTTGCAACTATTAACTTTGATAGAAAACTTTGCAAAATAGATAGAATCTTGAAACCGTGGAGAGGGAAACACCTGTCCATCTGTCCATCATTCTCTAGTTAAGGGAGTCTAGGAGTTTGGAGGAATACAACTTTAAAATATTAAGGCAATAAACCTCTCTCTTCAAGCCTCCATCCGAAATTGTCTAAGATCCAATTTTCAAAAGGGGTCTTTTTGCCGTTATAAAACCAACAATTTCTGGTGGATTGACAATGGATCCCTGTTTAAAGTATCCTCCTTTTTTTTTTTTGGCTACAATTCCAATTACATCCTCCAGAACAGGCAGAACAAATATTACAGGAAATAATAAACGCCAATGTACTGATAGAGAAAATACACATTTTCGTGGAAAGAAATGTACAAGAAACGTATCATGTTTATGAATGACATTGACTAGTATAAATCCCCAAATCTTATCAGTTTCACTTAAAGGAAAACTCCACCCAAAAACTATATTTGGGTATTTGTTTCAGTAGTCCATTGTTGACATTGTCCCAAAATGTTTTGCATGTCAGCAATCAAGTTTTCAAGATATGTTACTTTCAAAATACAGAAATCTGGCCCATATGATGCAAAACACATCATCATATGATGCAAAACGCATCATCATATGATGCAAAACGCAGCATCATGTGACGCTAAACGCAGCATCATGTGACGCTAAACGCAGCATCATGTGACGCTAAACGCAGCATCATGTGACGCTAAACGCAGCATCATGTGACGCTAAACGCAGCATCATATGACGCTAAACGCAGCATCATATGACGCTAAACGCAGCATCATATGACGCTAAAGGCAGCATTATATGGGCCAGATATGACCTGATATGAATAACATAATATGAATGTATATATGCTGTAGGCCTCCATGCAGAACACTTTCTCTCTTTTATCTCTTTCTCTCTCTTTCTTCTCTCTCTCTCTTCCACTCTCTCCCCGCTCTCTCTCCCCTCTCTCTCTTCCACTCTCTCCCCGCTCTCTCCCCTCTCTCTCCCCTCTCTCTCTTCCACTCTCTCCCCTCTCTCTCCCCTTTCTCTCTTCCACTCTCTCCCCTCTCTCTCCCCTCTCTCTCTTCCACTCTCTCCCCTCTCTCTCCCCTTTCTCTCCCCTTTCTCTCTTCCACTCTCTCCCCTCTCTCTCCCCTCTCTCTCTTCCGCTCTCTCCCCTCTCTCTCCCCTCTCTCTCTCTTCCGCTCTCTCCCCTCTCTCTCCCCTCTCTCTCTCTCTTCCACTCTCTCCCCGCTCTCTCTGTGTCAAGTGTGAAATGTTCAGCTGTCTTTTCTGATCCCCTGATTCAAGTGTTGATAGTTCTAAATCTGTAGTAAGGTCTAGGTAATCCAGAGGGCTTTATTCTGAGGTAAAACCTCAATGCTGGATGAACAGATTCATATGTTTTGTGAGAGCTTCATCCAATTCAGAGAAAGATTTTATATAAATAAGGAAATATAAATATTAAAGTCCTATTTGGGGAGGAGAAAGTACCCACCCATTCTAACCATTTAAACAGAGAGTAGCGGAGTTCTTGTGTTCAGATAGAGGAGACTTACTTCTCAACTAACTGCAGGTAGTCAGTTTAATTCAAAGTAAACTACGGCTTGTCTAAACAACACGACATGCTTCAGAGGTTTCTACAGAAAACAATAGAGATGAAAGGGATTCTGTACGGATCAATCACAACAGCCCACTGGGCCAAAACTGGTTGAATCAATCAACTTCGTTTCCACGTCATTTCAACCCCAAAAAAATCTATCTTATGACGTTGAATCAACGTGGAAACTAATTGGATCTTTCAAAAAGTCCGCAACATAAGGGCATTCCGTATTTTTTTCACCCAACTTTTAACCTAAATCCAATGACATGGTGAAACGTTTTGTTGATTTTATGTTGAATTCACGTTAGTTGACAGCTCAGCCAAATGTAAATCAAAACTAGACGTTGAACTGACGTCTGTGCCCAGTGGGAGGGTGTTGTGAACATCAGCCGTTTTGTTAGTTGGCTTTTTGCCACAGTAGGTAGCTAGAACACTTTCTGCTTCAATTCTCTATTGTGCTTCTGTGTTCTCCTAGTGAATGGAACGGTCCAGTACTTTAGTCTTACCGTACCTGTGATTCTATTTTAGAGCTGGTAT
Source organism: Coregonus lavaretus (assembly GCF_964263955.1). Taxonomy (NCBI): domain Eukaryota; kingdom Metazoa; phylum Chordata; class Actinopteri; order Salmoniformes; family Salmonidae; genus Coregonus; species Coregonus lavaretus. The sequence continues at coordinate 47,367,140 of NC_140006.1, read as the reverse complement.
TCTACAAGCAGTAGAGAATTACAGGTGCTGTCCTGTGGTGTCCAGAGTCTGTTATGAACATCAGCTGTGGCGATTTTAGCATGCAAATCTTGGTGGGGCAAACAAAACAAAAACATTTGGGGATGCATGCCAGCAAAGCCACTAAACAACACAACAATAAACAATACATTAACTGCACTATAACGGTGACAAACGGTGCCCACAAACTGTTAGGGCCTCCATAAAGCTGTCCCAACAGCAGAGTCCCAACACCTTACCACTGCTCCACCTGGCTATCAGCGGAGCCTTGTCTGGCAGCGAAACAGTTCATTCAGCCTCGTTTACTGGCTTTAAAAAAAACATAGCTGATATGGCTGACTTGCTTAAACAAATGTGGTTTCTACTGACAATTGAGATGTACAAACTATGGCATAAGGCGACGACGAGCGGATAAGAGGCAATCCGTAATTTCGATTAAGACATTAATGAGCGAGCTAGGACGGACGTAGTCAATATAACTATTTGTTCAGCACTTTTGAAATGTACAGCGACAGAATTCAGAACATGGGCCGTTCTTACAGTACTCTCCCTGTACACCAAGTCAGAACCGTAGGATAAATAAAGGGGGCATATAAGCAGACAATGAAAGCTCTTACAATATTCTATGATTATATTTCTCTAAAACAGGTTATAGGCTACATGTGCACCACCAAATCAGAACAGTAGGCAAAATTAAGAGGGGAAAATAGACCAGATTATCAGGGTGAGGCACAGGGGCTACTAACAGCTTACTACACAACATACACTTAGTATTACTTTCTTAGCTACAGTATACATATCTCCCTGGCATATTACATCATTTATGCAGCAGCATACAAGACATTTTTGGACTCCCCTTGTTGTGCTGTGCTCACTTGAACAGGAAGGTGGCACGGCGGTTCTTCGTGGGCAAATTTTGTCATCAAACTTTGTCATCAAAGTCTGGCATTCTCTGGATTTATGGTGCTTTCAAGACAACTGGGAACTCTGAAAAAAACAAGGTCGAATCGTGAAGACGTCAGTGATCTTCAGGTCGTAGCTCGAGAAAGAGGCCCCAGATTCCGAGTTGGATGACCGTTCAAAAGGTATTTTCCCAGTCCGAGCTCGTTTTTCCCCGAGTTCCCAGTTGTTTTGTACTCATTCAAGTCCGATTTCCCAGTTCCGAGTTAACAGTTGTTTTGAGCACGGCAGAAATCATGCTGGATTGACAGCATGGCCAATGTTGAATGTTTATCATTTTAAGCTTTGAAAAGAGACCCTTGAACCCAGACTTGGGACCACACACCCACTCCACTGAATAGCAGGCTGAACTGAACTGCAATGCTTGCAGTTGGCCACTGATTCCTTCCAAACCACTTACTGTTGAATTTGCGATTTCCAACTTGTTGTGTAATGTCCAATGGCCGATGAGCACCGATACGTTTTATCTATAATTTCTCTTCATATGACAAGGATTAGCCAGTAGATTGTCAACTTGATTCATGATGATGACTGCTAGCTAAGATTTTGAAAGTATGACGTTGACATGATCAGTCCAATCAAAGCTACTGTAGATATAACATGATTTGACATCATTTTATCTGTGGCCAATGACCTTGAGCCTTCTTGGATGGGCACTTCTAATGTAACTCTATGGCAGCACCCAAGGGGCTTGAATTTTCTAGCTCTACCCTTAGATTTGGCATTGATGTAGTGTCCCCATGAGTGACAGAACACTGAGCCAATCACGGCGCAACTAGAGAACATTACCAACCCCTACGCTCCGTATTTTCCGCTGGCTACCCCACCACCACAGAAAGCACTGAGCTACATTTGACATTTTAGTCATTTAGCAGACACTCTTATCCAGAGCGACTTACAGTTAGTGAGTGCATACATTTTTTCATACTGGCCCCCCGTGGGAAACGAACCCACAACCCTGGCGTTGCAAGCGCCATGCTCTACCAACTGAGCTACACGGGGCCTACAGCTAGGCTGAAACACCTGCATTTTGGAGCTGCCTTACTCAAGAAAGCAGAAAAGAGACAGCGTGTGTATGTGGCTTTATTAACTCAATGTTGTTGTTTTTTTAGTTAGTTTTTTTTTACATTGTTTGCAAACTGATATGTGACACATATAAATGCCAAAATAACATGCAAAACAGGCAACCCCCCCCCCCCCACAAAAAAGGCTCTGCCCCATATGATGGGTTGCCACTGAACATCAGTCATGTGTTGTTTCTGTGTGGGTTCTCCTAGCTAGGTAGCCATGAGAGAGAGAGAGAGTTCTTCAACACCTATAACAGAGTCCCTTCTCCCTTTCCCTGTTCCTCCTCAATGTTTCAGGGTGCACCTGTCCCAGTGCTTGAAGTGGAAGGAAACATTTTCCGGTCCTAATTTTAATCGTACCATACCAGGATTTGGTTGTATTTCAGAGCCGGCATTCTATAAGAGGTGCTGGTTCTCAAGCTGTAGGAAATTACAGGTGCTGGCATACTTCAACCACTTTTTTGTTGTGTTCAGAGGCACTGTCTCTTAAGTACATCAGCACTGTGTTGTTGCTATCAGGATTATCCTAGCCAGGTAGCTATTAGTGTTGTTACTATCAGGACTATCCTAGCTAGGTAGCTATTAGTGTTGTTGCTATCAGGATTATCCTAGCTAGGTAGCTATTAGTGTTGTTGCTATCAGGATTATCCTAGCCAGGTAGCTATTAGTGTTGTTGCTATCAGGATTATCCTAGCTAGGTAGCTATTAGTGTTGTTGCTATCAGGATTATCCTAGCTAGGTAGCTATTAGTGTTGTTGCTATCAGGATTATCCTAGCTAGGTAGCTATTAGTGTTGTTGCTATCAGGATTATCCTAGCCAGGTAGCTATTAGTGTGGTTGCTATCAGGATTATCCTAGCTAGGTAGCTATTAGTGTTGTTGCTATCAGGATTATCCTAGCTAGGTAGCTATTAGTGTTGTTGCTATCAGGATTATCCTAGCTAGGTAGCTATTAGTGTTGTTGCTATCAGGATTATCCTAGCCAGGTAGCTATTAGTGTGGTTGCTATCAGGATTATCCTAGCTAGGTAGCTACTAGTGTATCTAGGTGCTCCTGTCCTGCCTAGCTGTTTCTGTGTCTAAAATTATTATTCTGTTAGTCTGTTCTATCCAGACCAGAGTGGTGACAGCTGTCAGCGGCTTGGTTTGGCAGATATGGGGCTGCGTCGCAAATGGCACCCTATACACTATATAGTGCACTACTTTTGACCAGGGCCCATAGGTCTTTGGTCAAAAGTAGTGCACTATGTAGGGATAAGGGTGCCATTTGCGACGGAGCCAGGGCTGAGTCACTGTGGTTCTCATCTATCTCCCAAACACAGAGAGGCTTGTCGACAAAACGGGGCTCATCAGAAACACATTGTGCTCAGAACATGAGGTGTTACGTACTGTAGATGTTAAAATATGAACTGCTAGACCTCATTACTAGATGTGCTTAAGGCAGAGAGACATTATAATTAAGTTGTGAGGACAAGGATACTTTTAGTGTGACTTGGCAGGAAAGGGAAGAGATTGAGTCATAGGGGTTCTCAACCTCTCCTGGCCAGCAACACTAGGGAGAAGAAGAACTGAAGTGGCCATAGAAAGGTTCTCAAGCAAGGTGCTATTGTTGAGTATCTCCTACGGTGCAATATACTGTAGTAAAGGCTTGTGTATCAGTATTGAGGGGATAGATGGAGTGTTTCATGTGTGTATAGAATAGTAGAATAGAGGAGGGGAAGATGAGTAGAAGAGAAGATAGGAGATGACTAAAGGAGATGCAGAAAGGAGTGACACTTAGAGCTCTCCGGGACTGTTGAGATGCACACAAACATTCATGATTTAATGATGAGCTCTGCTAGAAAACAGACAGACAGAGACCTACCCTGTACCCACCCACACAGCCAGCCAGACCTACCCTGTACCCACCCAGCCAGACAGACTTAACCCGTACCCACCCACCCGGCCAGCCAGACCTACCCTGTACTCACCCAGCCAGCCAGACATACCCCGTACCCAGCCAGCGAGCCAAACTTACCCTGTACCCTCCCAGCCAGCTAGACTTAACCCGTACCCTCCCAGCCAGCTAGACTTAACCCGTACCCACCCAGCCAGCCAGACGTACCCCGTACCCAGCTAGCCAGCCAGCCAGCCAGCCAGACCTACCCCGTACCCAGCTAGCCAGCCAGACGTACCCCGTACCCACCCAGCCAGCCAGACGTACCCCGTACCCAGCTAGCCAGCCAGACATACCCCGTACCCACCCAGCCAGCCAGACGTACCCCGTACCCAGCTAGCCAGCCAGCCAGACCTACCCCGTACCCAGCTAGCCAGCCAGACGTACCCCGTACCCACCCAGCCAGCCAGACGTACCCCGTACCCAGCCAGCCAGTAATCAACATAAACTGTTGTTTTGAGGGTGACATTTCAACCACAGGATAATGTCATCATTGCAAAAAAAAATAATTCTACATAGACAAACCTTCTATAAAATATGTTACATTTTGAAACAATGTCAGCTCTTCAACATTATATCCACTACTAAAAAAAAAACAGTAGGCTGGGCAGCACGTCCTACTGGAGAGTCGATCTATCTACAGCTATTAATTTGGTATCCCATCCAGGGATTTAACCAAGCCCAGCCCTGCTTGGTTTTTATATATGTCACTGACCACTACCAATGTGCTATCATGAGAACGAGTGTTGAGAAACTTTTTAATAACTAAATTATAGTCGCGCTGGTTGGCACGACTATAGTATGAATTGGTTGAAGCTCTGTTAAATTCAAATCTCCCTACCGTCATATTTAAGCCAATATGACAACAATGTTGAAGAAAATTCGCAAATGAACTTGGGAGGTAAACAGCACCCTCCCTGCCTCAACATCATGATCCGTCCGGCCGTTACCGAGAACCACCATACCAGATTTTTAACAGGGTCGTTAGCAATTTCGTTTTCAGAATATTTTCTGCGCCTACCTAGCTCAAATTCTAGACGTTGGATTTAAACGAGACTATAGCGTCCATAAAGTGACCATTGGACTTAAAAAATGTTGGATTGACTAAGTTTGCAACAGTTTTTATAAAATGTATAATTTATCGATCTCACATTTCCATCGATTAAGAACCAACAATGTGCTACCTTTTTGTAGCATTTATGACATCGCTAAAATAAATTCTGCTGAATCACAGAGTTCTATCTAAGAGATTCTATCTAACTCGGTTGGCTCGGCAACAACACAGCTGCTGGTAATAAGAAGTGACTGAGAACAAATCTATGCTACTGTAGATAGATAGCTACAGTGAGGGAAAAAAGTATTTGATCCCCTGCTGATTTTGTACGTTTGCCCACTGACAAAGAAATGATCAATCTATAATTTTAATGGTAGGTTTATTCGAACAGTGAGAGATAGAATAACAACAAAAAAATCCAGAGAAACGCATGTCAAAAATTTTATAAATTGATTTGCATTTTAATGAGGGAAATAAGTATTTGACCCCTCTGCAAAACATGACTTAGTACTTGGTGGCAAAACCCTTGTTGGCAATCACAGAGGTCAGACGTTTCTTGTAGTTGGCCACCAGGTTTGCACACATCTCAGGAGGTATTTTGTCCCACTCCTCTTTGCAGATCTTCTCCAAGTCATTAAGGTTTCGAGGCTGACGTTTCGCAACTCGAACCTTCAGCTCCCTCCACAGATTTTCTATGAGATTAAGGTCTGGAGACTGGCTAGGCCACTCCAGGACCTTAATGTGCTTCTTCTTGAGCCACTCCTTTGTGGCCTTGGCCGTGTGTTTTGGGTCGTTGTCATGCTGGAAGACCCAGCCACGACCCATCTTCAATGCTCTTACTGAGGGAAGGAGGTTGTTGGCCAAGATCTCGCGATACATGACCCCATCCATCCTCCCCTCAATACGGTGCAGTCGTCCTGTCCCTTTTGCAGAAAATAATCCCCAAAGAATGATGTTTCCACCTCCATGCTTCATGGTTGGGATGGTGTTCTTGGGGTTGTACTCATCCTTCTTCTTCCTCCAAACACGGCGAGTGGAGTTTAGACCAAAAAGCTCTATTTTTGTCTCATCAGACCACATGAACTTCTCCCATTCCTCCTCTGGATGATCCAGATGGTCATTGGCAAACTTCAGACGGGCCTGGACATGCGCTGGCTTGAGCAGGGGGACCTTGCGTGCGCTGCAGGATTTTAATCCATGACGGCGTAGTGTGTTACTGATGGTTTTCTTTGAGACTGTGGTCCCAGCTCTCTTCAGGTCATTGACCAGGTCCTGCCGTGTAGTTCTGGGCTGATCCCTCATCTTCCTCATGATCATTGATGCCCCACGAGGTGAGATCTTGCATGGAGCCCCAGACCGAGGGTGATTGACCGTCATCTTGAACTTCTTCCATTTTCTAATAATTGCGCCAACAGTTGTTGCCTTCTCGCCATGTATCGCGAGATCTTGGCCAACAACCTCCTTCCCTCAGTAAGAGCATTGAAGATGGGTCATGGCTGGGTCTTCCAGCATGACAACGACCCGAAACACACAGCCAGGGCAACTAAGGAGTGGCTCCGTAAGAAGCATCTCAAGGTCCTGGAGTGGCCTAGCCAGTCTCCAGACCTGAACCCAATAGAAAATCTTTGGAGGGAGCTGAAAGTCCGTATTGCCCAGCGACAGCCCCGAAACCTGAAGGATCTGGAGAAGGTCTGTATGGAGGAGTGGGACAAAATCCCTGCTGCAGTGTGTGCAAACCTGGTCAAGACCTACAGGAAACGTATGATCTCTGTAATTGCAAACAAAGGTTTCTGTACCAAATATTAAGTTCTGCTTTTCTGATGTATCAAATACTTATGTCATGCAATAAAATGCAAATTAATTACTTAAAAATCATACAATGTGATTTTCTGGATTTTTGTTTTAGATTCCGTCTCTCACAGTTGAAATGTACCTATGATAAAAATTAGACCTCTACATGCTTTCTAAGTAAGAAAACCTGCAAAATCGGCAGTGTATCAAATACTTGTTCTCCCCACTGTATATATACATTCAGTGGGGAAAATAAGTATTTAGTCAGCCACCAATTGTGCAAGTTCTCCCACTTAAAAAGATGAGAGAGGCCTGTAATTTTCATCATAGGTACACGTCAACTATGACAGACAAATTGAGAATTTTTTTCTCCAGAGAATCACATTGTAGGATTTTTTATGAATTTATTTGCAAATTATGGTGGAAAATAAGTATTTGGTCACCTACAAACAAGCAAGATTTCGGGCTCTCACAGACCTTTAACTTCTTCTTTAAGAGGCTCCTCTGTCCTCCACTCGTTACCTGTATTAATGGCACCTGTTTGAACTTGTTATCAGTATAAAAGACACCTGTCCACAACCTCAAACAGTCACACTCCAAACTCCACTATGGCCAAGACCAAAGAGCTGTCAAAGGACACCAGAAACAAAATTGTAGACCTGCACCAGGCTGGGAAGACTGAATCTGCAATAGGTAAGCAGCTTGGTTTGAAGAAATAAACTGTGGGAGCAATTATTAGGAAATGGAAGACATACAAGACCACTGATAATCTCCCTCGATCTGGGGCTCCACGCAAGATCTCACCCCGTGGGGTCAAAATGATCACAAGAACGGTGAGCAAAAATCCCAGAACCACACGGGGGGACCTAGTGAATGACCTGCAGAGAGCTGGGACCAAAGTAACAAAGCCTACCATCAGTAACACACTACGCCGCCAGGGACTCAAATCCTGCAGTGCCAGACGTGTCCCCCTGCTTAAGCCAGTACATGTCCAGGCCCATCTGAAGTTTGCTAGAGTGCATTTGGATGATCCAGAAGAGGATTGGGAGAATGTCATATGGTCAGATGAAACCAAAATAGAACTTTTTGGTAAAAACTCAACTCGTCGTGTTTGGAGGACAAAGAATGCTGAGTTGCATCCAAAGAACACCATACCTACTGTGAAGCATGAGGGTGGAAACATCATGCTTTGGGGCTGTTTTTCTGCAAAGGGACCAGGACGACTGATCCGTGTAAAGGAAAGAATGAATGGGGCGTGAGATTTTGAGTGAAAACCTCCTTCCATCAGCAAGGGCATTGAAGATGAAACGTGGCTGGGTCTTTCAGCATGACAATGATCCCAAACACACCGCCCGGGCAACGAAGGAGTGGCTTCGTAAGAAGCATTTCAAGGTCCTGGAGTGGCCTAGCCAGTCTCCAGATCTCAACCCCATAGAAAATCTTTGGAGGGAGTTGAAAGTCTGTGTTGCCCAGCGACAGCCCCAAAACATCACTGCTCTAGAGGAGATCTGCATGGAGGAATGGGCCAAAATACCAGCAACAGTGTGTGAAAACCTTGATGACTTACAGAAAACGTTTGACCTGTGTCATTGCCAACAAAGGGTATATAACAAAGTATTGAGAAACTTTTGTTATTGACCAAATACTTATTTTCCACCATAATTTGCAAATAAATTCATAAAAAATCCTACAATGTGATTTTCTGTATTTTTTTTTCTCATTTTGTCTGTCATAGTTGACGTGTACCTATGATGAAAATTACAGGCCTCTCTCATCTTTTTAAGTGGGAGAACTTGCACAATTGGTGGCTGACTAAATACTTTTTTCCCCACTGTACATACAGTGAGGGAAAAAAGTATTTGATCCCCTGCTGTTTTTGTACGTTTGCCCACTGACAAAGAAATGATCTGTCTATAATTTTAATGGTAGGTTTATTTGAACAGTGAGAGACAGAATAACAAAAAAAAATCAGAAAAACGCATGTCAAAAACTTGATTAGCATTTTAATGAGGGAAATAAGTATTTGACCCCCTCTCAATCAGAAATATTTCTGGCTCCCAAGTGTCTTTTATACAGGTAATGAGCTGAGATTAGGAGCACACTCTTAAAGGGAGTGCTCCTAATCTCAGTTTGTTACCTGTATAAAAGACACCTGTCCACAGAAGCAATCAATCAATCAGATTCCAAACTCTCCAGCATGGCCAAGACCAAAGAGCTCTCCAAGGATGTCAGGGACAAGATTGTAGCCCTACACAAGGCTGGAATGGGCTACAAGACCATCACCAAGCAGCTTGGTGAGAAGGTGACAACAGTTGGTGTGATTATTCGCAAATGGAAGAAACACAAAATAACTGTCAATCTCCCTCGGCCTGGGGCTTTATGCAAGATCTCACCTTGTGGAGTTGCAATGATCATGAGAACGGTGAGGAATCAGCCCAGAACTACACCGGAGGATCTTGTCAATGATCTCAAGGCAGCTGGGACCATAGTCACCAAGAAAACAATTAGTAACACACCAAGCCGTGAAGGACTGAAATCCTGCAGCGCCTGCAAGGTCCCCCTGCTCAAGAAAGCACATATACAGGCCTGTCTGAAGTTTGCCAATGAACATCTGAATGATTCAGAGGAGAACTGGGTGAAAGTGTTGTGGTCAGATGAGACCAAAATCGAGCTCTTTGGCATCAACTCAACTCGCCGTGTTTGGAGGAGGATGAATGCTGCCTATGACCCCAAGAACACCATCCCCACGTCAAACATGGAGGTGGAAACATTATGTTTTGGGGGTGTTTTTCTGCTAACGGGACAACTTCACCACATCAAAGGGACGATGGACGGCGCCATGTACCGTCAAATCTTGGGTGAGAACCTCCTTCCCACAGCCAGGGCATTGAAAATGGGTCGTGGCTGGGTATTCCAGCATGACAATGACCCAAAACACACGGCCAAGGCAACAAAGGAGTGGCTCAAGAAGAGCACATTAAGGTCCTGGAGTGGCCTAGCCAGTCTCCAGACCTTAATCCCATAGAAAATCTGTGGAGGGAGCTGAAGGTTCGAGTTGCCAAACGTCAGCCTCGAAACCTTAATGACTTGGAGAAGATCTGCAAAGAGGAGTGGGACAAAATCCCTCCTGAGATGTGTGCAAACCTGGTGGCCAACTACAAGAAACGTCTGACCTCTGTGATTGCCAACAAGGGTTTTGCCACCAAGTACTAAGTCATGTTTTGCAGAGGGGTCAAATACTTATTTCCCTCATTAAAATGCAAATCAATTTATAACGTTTTTGACATGCGTTTTTCAGGATTTTTTTGTTGTTATTCTGTCTCTCACTGTTCAAATAAACCTACCATTAAAATTATAGACTGATCATGTCTTTGTCAGTGGGCAAACGTACAAAATCAGCAGGGGATCAAATACTTTTTTCCCTCACTGTATACATGCACACATATATACAGTTGAAGTCAGAAGTTTACATACACTTAGGTTGGAGTCATTAAAACTTGTTTTTCAACCACTCCACAAATTTTTTGTTAACAAACTATAGTTTTGGCAAGTCGGTTAGGACATCTACTTTGTGCATGACACAAGTAATTTTTCCAACAATTGTTATAGACAGATTATTTCACTTATAATTCACTGTATCACAATTCCAGTGGGTCAGAAGTTTACATACACTAAGTTGACTGTGCCTTTAAACAGATTGGAAAATTCCAGAAAATGATGTCATGGCTTTAGAAGCTTCTGATAGGCTAATGGACATAATTTGAGTCAATTGGAGGTGTCCCTGTGGATGTATTTCAAGGCCTACCTTCAAACTCAGTGCCTCTTTGCTTGACATCATGGGAAAATCAAAAGAAATCAGCCAAGACCACAGAAAATAATTTGTAGTCTGGTTCATCCTTGGGAGCAATTTCCAAACGCCTGAAGGTACCACGTTCATCTGTAAAAACAATAGTACGCAAGTATAAACACCATGGGACCACGCAGCCGTCATACCGCTCAGGAAGGAGACGCGTTCTGTCTCCTAGAGATGAACGTACTTTGGTGCTAAAAGTGCAAATCAATCCCAGAACAACAGCAAAGGACCTTGTGATGATGCTGGAGGAAACAGATACAAAAGTATCTATATCCACAGTAAAACGAGTCCTATATCGACATAACCTGAAAGGCCGATCAGCAAGAAAGAAGCCACTGCTCCAAAACTGCCATAAAAAAGCCAGACTACAGTTTGCATCTGCACATGGGGACAAAGATCTTACTTTTTGGAGAAATGTCCTTTGGTCTGATGAAACAAAAAATATAACTGTTTGGCCATAATTACCATCATTATATTTGGAGGAAAAAGGGGATTGCTTACAAGCCGAAAAACACCCTCCCAACCGTGAAGCATGGGGTGGCAGCATCATGCTGTGGGGGAGCTTTGCTGCAGGAGGGACTGGTGCACTTCACAAAATAGATGGCATCGTGAGGAAGGAAAATTATGTGGATATATTGAAGCAACATTTCAAGACTTCAGTCAGGAAGTTCAAGCTTGGTTGCAAATGGGTCTTCCAAATGGACAATAACCCCAAGCATACTTCCAAAGTTGTGGCAAAATGGCTTAAGGACAACAAAGTCAAGGTATTGGAGTGGCCATCACAAAGCCCTGACCTCAATCCTATAGAACATTTGTGGGCAGAACTGAAAAAGCGATCATTTTCATGATGTCTATCTGGTTTGCTTCTATATGCCATATTTTTCTAACAATTTCACAAAAGCGCTCAACCTATAACCTATATACTTATTATGGACACAGTATGCTTTACATTAGTTATCTTGTTGTTATTAGTTGTTGTTATTAGTCCCATCCTTCAGCTCCATTCAACACATCCCATCTATCTCTTAACAGCATCCATATTGGATTTCTATTTGCCATATATTTTTCAACTGTACTGTGATGTTTTACAAAAGTCCTGAACCTTGCTATTCTCATTGTTTCTACAGATCATAAATTGAAAATAAACATTTTTGCTAAAAGTATTATTATATTATTGATCGATTGACTATGACTTTTCAGATCAACCAGTAGTGCTATCTGCAGGGTTAGCTCCAGGTAAATATTGCAATCCTTTAGCCATTCCTGGACCTGTGACCAAAAACAAGCTACAAATGGACAGTACCAAAACAAATGATCTAATGATTCTGTCTCTTCGCAGCAAAATCTGCAGAGCTGGGAAGATTGTATCCCCCATATAAATAACATTCTATTGGTAGCAAGAATTTTATATAATAATTTAAATTGAAAAATTATACGTTTTGAATCCGGCGTCGTTTTGCGTATCAATTCATAAACACTACGCCATGGAATCGGTACGTCAAAGATCTCTTCCCAACTATTTTGCAATCTATATGGGACGGCTGTCAATCCTTTGGTCCTTAAATGAAACTGGTATACTTTTTTATTTATCACAGTTTTCCTTAACCAATTATGTTCTTTAATTCAGGGCCGACAGACAAGTTCCTTACTTTTTCCCCCTTCCACTTTCCTTTTCCATTTTTGCGGTAATGCTGCAATTATTTGGTTGTAATTTTGGGTAGAGCAGACATTTCCATATGTTTTTGTTAGCTGCATGTGCGACATAACTCCACCAGTCCTACCGATAATATAATTTATGAAGATTATACATTTTTTAAACATTTTGTCAAAAAAAAGGGTTTTTATCAATTAGTATATTTGAGTTTAACCACAATATTTGTTGCATTATTTGTTCTGTCGTTTCTGGAGGATTAAATTGAAATTGCAACCAACTTTCTATGGCTTGTTTTAGAAATAGTGATATTTGGGAGATGAATTCCTTTTCAAATAACTTAAAGTGAGAGGTTGTAATCTGAAAAAGGGAAAAAGGCCATTCTTGAACATTGGGTGAGACAATCTTACTAATTTGCTAGAGAACCAGTTCGGATTTAAGTATAACTTTTGTATGACTGAAGCTTTTAGTGATAGGTCTAATGCTTTAATATTTAATAATTTCTGTCCTCCGAATTCATATTCATTATATAAATAGGCCCTTTTAATTTGATCTGGCTTGCCGTTCCAAATAAAATGGAATATTTTTTTCTCATATAATTTTAAAAACTGTTCGCTAGGCGTAGGCAAGACCATAAGAAAATAGGTAAACTGGGATAATACTAAAGAGTTAATCAGGGTGATTTCTCCACAAATTGACAGGTATTTACCTTTCCATGGTAGCAAGATCTTATCTATTTTTGCTAACTTTCTATTAAAATGTATTGGAGTGAGATCATTTATTTCATTTGGGATATGTATTCCGAGTATATCCACATCACCATTAGACCATTTTATTGGTAAACTATAATTTGGTTGTAATCCAGAGAGGTTAGAAAATGTATCTAGATCCTCTATGAGGCTGTGGAGGGATTCAAGTTGTGGATTTAAAAGAAAACATGAATCATCAGCGTACAATGACACCTTTGTTTTTAAGCCCTGGATTTCTAATCCCTTGATATTATTGTTGGATCTGATTTTAATAGCTAACATCTTGATGGCAATAATAAATAGATATGCCGATAGTGGACAACCTTGTTTCACTCCTCTTGACAATTTAAAACTTTCTGAGAAATAGTCATTATTTACTATTTTACACATAGGGTTACTATACATGATTTTAACCCAATTAATAAGAGATTGTCCAAAATTGAAATGCTCCAGGCATTTATATATAAACCCCAGTCGTACTTTATCAAATGCCTTTACGAAGTCTGCTATGAATAGCAGGCCTGGTTTCCCATATTTTCCATAGTGTTCTATTGTTTCCAGTACTTGCCTTATATTATCTCCAATGTATCGCCCATGTAAAAAACCTGTCTGATTAGAATGAATAATGTCCGACAATACCTTTTTAATTCTATGCGCTATACATTTTGCTAGATTTTTTGCATCACAACACTGAAGTGTAAGGGGCCTCCAAATTTTTTAATGGACTGGATCTTTATATTTTCCACTTAATAATGAAATCAGACCTTCTTCTTGAGTGTCTGATAATCTACCATTTACATAGGAGTGGTTAAAACATGCTAATAACGGTCCTCTGAGTATATCAAAAAAGGTTTGGTATACCTCAACTGGTATGCCATCCAACCCTGGAGTTTTACCGGACTTAAAGTCTTTAATTTTATCCAGAAGTTCCTCCTCTGTAATTTCACCTTCACATGAGTCTTTCTGTATGGCTGTTAATTTTACATTATCAATAGAAAAAATCTCTACAATTTGCTTCAGTTAGAGGAGATGGAGGCGACTGAAACGAAAACATATGCTTAAAGTACTTTGTTTCCTCCTTCAAAATATCATTTGGTGAATCATGGGACTGTAACATACTCTGTTTCATGGAATCATGGCTCTCTCCGGATATACTGTCCCCTGCCACCTGAGTTCTCAGTACATCACGCAGACAGGAATAAAAAACACTCCGGGAAGAAAAAAGGCGGAGGTGTATCATGATTAAATTACTCATGGTGTGATTGTGGTAACGTACAGGAACTCAAGTCCTTTTGTTCACCCGACCTACAATACCTTACAATCAAATGCCGACCGCATTGCCTCCCGAGAGAATTACTCTTCGGTTATAGTCACAGCCGTGTATATTCCCCCTCAAGCCGATACCACGACGGCCCTCAAGGAACTACACTGGACTTTATGCAAACTGGAAACCCGATATCCTGAGGCCTCATTTATTGTAGCTGGGGACTTTAAAAAAACAAATCAGAGGAAAACGCTACCAAAGTTTTATTAACACATTGTCTGCGCTACTCGCACATCAAAAATGTTCAACCATTGCTACTCTCCCTTCCGGGACGACTACAAGGCCCCTCCCCGCCCTCCCTTTGGCAAATCAGATCACACCTCCATTCTGCTCCTCCCTTCCTATAGGCAGATACTCAAACAGGAAGTACCCGTGGTAAGGACTGTTCAATGATGGTCTGACCAATCGGAATCCATGCTTCAAGATTTGTTTTGATCACGCGGACTGGGATATGTTCCGGATTGCCTCTGAGAATAACATTGAAGTATACACTGACATGGTGACGGAGTTCATCAGGAAGTGTATAGGGGATGTTGTTCCCCCTGTGACGATTAAAACCTATCCAAACCAAAAACTGTGGATAGATGGCAGCATTCGCACAAAACTGAAAGTGCAAACTACCGCATTTAATCACGGCAAGGTGACTAGGAATATGGTTGAGTACAAACAGTCCTGTTATGCCCTCCGTAAGGCAATCGAACAGGCAAAACGTCAGTACAGAGACAAAGTAGAGTTGCAATTCAACGGCTCAGACATGAGAAGTTTGTGGCTACAGGGTCTCCAGACAATCACGGATTATAAAGGGAAGACCAGCCACGTCGCGGACACCGACGCCATGCTCCCGTACAAGCTAAACACCCTCTTCACCTGCTTTGAGGAAAACACAGTGCCGCTGACGCTGACCACTGCCATTCCCTAGAATTTCTAAGCAAACAGCGGGAGGCAGGGCTTTCTCCTATAGATCTCCATTTTTATGGAACAGTCTGCCTACCCATGTGAGAGACGCAGACTCGGTCTCAACCTTTAAGTCTTTACTGAAGACTTATCTCTTCAGTAGGTCATATGATTGAGTGTAGTCTGGCCCAGGAGTGTGAAGGTGAACGGAAAGGCTGGAGCAACCAACAGCCCTTGCTGTCTCTGCCAGGCCGGTTCCCCTCTCCACTGGGGTTCTCTGCCTCTAACCCTGTTGCAGGGGCTGAGTCACTGGCTTGCTGGTGCTCTTTCATGCCGTCCCTGGGAGGGGTGCGTCACTTGAGTGGGTTGAGTTACTGACGTGATCTTCCTGTCTGGGTTGGCGCCCCCCCCTTGGTTTGTGCTGTGGTGGAGACCTCTGTGGGCTATACTCGGCCTTGTCTCAGGATTGTAAGTTGGTGGTTGGGGATATCCCTCTAGTGGTGCGGGGGCTGTGCTTTGGCGGAGTGGGTGGGGTTATATCCTTCCTGTTTGGCCCTGTCCGGGGGTTTCTTCGGATGGGGCCACAGTGTCTCCGGACCGCTCCTGTCTCAGCCTCCAGTATTTATGCTGCAGTAGTTTATGTGTCGGGGGGCTGGGGTTAGTTGGTTATACCTGGAGTACTTCTCCTGTCTTATCCAGTGTCCTGTGTGAATTTAAGTATGCTCTCTCTAATTCTCTCGTTCTCTCTTTCTCTCTGAGAACCTGAGCCCTAGGACCATACGTCAGGACTACCGGGCATGATGACACCTTGCTGTCCCCAGTCCGCCTGGCCTTGCTGCTATTCCAGTTTCAACTGTTCTGCCTGCGGCTACGAAACCCCTACCTGTCCCAGACCTGCTGTTTTCAACTCTTAATGATCGGCTATGAAAAGCCAACTGAGAGACCTGAGCCCTAGGACCATACGTCGGGAC
>NC_140006.1:47330874-47345874 GCF_964263955.1 Coregonus lavaretus | reverse complement strand
AACGATTACTATCGTATAGGTAGACGCAGGTCACACCTGTGTGTTAACGATTACTATCGTATAGCCAGACCCAGGTCACACCTGTGTGTTAACGATTACTATCGTATAGCCAGACCCAGGTCACACCTGTGTGTTAACGATTACTATCGTATAGCCAGACCCAGGTCACACCTGTGTGTTAACGGTTACTATCGTATAGCCAGACCCAGGTCACACCTGTGTGTTAACGGTTACTATCGTATAGCCAGACCCAGGTCACACCTGTGTGTTAACGATTAGTTCTGCGTGATTTCTGGCTGACCACAGCTCTGCCCAAACTTGAAAACGGCTTTATCCTTGATGAACGCAAAGGATAACTCAAAACTGTTCACTTTATGATTTTTTATTGTCATAAAGATAGAACAGAATAGGTTGATAACCTTCAAAACACACAAACAAAACCCCATGGATTAGTTACAAATAACTCTCAATTCCACTTTCTCAAAAATAAGCATAAACTAATGTTACTGAATCCTCAAACCTAACCAAACAATCATCTCATCATTTAGATTAACATAGGATCATTGCAAGTTAATAATTAAATATCAATATCCTAATTAAACATTTAACAATACACATGATTATAGTAAGGTTACTGTCAAGTACTACGTTTACATAATGAAGTCTTCACTATTTAATTTAATTAATAATTGCATTGTATGTTACAACCAAACCAAAAGGGCATATAGAAGCATGAATTCACAACACATTATGTCCTACCAGTTGCGTCTTTGGATGATCAGGAGCTGTGGTCATTGGTATCTCTTCTCAGGAATGAGTGAGAGCCAAGTAAGCTTTTACCAAACATTTCGATGCCATGCACATGCACTGCTTGTGGGTGCACACGTTAATATGGTCCCCAGAGCACTTCCTGGTGGTTGGTTTCAACAGCTCCGGTTGCATGGTTGCCCCCTGCAGGTTGGGAGTGCTTTGAGCACCCTGGATGGATTCAGGCTTGAGTGCTCGGTATAGCTTGTAGTCAGGAATTGACACAACACCTCCCACTTGACCTCCTGGTTCTTCAACCCAAGGAGGTCACACAGAACTGTGATGTGTTGGATTCAGTTACTCTATTTTTGATCCTGTTGCTGCTGCTCTTCAACTGGAAGCAAGACAACTATCCGTCTGACATCCCTGTGAAGAACTGTTGCTGGTATCTTGATTGAATGTTTTTCCATCTTTTTAGTGGGCTTCACAGTTGTGACTGGGTAGCTGGGGAAGGATCGGAGATATACATCCCTCACAATTCCCTTCTTGTCAGTG
Organism: Coregonus lavaretus; assembly: GCF_964263955.1. Lineage (NCBI taxonomy): Eukaryota > Metazoa > Chordata > Actinopteri > Salmoniformes > Salmonidae > Coregonus > Coregonus lavaretus. Next base: position 47,344,572 of record NC_140006.1, on the reverse strand, counting down.
TTAACGTCAATAACTCTGGCAAGCCTGCACCGACCTCTCAAGGCGTTCTGGTCGCTGACAAGGTCTGTGTGCATAGCTCTTGACACCATGCAGCAAAAGACAATTCCCCACACCTTAAGTTTCACCTTCTTTCTCACCTCATCCTTCACTTCATAAGGTCCAAATAAGTCCACTGTGGTGTACTCAAAGGGATTGGCTGGTGTTATTCTCTCCGATGGAAGGTCACTCATGATCTGTTGGCATCTCCGGGCCTTAAGTTTCCTGCATGTCACACAGTTATCAACAATCTTTTGAGCTAGTTTCCGGCCTCTTACCACCCACGCTTTCCTTCTCATCCGGAGGAGTGTGCCTGCGATGTCTTCATGATTTGTCTTGTGGGCTTCTTGAGCTAGAAGGGAGGATACCCATGACGTGCAGGGCAAGATTGGTACTGCAGTTTTTTCTTCATTAAAGATTTGGAATCTTCCTCCACAGAGCAAGAGTCCAGTGTTTTCCTCTTTGACCACAGCAAGCCTGCTGAGTGTGGTGTCTGGCCAGGTTACATCCTTTTGGGCTGCAAGGAAGAGATCCCTGAGTGCATCTCCACACTCCATGATGGTAAGTGTAGCTTTCTTGATTCTGGACTTGATCTCAAGAGCTGAAGGAATTTCCTTTTTCTTTGGCTTGCTTGTGGTGGTGGTCTTGGCTAGCATTTCTTTCCACCTTGTGGCAGCTCTCCACACCCAGGCAATGACTCTTGTCAACCTGGTTAAACTGCTGAACTTGCTGATGTTAAGGATATTCCCCACTGAATAACCAGAAGGTGGTCTTTGGACTTGGATTTGGTGCCCTCTTCCATTAGGGCTGCTTTGCAGGTCTTTACCTTTGTCAGAGGTTGGAGATATTGGTATACGTGGAGCATGTTGGATTTTTTTCCCCACCTGCGCTCGGGTCAGTGCTGCTGTAAAACATTTCCTTTGGAGCTTGTTTATGCCTTCTTTGGCATCTGCAGCGACTTCTTTGGCTGACTTTGTCGGCCAATCCTCTACAGGTCGTTTCAGAAACTCTGGGCCGTTCTGCCACACAGAGTTCTCTTTGAGGTCCTCTGGGGTTGCTCCTCTTGTCACGAGGTCAGCAATGTTTTGCTCACCTGGAATCCATCTCCAGTCCTCAACTGATGTGGACTTCTGGATCTCTCCCACTCTGTTTGCAAAAAAGGTCTGGTACCCATAACTGTCCCTTTGGATTGCACCCAGCACAGTTTGACTATCTAACAGATGGATCCAACGTCCTACTTGCATCCGACCGTGCTTTTCAATGTATTTCCTGAGTCTTGCAGCGAACACAGCACCACAGACTTCAGCCTTCACTGGTTCTCCCTTTTGGTCAAGTGGTGTAAGCTTGGCTTTGGACTCAACAAGTCGGACCAGGATGCCTTGCTCGATCTCCCACCTGAAGTATGCCACTGCTCCATAACTCTGGTCGCTCCCATCTGAGAATGTTATTCCCCAGGGTTCCCCAATCCTTTTGACTGGAGTCAGGCTTCTATGGAAGGTAATTTGGTTGAGGCGTGTGTATTCCTCAAACAGGTGGATTGCTTCTCCTCTAAGTTTCTCAGACAGAGGTGTGTCCCATGTGTCTCTTGTTAGAGCTTTGCCTCCAGTTTCTTGGAATGCTTTTCTGACTAAAATGGCTCCTTTCTGTTTGGCAGGTGTTGCAAGGCCTATTGGGTCATACAAACTAGCTACTTGGCTAAGCAGTTGCCTTCTGGTCAGTGGGTTTGGAGTTTTCATTCTCACTTCCTCTCCAACGAGATCTTGACTGATCCTCATCTTCTTTTGTCTCTTTGAGAAGTTTATCGAGGTCATGAGGTACAGTTTGTCTGATTCGACTAAATAACCAACTCCAAGGGCTCTGTTGTCTCCTTCTCTCACTTGGTTGGGGAGGATGAAGACTTCATCTGACGATGTTGGATGTTCTGATGTAGATGTTTGCCTCCCACTTTGGCCTGATCGGACCCACGGCTTGAGGAAGAATCCACCTGCCTTTAGGATTTCTTCGACTTTTTTGGTGGTTCCGTCTAGCTTTTCCAGGTCATTATGGGATGTCAGGATGTCATCTACGTAGGAATCCTCTTCAAGGACCCTCCGTTCCTCTTTCAGATGTGTGAACATGGGCAACTTCGCTGTTTCTCTCATGGCTAGTTGTGCGATACACCCTGCTGGTCGATCGCCCATGTTGACCCTGGTGATGGCATATTCCTCAATGTCCCCATCATCACCGTCTCTCCAGAGGAATCTATGGAGGTGCATCTCCAGGTCTTCGAGCCACACAGAATTGTACATCTTTTTGATGTCGCCGAGAGCAGCATGGATTCCTCTCCTGAACCTTAGCAGTACCGCTCGAATAGGATTAAGTACCTCAGGCCCTTTCAGAAGAAGGTAATTCATGCTGCTTCCTCTAAACCTCTGGCTGCTGTTCCATACCAGTCGGACAGGTGTAGTTATAGAATGTGGGTTTGGTGCTATCAAGTGACTGACGTACCATACTGGACCTTTCCAGTCGGCAATGGTCTTTCTAGTGAGTCTCTTTGCTGCCTTCCTTTCCACCATCTCATGAACTTGAGTTGTGTATTCTGCACGCCAATCTGGTTCTCTCTTGAGTTGTTTCTCCGTCCTCAGAAACGTGGCTTCCACTGCGCTTCTGTTGTTGGGCAGGGAACTTGGATCTTCAATCCAAGGGTATTTTGTGTCCCAGTGAGGCTCCTGACTATGCACATCTGACTCCACGTAACTGAGACCTTGCCTGATTATCTCAAGCTCTCTTTCTTCACTAAGAGTCATGTCTTTGCCTCCTGGTTGACAGTTACCACAACGACATCCTCCACACATGGGTTCACAGGCCGCACCAATGCTGTCCCACTTCCACCAGTCCAAGAACTCTTTGCCAATAACAGTGGTTTTAGTTTCAGCTCTAGATTCTTGCATCTCAGCAATTTCTTGATACTTTACTGCTGTGATTCTCATAGATCGTGCAAAATGAGTTTCAGAATTGTGCAGGGCCATGTCCACTACTTCACAGAGGTCTGGATGTGCTCCTCCAACGGTCTTTCCTAAAGGGCTCTCCCACAGGACAAGATCTCCTACTACCTTTACTCTCTGTGGAGCAAGTCTTCCTTCCCGGTGGCTTATGAGAAGCTCAACATGTTCTGGTCTGTGAAGGTCTTCCAGGTTGGTATCGGGGAAGAACTTCTTGAGGTGTTGTGCTTTGATTGCTCTGTGAACTTTTGCAATCTCATCCAACCCATAACAGATCAGCTCATGAGCTTTCTCCGTGCCTCTTGGTGTCTTGACTCTCACCTTGAGTAAGTATCTTTTGGTCTTCACCTTCATGGCCATGCCTCCTACTCCATGGACGACTAGTGTGATCCTTTCACTTCGAAGCTTCAGTCTCCTGGCGGCTGTGTGAGTGATGTAGTTGGTGTCTGATGCTAAGTCAATGAGAGTTCCAATTTTCTGCCCTGCGTTAGTAGTTACTTCGAGAAGCATAAGAATAACTGGTAATTCACGTGTGCTTGAGTCCATTACCCCAGGAAGGCTTCCTCCAGTGCAGTGTGATTTTGCCATGTTGGTGAAAGCATTCCTGAATTTTTCTGCCACGTCCGGAGTGAGCTCACGTATTAATCTCTCTTGCTCCTCTGTGAATGTTTGCCTCCTGGTGCTGGGTTTTTCCACTTTCACGTATTCTTTCCTCTTAGCCCCTCCTTTAAGGCAGAGAAAGAAATGGTGATCCGAGGAGCTTCCTCTTTTGCAGTCTCTGTTTCTGCAAAGGTAAGTGTCCGTACATTCCTCATCCTCTCCATGACATCTGAGGCATCTTCTGCATGCTCCCAGTCTTTCGACAGCATTCAGCTTCTCACTAGGCTTTAGTTCTTTGAACTGCTTACAAAAGAAAATCTTCTCACGGTGCTTTTCATCTCCACACACAACGCATCCTCCCTTTCTCGTGGACCTTGTGGAAGCATACCGCTTCTCCGGGTACGTAGCTTTCTTTTCAGGTTTTTCACTTACACCCAACTGGTCTAGTTTCTCCAGTATGTCTTCTTGTGTCTTTAAAAATCTTAGAAGGCTGTCGAAGTGATTGTCAGGTGTGACTCCATTTCTTGGGTTAACCATGAATGTCAGCCAGTCCCTCTTCATGTTATCCGGCAGCTTGCTCTCTATGGATCTGATGACAAGGGGATTCTTTATGGCTCCACTGCTTTCGAGCTCCGTGAGGTCATTCAGGGCCTTTTCCACAGCTTGAATCAGGTCAATAACCTTCCTTGGTTGGTGTGACTTTAAAGGAGGGACCCTCTCCAGGTCCTCAATTATCTCCAAAGCGATTGTTGGCTTGTTTCCATACCGGTTTTGGAGTACTCTAAACATGTCTTCAGCACTGTTATATGTTGACAGGCGCAGGTCTCTACATATTCTCTCGTCCACACTGTCAAGAAGTTGAAACTTCTTCACCTCCACTGAACCAGTCGGCTCTCCCTGCTTTTGCAGGCTCTCCCAGTCTTTCCTCCATCTGTGGAAATTCCTCCTAAGCCCAGTGAATTTAGGTAGACTGGTTGGTTTTATTCTCACCACTGGTTGTGGGACTGCTCTTGGTTGAAGCTCTGTAGGTCTTCTGTCCTCTTCTGCAATTCTCTGTGCGATGAGGAATTCTGTTCTTTTGGCCTCGAGGTTACTGCCGAATATTCTCAGATCTTTTACTCTGCCTTTCAGCTCTGCAGTCTCATCGTGTGGGACCCATTTTTCCCAGTCTTTCAGGCTTTCACTTGCATCATGAATTAGCTTCCTCGCTCTTTCCAGCTGTAGTTCATAGCCGTCCCTGTTAATAGCAGTGACGGGGGTTTCTTTGGCTCTGTCACAGGCTTTCTCCGCTTCTTGGATTGCAAAGTTTACCTCCTCTTTACCGTATCTTGGCCAGAGGTTGAATTGGACTGCCTCTCGGATTTCCTCCAATTTCATGTCGCACTCTTCAATCGTCCTTTCAAGATCAGCCTGCTGGTCCTTGTCGAGCTTGACCTCTTCATCTCCCTTAGTTCCCGCTTCAGCCAGTAGGCCAGCCGCGTAGTCATCATTTGAATCACCGACACTTCTAGCCAGGGAACTGAGCTTGCTGAACTCCTCTTGTAGTTCATGCTTAATCATACCAGCTGCAGCTTTACTCAGGTAGTTCGCTTGTCTGGTGAAAGCAGATTTGGCTAAGGTCCGCTCTTGCTTCAGTTGCTTGACTGTTTTCCCAAAAGTTTCCTTGGCCATGGTGTAGAGTTTCACAGGCAATTCTTCCTTTGCGTCGACAGCTTGACTTCAGCCCTTTGATCCTCGTCTTCACTGCCGCGCTGGTTATCAACTGTCAAGTTCTGCGTGATTTCTGGCTGACCACAGCTCTGCCCAAACTTGAAAACGGCTTTATCCTTGATGAACGCAAAGGATAACTCAAAACTGTTCACTTTATGATTTTTTATTGTCATAAAGATAGAACAGAATAGGTTGATAACCTTCAAAACACACAAACAAAACCCCATGGATTAGTTACAAATAACTCTCAATTCCACTTTCTCAAAAATAAGCATAAACTAATGTTACTGAATCCTCAAACCTAACCAAACAATCATCTCATCATTTAGATTAACATAGGATCATTGCAAGTTAATAATTAAATATCAATATCCTAATTAAACATTTAACAATACACATGATTATAGTAAGGTTACTGTCAAGTACTACGTTTACATAATGAAGTCTTCACTATTTAATTTAATTAATAATTGCATTGTATGTTACAACCAAACCAAAAGGGCATATAGAAGCATGAATTCACAACACATTCTGTCCTACCAGTTGCGTCTTTGGATGATCAGGAGCTGTGGTCATTGGTATCTCTTCTCAGGAATGAGTGAGAGCCAAGTAAGCTTTTACCAAACATTTCGATGCCATGCACATGCACTGCTTGTGGGTGCACACGTTAATATGGTCCCCAGAGCACTTCCTGGTGGTTGGTTTCAACAGCTCCGGTTGCATGGTTGCCCCCTGCAGGTTGGGAGTGCTTTGAGCACCCTGGATGGATTCAGGCTTGAGTGCTCGGTATAGCTTGTAGTCAGGAATTGACACAACACTATCGTATAGCCAGACCCAGGTCACACCTGTGTGTTAACGATTACTATCGTATAGGTAGACGCAGGTCACACCTGGATGTTAACGGTTACTATCGTATAGCCAGACCCAGGTCACACCTGTGTGTTAACGGTTACTATCGTATAGCCAGACCCAGGTCACACCTGTGTGTTAACGGATTACTATCGTATAGCCAGACCCAGGTCACACCTGTGTGTTAACGATTACTATCGTATAGCCAGACCCAGGTCACACCTGTGTGTTAACGATTACTATCGTATAGCCAGACCCAGGTCACACCTGTGTGTTAACGATTACTATCGTATAGCCAGACCCAGGTCACACCTGTGTGTTAACGATTACTATCGTATAGCCAGACCCAGGTCACACCTGTGTGTTAACGATTACTATCGTATAGCCAGACCCAGGTCACACCTGTGTGTTAACGGTTACTATCGTATAGCCAGACCCAGGTCACACCTGTGTGTTAACGGTTACTATCGTATAGCCAGACCCAGGTCACACCTGTGTGTTAACGGATTACTATCGTATAGCCAGACCCAGGTCACACCTGTGTGTTAACGATTACTATCGTATAGCCAGACCCAGGTCACACCTGTGTGTTAACGATTACTATCGTATAGCCAGACCCAGGTCACACCTGTGTGTTAACGATTACTATCGTATAGCCAGACCCAGGTCACACCTGTGTGTTAACGATTACTATCGTATAGCCAGACCCAGGTCACACCTGTGTGTTAACGATTACTATCGTATAGCCAGACCCAGGTCACACCTGTGTGTTAACGGTTACTATCGTATAGCCAGACCCAGGTCACACCTGTGTGTTAACGGATTACTATCGTGTGCTGGGTTTTGTTCCAGCTCAGTATGAAAACGCCTGATTCAACTAATCATCAACATTGTGATCAGTTTAATCATGTGTGTTAGTGTTGGACAGGAACAAAAGCCTGCATACAGTGTGGGTCCCTACGACCTGGGTGATAGTAGTCTAGGAAATGCAGTCTCTAGGCAACAGGAGTGACTGTGTTAAGCCGGAACACTGGTACATTGTGGGAGGCAACCATGATGTCTACAGAGACTGTAGGATGATAGAGGTCCTACAGAGGAGAGGACCAAGATGGAGGTGAGGACCAAGATGGAGGTGAGGACCAAGATGGAGGTGAGGACCAAGATGGAGGTGAGGACCAAGATGGAGGTGAGGACCAAGATGGAGGTGAGGACCAAGATGGAGGTGAGGACCAAGATGGAGGAGAGGACCAAGATGGAGGAGAGGACCAAGATGGAGGAGAGGACCAAGATGGAGGAGAGGACCAAGATTGAGGAGAGGACCAAGCAAGATGGAGGAGAGGACCAAGATGGAGGAGAGGACGAAGATGGAGGAGAGGACCAAGCAAGATGGAGGAGAGGACCAAGATGGAGGAGAGGACCAAGCAAGATGGAGGAGAGGACCAAGATGGAGGAGAGGACCAAGATGGAGGAGAGGACCAAGCGAGATGGAGGAGAGGACCAAGATGGAGGAGAGGACCAAGCAAGATGGAGGAGAGGACCAAGATGGAGGTGGTCACTGTGGACTAGTCTACAGAGAGGACCAAGATGGAGGAGAGGACCAAGCAAGATGGAGGAGAGGACCAAGATGGAGGAGAGGACCAAGCAAGATGGAGGAGAGGACCAAGATGGAGGTGGTCACTGTGGACAAGTCTACAGAGGAGAGGACCAAGATGGAGGTGGTCACTGTGGACTAGTCTACAGAGGAGAGGACCAAGATGGAGACAAGTCTACAGAGGAGAGCACCAAGATGGAGGTGGTCACTGTGGACTAGTCTGAGTGTGTGTTTATCTGATAAACACTCTGGGGATCAACTGACTTTGGAGTGACCTCCAAGAGCTGCCTCTAGTCTGTCACACACATACACAGGCACACACACACACACACACACACACACACGGACATGCACACACACACACACACACACACACACACACGCACGCACTCTCTCTCTGCAGGATTTATTTAATTGAGTTAGTTTTGATTGGTTTAGAGATGTTTACATTATCACAGCTTTTTCCAGATACTGTCCTTCATACAGCATGTAGCCTACAGGTGTGGGATCTTAATTTGACCAGTATTGTCGCAGCAAAAGAATCCTGCAGCAACAGGATTTCAACGTTTAGTCCATAATGTTGCTTGATCGGTGGTTAGGCTATTGGCTGGCCAAAATTAGACTACATAAAATGTCCAATGCTCTAATATAACCGTGTGTTAGTGCGGGGTTTTCAGTGAATTTATGTAAATCACGATGCTAATCTGCAATTCCTGCGGCGCAGGAAAATCTCAGCAACAACAGAGTGATCAAATCTGTATACTTTATTTAACAGCAGTGGAAGTGAACTCCACCAGGGAGCTGCATGCTACGTGCTACATGCTACATGCTACATGTGGCCAACAGAGCAGAACCCGACAGTGTATACAGATGTTGCAAGTGATTTACTTCATAGAGATGTCCATCACAGCAAGCCTAAAATACTGCACAAAGATGATTCAATCAAGGCAAAAGCATCACATGCACACATTCAAAAAAATAATATGTTTGGATATTAGGATTTAGATTCACACTTATGTCATCAACTCTCTCTCTCAAGGCTTTGGTTGGACTGATCCACTCTAAAAAGCTCTGTAGCTGGAAAACAAATATTCTGTTATTCTGTTAGCATCTGATAACTTTGACAGTCTCCTCAATAGGTTGTGTGTGTGATAGTAATGCCATCCTCCCTGGTTGGTAGTACCACCAGGCTCCCTGGTCGGTAGCACCACCACCCTCCCTGGTCGGTAGCACCACCAGGCTCCCTGGTCGGTAGCACCACCAGGCTCCCTGGTTGGTAGCACCACCAGGATCTCTGGTCGGTAACACCACCAGGCTCCCTGGTCGGTAGCACCACCACCCTCCCTGGTCGGTAGCACCACCAGGCTCTCTCTCTCTCTCTCTTTCTCTCTCTCTCTCTCTATATATATATATTTCTCTCTCTCTTTCTCTCTTTCTTTCTTCTCTCTCTCTCTCTCTCTCTCTCATCTCTCTCTCACTCTCTCTATATATATATTTCTCTCTCATCTCTCTCTTTCTCTCTTTCTCTCTTTCTCTCTCTCTCATCTCTCTCTCTCTCTTTCAATTCAATTCAATTCAATGACTCTCTCTCTTTCTCTCTCCCTTTCTCATCTCTCTCTCTTTCTCTTTCTCTCTTTCTCTCTTTCTCTCTCTCATCTCTTTCTCTTTCTCTCTCTTTCTTTCTCTCTCTCTTTCTCTCTCTCTCTCTTTCTCTCTTTCTCTCTCTCTCTATATATATAATAATAATAATAATATGCCATTTAGCAGACGCTTTTATCCAAAGCGACTTACAGTCATGCGTGCATACATTTTTGTGTATGGGTGGTCCCGGGGATCGAACCCACTACCTTAGCGTTACAAACGCTGTGCTCTACCAGCTGAGCTACTCTCTCTCTCTTTCTCTCTCTCTCATCTCTCTCTCTCTCTCTTTCTTTCTGTCTCTCTCTCATCTCTCTCTCTCTCTTTCTCACTCTCTCTCTATATATTTCTCTCTCTCTCTTTCTCTCTCTCATCTCTCTCTCTCTCTCTCTCTCGTTCTCATCTCTCTCTTTTTCTCTCTCTCTCTCTCTCTCTCTATCTCTCTCTCTCTCTCTCTCTCTCTCTCTCTCTCTCTTTCTCACTCTCTCATCTCCCTCTCTCTCTCTCTATATATATCTATATATTTCTGTCACACCCTGGCTCTGGGACTCTATATGTTGAGCCAGGGTGTGTTCATTATATGTGTTCTATTTCTATGTTGGGGGTTCTAGGTTGTGTTTTTCTATGTTGGCCTGAGTGACTCCCAATCAGAGGCAACGAGTGTCAGCTGTTGGCTGGTTGTCTCTGATTGGGAGCCATATTTATACTGTCTGTTTTCCTTTTGTGTTTGTGGGTTCTTGTTCCGTGTTCGGTCATTGTCACCGTGGACTTCACGAGTCGTTTCTTGTTTTGTATCTTGTTTTTACACTTTGACTAATTAAAGTAACATGTTCATTCATCACGCTGCGCATTGGTCTCTCCCTGACGATCGTGACAAATTTTCTCTCTCTCTCTCTCTCTTTCTTTCTGTCTCTCTCTCATCTCTCTCTCTCTCTTTCTTATCTCGCTCTCTCTTTCTCATCTCTCTCTCTCTCTCTCTCTCTCTCTCTTTCTCTCTCTCTTTCTCATCTCTCTCTCACTCTCTCTCTCTATATATATATATTTCTCTCTCTCATATCTCTCTCTCTTTATCATCTCTCTCTCTCGCTCTCTCTCGCTCTCTCTCTCTCTCGCTCTCTCTCGCTCTCTCTCTCTCTCTCTCTCTCTCGCTTTATCTTTTTCTCTCACTCCTCCCAAGTTGTTATTTTGTTGTTATTTTGCGACAGTATATATTTATTCAGTTGATGTGTTGGGTGTCCCTTGGTTCCTGGTGTTTTACAAACATGGTTGATTAGACTAGTCAGCTATTCTACTTCTGAGACTTCACTAATTCATTAAGAAGGATTTTATTCATGAATTAAGTAGGTACCCAAAACCCTTCCTGCCTCCCCAACGTCTACACACTTCTCTGATCTCTCTGCTCTTTTCTTAATCTGAATGTATTGAATCCTCCACCCGTCTGCTTCTCCAGCCTTTCTGTCTGTCAGGCCCAGCTGGTGAGGGTTGCGCTGGGGTAAAGTCTGTCTCTCTGGTGTAGAGTCTGTCTCTCTGGTGTAGAGTCTGTCTGTCTGTCTGTCTGTCAGGCCCAGCTGGTGAGGGTTGCGCTGGGGTAAAGTCTGTCTCTCTGGTGTAGAGTCTGTCTGTCTGTCTGTCAGGCCCAGCTGGTGAGGGTTGCGCTGGGGTAAAGTCTGTCTCTCTGGTGTAGAGTCTGTCTGTCTGTCTGTCTGTCATGCCCAGCTGGTGAGGGTTGCGCTGGGGTAAAGTCTGTCTCTCTGGTGTAGAGTCTGTCTGTCTGTCTGTCAGGCCCAGCTGGTGAGGGTTGCGCTGGGGTAAAGTCTGTCTCTCTGGGGTAAAGTCTGTCTCTCTGGGGTAGAGTCTGTCTCTCTGCTGTAAAGTCTGTCTCTCTGGGTAAAGTCTGTCTCTCTGGCGTAGAGTTTGTCTCTCTGGTGTAGAGTCTGTCTCTCTGTGTAGTCTGTCTGTCTGTCAGGCCCAGCTGGTGAGGGTTGCGCTGGGGTAAAGTCTGTCTCTCTGGTGTAGAGTCTGTCTGTCTGTCAGGCCCAGCTGGTGAGGGATGCGCTGGGGTAAAGTCTGTCTCTCTTGTGTAGAGTCTGTCTGTCTGTCTGTCTGTCAGGCCCAGCTAGTGAGGGTTGAGCTGGGGTAAAGTCTGTCTCTCTGGGGTAAAGTCTGTCTCTCTGGGGTAAAGTCTGTCTCTCTGGGGTAAAGTCAGTCTCTCTGGGTAAAGTCTGTCTCTCTGGGGTAAAGTCTGTCTCTCTGGGGTAAAGTCTGTCTCTCTGGGGTAGAGTCTGTCTCTCTGGGGTAGAGTCTGTCTCTCTGGGGTAGAGTCTGTCTCTCTGCTGTAAAGTCTGTCTCTCTGGGTAGAGTCTGTCTCTCTGGGTAAAGTCTGTCTCTCTGGGGTAGAGTCTGTCTCTCTGCTGTAAAGTCTGTCTCTCTGGGGTAGAGTCTGTCTCTCTGGTGTAGAGTCTGTCTCTCTGCAGTAAAGTCTGCTGTCTGGGTTAACGTCTGTCTGTCTCTACTGGTGAGGGTTGGTGTGTGCTCTCCCCTGGTACAGAGCCATCTTGACAGATTAACAGAATGCAGTTACACAGACATTACAGACATTACGTTTGGGACTGACCCAAACACAGCCTAAACCACAGAGCTCTGGGACTCTCTGAACAGGCTCGGAGGTCCCTCTCTGGCTGTCACCGCTCTCCTGTCCTCCTCCTTCTGTTTCCTCCCTCCACCCCTCCACCCCTCTCCCCCTCTCCTCACTCCTACTCTCCTCACTCCTTCTCTCCTCTCCTCACTCCCCCTCTCCTCTCCTCCTCCTCTCCTCACTCCTTCTCTCCTCTCCTCACTCCCCCTCTCCTCTCCTCCTCCTCTCCTCTCCTCCTCCTCTTCTCACTCCCCCTCTCCACACTCCCCCTCTCCTCACTCCCCCTCTCCTCACTCCCCCTCTCCTCTCCTCCTCCTCTCCTCACTCCCCCCTCTCCTCTCCTCCCCCTCTCCTCACTCCTCCTCTCCTCACTCCTTCTCTCCTCTCCTCACTCCCCCCTCTCCTCTCCTCCCCCTCTCCTCACTCCTCCTCTCCTCACTCCCCCTCTCCTCACTCCCCCCTCTCCTCTCCTCCTCCTCTCCTCACTCCCCTCTCCTCACTCCCCCCTCTCCTCTCCTCCTCCTCTCCTCACTCCCCTCTCCTCACTCCCCCTCTCCTCTCCTCCTCCTCTCCTCACTCCCCCCTCCTCTCCTCCCCCTCTCCTCACTCCTCCTCTCCTCTCCTCCTCCTCTCCTCACTCCCCCTCTCCTCACTCCCCCCTCTCCTCTCCTCCCCCTCTCCTCACTCCTCCTCTCCTCACTCCTTCTCTCCTCTCCTCACTCCCCCCTCTCCTCTCCTCCCCCCTCTCCTCTCCTCCCCCTCTCCTCACTCCCCTCTCCTCACTCCCCCCTCTCCTCACTCCCCCTCTCCTCTCCTCCTCCTCTCCTCACTCCCCCTCTCCTCACTCCCCCCTCTCCTCTCCTCCCCCTCTCCTCTCCCCCCCCCTCTCCTCTCCTCCCCCTCTCCTCACTCCTCCTCTCCTCACTCCTTCTCTCCTCTCCTCACTCCCCCCTCTCCTCTCCTCCCCCTCTCCTCACTCCTCCTCTCCTCACTCCCCCTCTCCTCACTCCTCCTCTCCTCTCCTCCCCCTCTCCTCACTCCTCCTCTCCTCTCCTCACTCCTCCTCTCCTCACTCCCCCTCTCCTCTCCTCCTCCTCTCCTCACTCCCCTCTCCTCACTCCCCTCTCCTCTCCTCCTCCTCTCCTCACTCCCCCTCTCCTCTCACTCCCCCTCTCCTCACTCCCCCTCTCCTCACTCCTTCTCTCCTCTCCACACTCCCCCATCTCCTCTCCTCCCCCTCTCCTCACTCCTCCTCTCCTCACTCCCCCTCTCCTCACTCCCCCCTCTCCTCTCCTCCTCCTCTCCTCATCCTCTCCTCCCCCTCTCCTCACTCCCCCCTCTCCTCTCCTCCTCCTCTCCTCACTCCCCCTCTCCTCACTCCCCCTCTCCTCTCCTCCTCCTCTCCTCACTCCCCCTCTCCTCTCCTCCCCCTCTCCTCACTCCTCCTCTCCTCTCCTCCTCCTCTCCTCACTCCCCCTCTCCTCACTCCCCCCTCTCCTCTCCTCCCCCTCTCCTCACTCCTCCCCCTCTCCTCACATCCTCCTCTCCTCACTCCTTCTCTCCTCTCCTCACTCCCCCCTCTCCTCTCCTCCCCCTCTCCTCACTCCCCCTCTCCTCACTCCCCCCTCTCCTCACTCCCCCCTCTCCTCACTCCCCCT
>NC_140006.1:47223179-47330674 GCF_964263955.1 Coregonus lavaretus | reverse complement strand
GAGGATAGAACACAGTCCCATTACAACACAGAACACAGTCCCGTTAGAACACAGAACACAGTCCCATTACAACACAGAACACAGTCCCATTAGAACACAAAACACAGTTCCATTACAACACAGAACACAGTCCCATTAGAACACAGAACACAGTCCCATTAGAACACAGAACACAGTCCCATTAGAACACAGTCCCGTTAGAACACAAAACACAGTTCCATTACAACACAGAACACAGTCCCATTAGAACACAGAACACAGTCCCATTACAACACAGAACACAGTCCCATTAGAACACAGTCCCGTTAGAACACAAAACACAGTTCCATTACAACACAGAACACAGTCCCATTAGAACACAGAACACAGTCCCATTACAACACAGAACACAGTCCCATTAGAACACAGTCCCGTTAGAACACAAAACACAGTTCCATTACAACACAGAACACAGTTCCATTACAACACAGAACACAGTCCCATTACAACACAGAACACAGTCCCATTACAACACAGAACACAGTCCCATTAGAACACAGACCCGTTAGAACACAAAACACAGTTCCATTAGAACACAGAACACAGTCCCATTAGAACACAGAACACAGTCCCATTACAACACAGAACACAGTCCCATTAGAACACAGTCCCGTTAGAACACAAAACACAGTTCCATTAGAACACAGAACACAGTCCCATTACAACACAGAACACAGTCCCATTAGAACACAGTCCCGTTAGAACACAAAACACAGTTCCATTAGAACACAGAACACAGTCCCATTACAACACAGAACACAGTCCCATTAGAACACAGTCCCGTTAGAACACAAAACACAGTTCCATTAGAACACAGAACACAGTCCCATTAGAACACAGAACACAGTCCCATTAGAACACAGAACACAGTCCCATTAGAACACAGAACACAGTCCCATTAGAACACAGAACAGAGTCCCATTAGAACACAGTCCCATTAAAACACAGTCCCATTAGAACACAGAACACAGTCCCACTCTAATATAATATAGCTCTCATATCTGCTTCGCTCACATCGTCAGTCTGAGAGTAGGAATATATATTAATTGGTAATCCTGTAGGTACGTAGATAATACTGACATGGTTTTATGATGACACGTGGAGACTGGAAAGTACTGTACTGTACAGTCTACGGGGTTACAGATGTCACTAGGGGTTGCAAAATTACAGTAACTTTCCCAATATGTCCTGGTTTTCCAGAAGTCCTGTTTGGAAGACTCCGGATTTCAAACTTGAGGTTCATGCATGTATTTTTGTTTTAATCCTGCATTGACGTCAATGGTAAATCTCGAGTTATGCCCACAGATTTTAAATTAGGATTTGACCGTTATGGAGGTAGCCTGGGTAGCATTCTGTTTAGCTAACATTTCACTCCTCGTACTCCGTGTCATTGCTCCCGAGTGGCGCAGTGGTCTAAGGCACTGCATCGCAGTGCTAGCTGTGCCACTAGAGATCCTGGTTTGAATCCAGGCTCTGTCGTAGCTGGCCGTGACCGGGAGATCCATGGGGCGGCGCACAATTGGCCCAGCGTCGTCCAGGGTAGGGGAGGGAATGGCCGGCAGGGAGGTAGCTCAAGTTGGTAGAGCATGGCGTTTGCAACGCCAGGGTTGTGGGTTCGATTCCCACGGGGGGCCAGTATGAACAAATAAAAAAATATGTATGCACTCACTAACTGTAAGTCGCTCTGGATAAGAGCGTCTGCAAAATGACTAAAATGTAAATGTAAAATTGCCAAACATTGGTATCCAGGCTATTATGGAGGTCGGTTTGGCCTGTTCTGAGGGTAACTGTTTGGGGGTACAGCTCTGAGGGTAACTATGTGTTGTCCGGTTGATGTTTTGGTGGACACAGCTGGGGCAGAGATGCAGTTCCGACTGGATCACGATTGCAGGTTAAGACCTGGACAGGAGGACAGTACCTGGCATTTAGTGATTTTAGGGGCAATATGCCAGGGCACCAAGGCCATTAACCAAAATAGCCAATTAAAAACAGTAGATATTCTGTTAAGAAAAACATTTGTATGTAAATGTACATCAATAATTATCCTACATGTTAAAGTATAGGTGATAGACTATGGTATTGGCTACAGCCTCTCATGTCCACACCGATGCTGACATGAGGGAGGCACCAGAAAATGTAGCCAAACTTTAATGAGACTTTTTATTACATATCAATTAATATTCAAGGCAAGTTTTTTTCAGATAGGAGAGAAAGGCTAGTGCCTGTTGCGCACCGCCCCATCACCCAGGAAAGGGGAGTGTACATACTGTAAATAATACATACAGTGGGGAGAACAAGTATTTGATACACTGCCGATTTTGCAGGTTTTCCTACTTACAAAGCATGTAGAGGTCTGTAATTTTTAGCATCTCAAGGTCCTGGAGTGGCCTAGCCAGTCTCCAGACCTGAACCCAATAGAAAATCTTTGGAGGGAGCTGAAAGTCCATATTGCCCAGCGACAGCCCCGAAACCTGAAGGATCTGGAGAAGGTCTGTATGGAGGAGTGGGCCAAAATCCCTGCTGCAGTGTGTGCAAACCTGGTCAAGACCTACAGGAAACGTATGATCTCTGTAATTGCAAACAAAGGTTTCTGTACCAAATATTAAGTTCTGCTTTTCTGATGTATCAAATACTTATGTCATGCAATAAAATGCAAATTCATTACTTAAAAATCATACAATGTGATTTTCTGGATTACAGACCTCTACATGCTTTGTAAGTAGGAAAACCTGCAAAATCGGCAGTGTATCAAATAATTGTTCTCCCCACTGTATGTAGGGGAGTGTACATACTGTAAATAATAAATATGTAGGGAAGTGTAGGCTACATACTGTAAATAAAACATACTTAGGTGAGTCCCCTATGCATAGATCCAGGAGTTTTTCAACTTACCTGACCAAACGCTAAGGCCTTGTTAAAGACTATCTTCAGGGCTAAGATTTTTTCCTGGTTAGGTCACATGGTCACGGAACTCTCCAGGACCTTTGAAAAACTCTAGGACCTAAACATCGTTTTCAACTAGGGGTCATGTGGGAAAACTCCTGACCTTAACCCCCCCTCCCCCCCACCACAATGAGGAAATACTGGAGAATAACTAAATGTTCCCCTCCCTACCCCACATATCACCCCCTCCTCCTCCGTCTCTTATCCCCTCATCCCTCCCGACCTCCCACCCTCCCCTTCCCTCCCTCCCTATCTTCCACCAGGATGAGGAGCGGAGGCGGCTGGAGGTGCAAGGTGTGAGGCCCAGGGGGGGTCTGGATCTGACGGGCCTGCAGGCCCACGAGGCTCCCTGGGTCCAGGAGAGAACCCTACTGCAGCAGGAGGTCCGGTTGTTCAGACACAACACCATCGTCTTCTACATGAAGCTACGCTGGATCCTCATGCACTGGAGGCTGGGGAAGAGGCCAGAGACAGGGGAGGAGGCAGCTCACTCAGAGGTGAGACGACTGGCTTGAGGTAGAGGCTGAACCACGGGTAGTTTAGTCTGGAGGCTGGGGAGGAGGCCAGAGACAGGGGAGGAGGCAGCACACTCAGAGGTAGGGCCATGCACAGACCTCTTTATTTATTTATTTCAACATTTACAGGCCTCTTTATTTTTCTGCAACGACACACTCATGACACACAAGCAAGTGCCAGTGACTGCTAGGCCTTTTAAGTTGAGACGACTTCGAGACGATAAACTTCCGGAAAAGAGTGGCTATCAGCTGATAGCGAATGATGATGTAAATCTGCCAGCTGGTTAGATAGTTAGATAGTTAGCTAGTTAGATAGTTAGATAGTTAGCTATACTGTCAAAACAAACAAGTTTTTACTTGATTTTAGTTTGTTCTGCTGTTGAAATCTGCCTCTTACTATCAGCCCCCTTCTCTAACCCTAACAGTGCTGTTTAAATCTGCCTCTTGCTAACAACCCCTTTCTCTAACCCTAACAGTGCTGTTTAAATCTGCCTCTTGCTAACAACCCCTTTCTCTAACCCTAACAGTGCTGTTGAAATCTGCCTCTTGCTAACAACCCCTTTCTCTAACCCTAACAGTGAGATGACAAACATGACAGATACAACTCAAAAGTAGCCAACTAGCTAGGCCTACCTACCAGTGTTCAAACTCTCCGCCCGCCACCCGTAGCCACACTGCATGGAGCAGTCAGATGATGGGCCGGAGTGCAGGGAATGGGGAATTTACTGAGGTGCAATTCGTTACATTTCAAATTAAAACATTGAAAAGAGACTCAAAATAAATTAAAAAGTCATTCATAGGAGGGCAAAAAGATAGAAGCTCCAGCACTGGATGAGCCCTATCTGTTGTCGTGACATGACTTTCATTAATCTGATGGATGTTATTTATCAAATCAACTAACTATGTTTAATTGTTACTCAATTTAAATGAGTCATGTAACAATTAACTCATTAGGATTTGGGGCACCACGGAATAACTTGTTTATAGAGCTACCATCTCCCGAATTAAACTCTAAAGGTCTTTACCTTTTCAATATGTATATAACAGTCAACCTATTAATTATTACCTCTTATCAGTCGTCATTCTGAACGGTGGTAGACTTCTTGGATCTGCACAAACCCCAGCTTTACTTATTGATTCAACACTACGCAAATTGGTTTAATTATTTATTTTCTAGCTAACTAAATAATAACACAGAATAAAATACATACTTAATACATGAGAAAAAGTCCCTAGCGGACTAACAACAACATGACTGCTTAGTTACCAAAAGAGGGCGGGGTAGAGAACGAGAGACACAACACTTATCGTACATTTGGAAACTACGTTCACAGTAATCCTTTACTTTGCACACGAACCACCGCCCGTTTGGAGTAAGAAATCATGAATGTATTTAAGTGTTTGAATGCCTTCATTCGCCGTTCATCTCTGTCGGACCAAGCCTTCATGAAAAGGGTTTGGCTGGTTCTCCGGTGGGTCACTTGTAAGGCTCTGATTGTCCACAAGAGGTCACAATGTCCTTCTTCTTCTTAGTTGTCCTGGTGTGTAGTGGAGTCTCTCCAGAACAGTTACTTAGCTGTCCCAGTGATTGTCTGAGAGGGGAGCTTTCTTCTCCTCCTCGTGTGGTCAGTCAGAGTTTGAACCAGCTGCAGCCTGGCGATGTTCGGTTCTAGTCTGAGAGCTGGTCTTCTTCACCTCGTGTTGAGGTTCAACGTTCCAACCATTTTCAGACGTGTAGCGACCGCTCCACATCTTTCTGGTCTACTGTTAATTTCGTTACCAAGGCTTTTTATGCACTCTGGTTAAAAGGGCGTTCCGTCATGCTGACATGCTCTCTGAGCTCACGCGGGGCGTGGCTACTTACTTGTGCAAAGTTTATATGAAAAACAATTATCTCATTAGAAAACTAAAATCACATTCCTATCTTAACAAAGATACTTTCCTCATTTTTCATATTATATACACAACGTATTGGATGGAAAACTTGACAGATAAAGGAGATATTTTTTTCCAAGTTACAGTATTTTCTTGATACCATTCTTAATGACATCACGAAAGAATAAACAATATGACATGATTGTTCTTTAGGTCCCAACATTCTGATGTTAGAAATATTGTTCCAGTGTTTACTTTTTGGACGTTACGGTTTTGGCGGCAAAAGTATTCTGGAGACAAAGGGACATTCCAATCACCAATACTGGAGGGGTACAAAGAGATTCCCATCCTGCCTAATTTACGACCGGGTGTGAGGTGTCAAAACCGGCCCAGTCCCCCCCCCCCCTATTCTGTGGGTGAGACAGGGTCTGAATATTGTCCGCCATTGCCAAGCTGATCTGAGCCCTTGGATCCTCACACTGGGCAGTCATCGCACTGTTCACGTGCCCGCTCAGGAGTTCCAGCACTGGCTGAGCCCTATCTGTCACGTGCCTGCTCAGAGGTGAGACCTTTTGGCTTGAGATACTTAGCCAACCCTTCTCCTACAATCCTAACCATCACCGTGAAAACATTTCTGACAGTGGTTCGGGAACAGTTTCTCCAGAGGCACTCCACACAGACTCTCAACCATCCAATCAATCAAACAAACAAACCATGAGTCAGTCAATCACTTAGGAGAGTATGATTGATCTGAGTACATTTGGTTAGAGCAGGAAGACCAATCAGTGAATAACAGGGCTGGAGCAAAAGCCTGCATTCCCAGTAGTTCTCCAGAAGGAGGGTTGACATCTAGCTCAAAATCACTCAATCGATAATCAGTGCAGGATTGAGTCGTTTGATTGGTCAACTGAGTGATTGATTGACTGACTCAGTTAGTTGGTTGGTTTAATTCATTTACTGCTCCTCTTCTAACCTTGTTATCCCTTATCTTGTCTGTCCCAGTATGAGAAGTTGGAAGGTATTCCGGAGCTGGGGGTGATCTTGGCGCATGGAGAGGGAGAGACGGAGAGAGAGGACAGGGACAGGTCGTGTACCCAGCTACCCCAGAGAGACAGCCCCGACCCCGACCCCGACCCCACAACCCAACTCCCCTCCCCTGATCGCCTGCAGCACCAGAGACAGGTAGGGTGCCATGGATTTCTCTCTGTTGCTACACTCAAAAAACCTGAATTAAAGAGCACTTTAGATGAGTACAAGGTCGGTTCAAGTACAGTGGAGTTCAACGATCCCTATCCAAATAATACTATTTACTGGCTCTGCATACAGTATCTGCATGTTGCCATCCCAGCTACTGGGGCGGCAGGTAGCTTAGTGGTTAAGAGTGTTGTGCCAGTAACCGAAAGGTCGCTGGTTCTAATCCCAGAGCCGACTAGGTGAAAAATCTGTCGATGTGCCCTTGAGCAAGGCACTTAACCCTAATTGCTCCTGTAAGTCGCTCTAGATAAGAGCGTCTGCTAAATGACAAAAAAAAAATGTTTAACATAAAAAAATAAAAAATATGTTGGCCAGTGAACAGACATTCGTCCTTTGCAGGAGGCAGTTTCTCTCACTGAGTAGAAACTTGATTCCAGTTCCTGTTATTGTGAATAGCTATAGTCACCAGTTGTATTAGAATACGACTTCAGCATGAATCATTAGTGAAATACAGAGGCAAAATAGTACCTCTTTCATATGGCTAACATGTTATTTCCTCAGGATAGATATCAACCAGCTTCATGATTTCTCTCTGTGTGTTGGAAGTAGAGTATACAGTAGAATACAGTTAATTTGAATTACTATCATTCATAATTAAGATACATGCATTCTACTTGTTAGCTGAACTGTGAAGAAGGAACAATGTATCACAGTCAAAGAGAAAATAGTCTATCACTCAGCAGGCGTAGTGTGTGGGGGGGTGTATGTCATGTTTTATTAACAGGATCTAAAGTGCTCTCTGCTGTCTACTGTTGTGATTTCTTCAACTTGACAGAAATGGTTTGTACACTGATCTGAAAATGGAGCTGCTTTAAACCCCCAAACCATTATTCACAAACAGTTCCCAAAGCAGGCCATGTTAGCATTTACCACCAGGATGAAAACATCAAACTCTGTTTAGTAAAAGCGTGTAAAGAGTGTTAAGAAGGAAGTCTGTAAAGAATAAAAAATATTCCAAAACATGCACATCCTGTTTGCAACAAAGAACTGAAGTAATACTGCAAAAAAAAATTGGCAAAGCAATGAACTTTTTGTCCTGAATACAAAGTGTTATGTTTGGGGCAAATCCAATGCAACACATTACTGTATACCTCTCTCCATATTTTCAAGCATAGTGGTGGCTGCATCATGTTATGGGTACGCTTGTCATCGTTAAGGACTGTGGAGTTTTTTTAAGATAAAAAAAGAAACTGAATGGAGCTAAGCACAGGCAAAATCCTAGAGGAAAACCTGGTTCAGTCTGCTTTCCACCAGACACTGGGAAATGAATTAACCTTTCAGCCTTTTAGCAGGGCAATAACCTAAAACACAAGGCCAAATCTACACTGGAGTTGCTTACCAAGAAGACAGTGAAAGTTCCTGAGTGGCCGAGTTACAGTTTTGACTTAAATCTACCTTAGAATCTATGGTAAGACCTGAAAATGGTTGTTTAGCAATGATCACAACCAATTTGAGCTTGGAAGAATTTCGAAAATAATAATGGGCAAATATTGTACCGTCCAGGTGTGGAAAGCTCTTAGAGACTCACCCAGAAAGACTCACAACTGTAAACGCTGCCAAAGGTGCTTCTACAACGTATTGACTCAGGGGTGTGAATACTTACGTAAGTGAGATATTTTCTGTATTTCATTTTTCAATAAATGTGCTAACATTTCTAAAAACATGTTTTTCACTTTTGTCATTATGGGGTTATTGTGTGTAGATGGATGAGAAAAAATATAAATGTAATCCATTTTGAATCCAGGCTGTAGCACAACAAAAGGTGGAATAAGTCCAGGGGTATGAATACTTTCTGAAGGCGCTGTATGTCGCCTTTAGAAATAAGGTTAATGAAGTCAATACCTTGCTAACATCGGATAATGTTCATACACTTTTAACTCACTTAGATCATTCATTTGATGTAACAGCAGTAGCAGTACAAGGATATAACAACTACAGAATCAAATCAAATCACATTTTATTGGCCACATGCGCCGAAATACAACAGGTGCAGACATTACAGTGAAATGCTTACTTACAGCCCTTAACCAACAGTGCATTTATTTTTTATAAAAATAAAACAACAACAAAAAAGTGTTGAGAAAAAAAAAGAGCAGAAGTTAAATAAAATAACAGTAGGGAGGCTTTATATACAGGGGGGGGGGGGGGGGGGTGCAGAAAAGACAGGGGGGAGGTGCTGCTGCGGTAAACGTTCAGAGCCATATTCCTGTAAAGCTTAGAGAGGATCTCATGTCTAATGCTGTTGAAGTGTTGTGGTTGCAAGTTCGCCTGCTTCGTCTAAAGCCTCTTTATGTGGGGTGCTGCTGTAGGCCACCAAGTGCTAACAGTCCAGCACTTGGATAATGTGTGTTTAATCCTTTGATAGTGTGTGTGATATTAACAGAGAGGTCTATTTTCTGAAGAGGAAGCTTCTAACTGTAGGCTTAGGCCTGTAATATGACCCAGGTTATCACTCAATCAACTAGAGTGTAATATCACCCAGGTTATCACTCAACCAACTAGAGTGCATATCAATAGTGTTGGATCTGTGACATCCACTTGTATTGATCATATATTCACTAATGCTGCAGAGCTTTGCTCCAAATCAATATCAGTTCCCATAACATTTTGGCAATAACAAGGAAAGCCAAAGAGCCAAAGGTTGGGCCTACTGTAGTTTATAAGAGATCAAACAAAATGTTTTCAAAGGACTCTTTTGTTGAAGATGTAAAAAATGTATGTTGGTCTGATGTGTATGAGGAAGTTAATCCCGATGCAGCACTGGAGGTATTTGTAAAAGTACTCATGCCAATTGTTGACAACCCCATGCACCTGTTAGAAATCAACTGTGAGAATTGATAGAGTCCTCTGGATTGATGATGAATTGAAAAATGGTATGGTTCAAATGAATTATACATGAGGTGGACAGGCTGCTCAGTTCATTGGTTGACATACTGTAAATTGAGACATTTTTTGACTAAACTTAACAAAAAGAAGAAGAAATTATATTACCAAACCAAGATAAATGACATAAAACACAATGGAAAAAGACTTTGGAATACCTTAAACGATATCATGGACAGAAAACCCAATTAATCTCCATTGTTCATTGGAGTTGATGGGTCATTTATAATAAAAAACTTTCGATATTGCCAATAATTTCAATGGCTATTTCATAAGTAAAGTGGAAAAACTCAAGTGGAAATGACAACATTGAACAGTGAACCATAATATTTTTGTATAAAATATATAATAATGAAAGAGAAGGATTGCTGTTTTTTAATTTGGTCAAGTTAGTGTTGGAGAGGTGGAAAAACTATTGTTATCCATCAATAATGATAAGCCACCAGGTACAGACAACCTTGATGGGAAACTATCTAGAATGGTAGCAGACTGTATTGCCACCCCTATTTGCTATATCTTTAACCGAAGCCTAAAGGAGGGGGTGTGTCCACATGAAGCTAAAGTAATTCCACTGCCTAAAAATAGTAAAGCACTCTTTGCTGGATCTAACCGCCACCCAATCAGTTTGCAGCCTGTTCTTAGTAAACTGATGGAGAGAATTGTGTTTGACCAAATACAATGCTATTTTTCAGAGAACAAGTTAACTACTGACTCTCAGCATGCATTTAGAGAAGGGCACTCAACTTGCACTGCACTGACTCAGAGGACAGATGATTGGTTAAAATATATGGATAATAAGATGATAGTTGGAGCTGTATTGTTAGAATTCAGTGCAGCCTTTGATGTTATTTGTTATCATAAATTGTTATTGAAGAAGCTCACTTGCTATGGCTTTACATCACCTGCCATCACATGGTTGGAGAGTTATTTATCCAATAGAACCCAGAGAGTGTTCTTCAATGGAAGCTACTCTAACATCAGATATGTACAGTGCGGTGTCCCTCAAGGCAGTTTCCTTGGGCCGTTACTCTTCTCTATTCTTACAAATTATTTTCCACTGGTCTTACATGAAGCTAGAATGACTATGCTGATGAATCCACACTCTACATGTCAGCACCCAAAGCCACTGAGCTCACAGAAATTCTAAATAAGGAGTTCCAGTCAGTATCAGAATGGGGGATTAATAATAAACTGGTCTTTAAATACTTCAAAAAAACAAAATAATTGTATTTGGTTCAAAACATTATCTTAGACCTAAACCTCAACTGGAGTTGTGTATAAAGGGTGTGACCAATGTTGAAGAAGCTGAACTCCTAGGAGTAACATTGGATGGTCAGTTATCATGGTCAAGTCATAATGACAAAGTTGTTGTGAAGATGGGGAGAGGTATGTCTGTTATAAAAAATCAACTGTACTAGTTGTTCACTCTCTGGTCTTGTCCCATCTTGATTACTGTCAGGTAATATGGTCAGGTGCAGCAATGAAAGACCTAGAAAAGCTGCAACTGGCTCAGATCAGAGCAGCACGCCTTGCCCTTAACTGCACAGAACTAACTATCAAAAACATGCATGCCAGTCTTTCCTGGTTGAGGGTTGACGAGAGATTAACTGCTTCTCTTCTAGTTTTAATTAGAAATATTACTGTGATGAAAATTCCAGATCCGCATAATCAAATAACATTCCATACATACCCCAAAAGACACACCACCAGGGGTCTCTTCACAGTCCCCAGGTCCAAAACTAATTCACGGCAACACACAGTATTATACAGAGCCATGATCGCATGGAACTCCCTTCCATCTCCAATTACTCAAGCAAACAGCAAAATGACCTTTAAAAAAAGATTAAACAACATCTCATGGAACGGCAGGACTGTGAGGGGATACAGACACACGCACACAGAGACACACTCTAACACACACGTTATTTTGTTGTGTTTTGGTACTGTTTGTATATGGTTGTATTTTACATTAGTGTGACTGCCCTTGTCTATCAGTGTCTCAGTGTTTTGTTACTTGTCATGTTTGGTGTTTTTTGTGGACCCCATGAAGAGTAGCTGCTGCTTCTGCAAAAGCTAATGGGGATCCCAATAAACAAATAAATAAACAAATAAATAAACAAATAAATAAATAAACAAATAAACTACAGCAGAGCAGCAGAGCCCAGTGATAACCACATATAAACTACAGCAGAGCAGCAGAGCCCAGTGATAACCTACATATAAACTACAGCAGGGCAGCAGAGCCCAGTGATAACCTACATATAAACTACAGCAGGGCAGCAGAGCCTAGTGATAACCACATATAAACTACAGCAGAGCAGCAGAGCCCAGTGATAACCACATATAAACTACAGCAGGGCAGCAGAGCCCAGTGATAACCTACATATAAACTACAGCAGGGCAGCAGAGCCCAGTGATAACCTACATATAAACTACAGCAGAGCAGCAGAGCCCAGTGATAACCTACATATATACTACAGCAGAGCAGCAGAGCCCAGTGATAACCTACATATAAACTACAGCAGAGCAGCAGAGCAGCAGAGCCCAGTGATAACCTACATATAAACTACAGCAGAGCAGCAGAGCCCAGTGATAACCTACATATAAACTACAGCAGAGCAGCAGAGCCCAGTGATAACCTACATATAAACTACAGCAGAGCAGCAGAGCAGCAGAGCCCAGTGATAACCTACATATAAACTACAGCAGAGCAGCAGAGCAGCAGAGCCCAGTGATAACCTGCATATACACTAAAGCAGAGCAGCAGAGCCCAGTGATAACCTACATATAAACTACAGCAGGGCAGCAGAGCCCAGTGATAACCTACATATAAACTACAGCAGAGCAGCAGAGCCCAGTGATAACCTACATATAAACTACAGCAGGGCAGCAGAGCCCAGTGATAACCTACATATAAACTACAGCAGAGCAGCAGAGCCCAGTGATAACCTACATATAAACTACAGCAGAGCAGCAGAGCCCAGTGATAACCTACATATAAACTACAGCAGAGCAGCAGAGCCCAGTGATAACCTACATATAAACTACAGCAGAGCAGCAGAGCCCAGTGATAACCTACATATAAACTACAGCAGAGCAGCAGAGCAGCAGAGCCCAGTGATAACCTACATATAAACTACAGCAGAGCAGCAGAGCCCAGTGATAACCTGCATATACACTACAGCAGAGCAGCAGAGCCCAGTGATAACCTGCATATACACTACAGCAGAGCAGCAGAGCCCAGTGATAACCTACATATAAACTACAGCAGGGCAGCAGAGCCCAGTGATAACCTACATATAAACTACAGCAGAGCAGCAGAGCCCAGTGATAACCTACATATAAACTACAGCAGAGCAGCAGAGCAGCAGAGCAGCAGAGCCCAGTGATAACCTACATATAAACTACAGCAGAGCAGCAGAGCCCAGTGATAACCTACATATAAACTACAGCAGAGCAGCAGAGCCCAGTGATAACCTACATATAAACTACAGCAGAGCAGCAGAGCCCAGTGATAACCACATATAAACTACAGCAGAGCAGCAGAGCCCAGTGATAACCTACATATAAACTACAGCAGAGCAGCAGAGCCCAGTGATAACCTACATATAAACTACAGCAGAGCAGCAGAGCAGCAGAGCCCAGTGATAACCTACATATAAACTACAGCAGAGCAGCAGAGCCCAGTGATAACCTACATATAAACTACAGCAGAGCAGCAGAGCCCAGTGATAACCTACATATAAACTACAGCAGAGCAGCAGAGCCCAGTGATAACCTGCATTAGTATGTGTAGATCAACTTGGAAATTAAAAGCATGGCTTGTGTTTTGAAACAGTTGACATTATTAGGTAAATGGAAAGGACCCAATGATATCTTGAATAAATGCATGATCCAGTTTCATTCTCTCTCTTTCACCTCCTCACCTTGCTACCTCTCCCTCACCTCACCTCCCCTCCCCCTCCTCACCCGTTTCCTCTCCCCGCCCTCTCCTCCTCCTCCCCTCTCGCCTCCCCTACTTCCTCCCCCGCTCCTCCTCTCTCCAGGTGGGTGAGAACCGCAGGGTGCTCCACGCGCTGCGCTCCCTGTTAGAGGAGTTCAGGGAGGAGTTGAGGGAGGAGGAGAGCAGGAGGTGCCAGCTGCAGCAAAACTACGCCAACGACAAGGCATCCTGGGAGGTCAAATGGGCCAAAATGAAGTGTCACGTCGCTCAGGTAACTCTAATCCAGGCACACACACACACACACACACACACACACACACACACACACACACACACAGAGAGAGAGCTACGCCAACGACAAGGCATCCTGGAAGGTCAAATGGGCAGAGATGAAGTGTCACGTTGCTCAAAGTAACTTACTCAAGATGTCTGCCTTAAAGAGACAGCAGCACTGGGACTTAGTTACTACTCACAGTAAGTATATTGATACAAATAATGAGTTCATGTAGGCCTGAAGGTACTCTTGGCTCCTGAGAAGTGAAAGGGCGGTGATGAAGTGTGATGTTGCTCAGGTACACAGATGGTGCTGTCTGCAGTTAAAGGGCCCAAACATGTGTCATACCTTCCTCTTGTCCTTGAGGTTATCAATTATCAAACACAGTCACAGATGATGCTGGCCACCTTAAAGAGACCGCAGCACTAAGACAGATATAACTACAGTGAGGTTCTTCTTGGCTCAGGACAGTCAGTTTTGTCTGAGTAGAACCAACTGTGTCCGTTCATAATCAGTTTTTGTGTTTGAGCTCCAACATTTCGACTAAACCCAGCGAGCCAACACAAATGATAAATGTCCTTATTGCGTATCCGTTCAATCATTTCTTCTTTGTTCAGAGCAGTCTTGCATATTATTTCCTATGACGATGAGAATGTTTGATATTCCTCCACAGAACACAGGCTGGCTGGAGGGCATCTTCTTCTGGTTCACTTTAACAACTCCTTATAAAACAATGTGGAGTTTTCTGTATTCTGTTACAGTGCTGTTTCACAATACAGGCTGCTGAAAATACTTTTGTCAGTACCCAAGTATATCACAGATATCTGTTCAAACACAAATAACTTCATCTAATAACACATATCTATCAAACTATCAACCTGATTGTAGTCAGGTGATCTGACAGACTGATTGTAGTCAGGTGATCTGACAGACTGATTGTAGTCAGGTGATCTGACAGACTGATTGTAGTCAGGTGATCTGACAGAATGATTGTAGTCAGGTGATCTGACAGAATGATTGTAGTCAGGTGATCTGACAGACTGATTGTAGTCAGGTGATCTGACAGAATGATTGTAGTCAGGTGATCTGACAGACTGATTGTAGTCAGGTGATCTGACAGACTGATTGTAGTCAGGTGATCTGACAGACTGATTGTAGTCAGGTGATCTGACAGACTGATTGTAGTCAGGTGATCTGACAGACTGATTGTAGTCAGGTGATCTGACAGACTGATTGTAGTCAGGTGATCTGACAGAATGATTGTAGTCAGGTGATCTGACAGAATGATTGTAGTCAGGTGATCTGACAGACTGATTGTAGTCAGGTGATCTGACAGACTGATTTGTAGTCATGTGATCTGACAGACTGATTGTAGTCAGGTGATCTGACAGACTGATTGTAGTCAGGTGATCTGACAGACTGATTGTAGTCAGGTGATCTGACAGACTGATTGTAGTCAGGTGATCTGACAGAATGATTGTAGTCAGGTGATCTGACAGAATGATTGTAGTCAGGTGATCTGACAGACTGATTTGTAGTCAGGTGATCTGACACAGACAGAGTTTCTCCTGGTCAGGAAAATGACCCATCCTCATACTCCGCCACATTGTTATGGATTGTTCATCAACTGAACTAATATATTGTCTGTCTGTTATGTGTTCAACCAGCTGGAAGAGGAGAGACAAGAAGAGAAAGGAGAGGAGAGAGGAGAAGCCAGAGGGGAGGCACAGGGAGGAGGAGGAGGAGGAGGAGGAGGAGACCCAGACTGGGCCTTTAAGCAGGAGCGAGAGGAGCACCGTTTCCTCCTGGCCGAGAGCCACAGCACCTCCCTGGACCTCCACTGGAAGCTGCAACACGGAGAGAAGAGGTGGGGGAGGGAGAGGAGAGACCTGCTGGAACGCTTCGACCAAGAGAGACAGGAGTGGGACAGCAACATGAGAAACATGCACCACAAGATGGAGAGGGTGAGGAGGGGGAGGGGGAGAGGAGGGAGAGGAGGGAGAGGAGGGAGAGAGGGGTAGAGGGGGAGAGAGGGAGAGGAGGGAGAGAGGGGTAGAGGAGGGAGAGAGGGGGAGAGGGGGAGAGGAACTCTGTCTGAAACTACTGAGAGCAACTCTCTCCATATTCTGTAGCCACATCACCCTGTCAGAAACTACTGAGAGCAACTCTCTCCATATTCTGTAGCCACATCACCCTGCCAGAGACTACTGAGAGCAACTCTCTCCATATTCTGTAGCCACATCACCCTGTCAGAGACTACTGAGAGCAACTCTCTCCATATTCTGTAGCCACATCACCCTGTCAGAGACTACTGAGAGCAACTCTCTCCATATTCTGTAGCCACATCACCCTGTCAGAGACTACTGAGAGCAACTCTCTCCATATTCTGTAGCCACATCACCCTGTCAGAGACTACTGAGAGCAACTCTCTCCATATTCTGTAGCCACATCACCCTGTCAGAGACTACTGAGAGCAACTCTCTCCATATTCTGTAGCCACATCACCCTGTCAGAGACTACTGAGAGCAACTCTCTTCATATTCTGTAGCCACATCACCCTGTCAGAGACTACTGAGAGCAACTCTCTTCATATTCTGTAGCCACATCACCCTGTCAGAGACTACTGATGTAATGTTAGAATGCAAATCTTATACAAAGTATGAAACTTCGTAACTGAATCCCTTCCTTCCCCCCTCTCTCTCTTCCCCTCCCTCTCCTCTCTTCTCTCTCCTCTCCTCTCTCTCCTCTCTCTCCTCCCCCCACAGCTGCAGGGAGAGCTGAACGTACGGAGGGGCAGTGAGGGCTCACCATCCAACGTGAAAGACGGGGAAACAGCGGGAGGACACAGGGGTGTCTTTCCCCCCCAGGAGAGCCCATGTAAGGCCCCTCGCTCCCCAAGGTCCCCCCGCTCCCCTCGCTCTGCCATCCCCGGCCCGGTTTCCCTTCCCTCCCACTCCCACTCGGACTCGGAGGCCCATGAAGACAAGGGGGCTGTAGTGAGGTTCAGATGCCCAACAGAGAACCTTTTCCTGGACGCTCTGACACTGGACTCCCTGGGTGGCCTGGAGGCCCCACCTCCCTGCAGACTGGACTCTGACAAGAGGTTCCCTTGTATGAACCAGGTGAGACATGTCAGACTCTGGGTGCGTCCCAAATTGCACCCTATTCCCTAGATAGTGCACTACTTATGACCAGAGCCATATGGGTCCTAAAGTAGTGCACTATATAGGGAATAGGGTGCCATTCTCTGGTCTAAAGTAGTGCACTATATAGGGAATAGGGTGCCATTCTCTGGTCTAAAGTAGTGCAATATATAGGGAATAGGGTGCCATTCTCTGGTCTAAAGTAGTGCACTATATAGGGAATAGGGTGCCATTCTCTGGTCTAAAGTAGTGCACTATATAGGGAATAGGGTGCCATTCTCTGGTCTAAAGTAGTGCACTATATAGGGAATAGGGTGCCATTCTCTGGTCTAAAGTAGTGCACTATATAGGGAATAGGGTGCCATTCTCTGGTCTAAAGTAGTGCACTATATAGGGAATAGGGTGCCATTCTCTGGTCTAAAGTAGTGCACTATATAGGGAATAGGGTGCCATTCTCTGGTCTAAAGTAGTGCACTATATAGGGAATAGGGTGCCATTCTCTGGTCTAAAGTAGTGCACTATATAGGGAATAGGGTGCCATTCTCTGGTCTAAAGTAGTGCACTATATAGGGAATAGGGTCCCATTCTCTGGTCTAAAGTAGTGCACTATATAGGGAATAGGGTGCCATTCTCTGGTCTAAAGTAGTGCACTATATAGGGAATAGGGTGCCATTCTCTGGTCTAAAGTAGTGCACTATATATGGAATAGGGTGCCATTCTCTGGTCTAAAGTAGTGCACTATATAGGGAATAGGGTGCCACTTGGGACGCAGTCCAGGAATGTCTAAAAGTAACAGCTCACCCCTAAAGTGTTCTTTAGGGCGTTTTCAGACCTCAAAAGAGTGGTCTTCTTCAATATTGGTCCAGTGCCGGGTTTTGGTCCAGCCCTGCACTAACACTGCTGTGTGTGTGTGTGTGTGTGTGGGTGTGTGCGTGCGTGCGTGCGTGCGTGCGTTTGTGTGTTACTTCAGGTGCTGAATGAGATCCCAGACAGAGAAGACCCGTCTATGTACCAGGAAGAGGAAGAGATGGGTTTTGGTAGCCTGCTCAGGTAACTGACTTCTTCCTGCTTACCTCAACCAATCCTTGTTGTTTTACTGTAACAACCAATCCTTGTTGTTTTACTGTAACAACCAATCCTTGTTGTTGTTACTTTAAGGGTTCTCAGTGATTTACCTGGATTCATCCAAATGATACATTACTGGTATTGTTTCCACTTATCTTATCTACACAGGCTGCCATTTTAACATTTACAATAGGAATGCTTTCTGCTTTTGACTGTTGTGTACTCTGAACTCCCCTCACTGTATTTTAAACAAGTCTACTGTACTTATAAATCCTTTGAGTAAAGAAATGACTGCTGTTAGAAGTGATATTTCCTGGTGGTTTGTGTTGAAGCAGCTCTTAGTGATATTTCCTGGTGGTTTGCGTTGAAGCAGCTCTTAGTGATATTTCCTGGTGGTTTGTGTTAAAGCAGCTCTTAGGGATATTTCCTGGTGGTTTGCGTTGAAGCAGCTCTTTGTGAAAGATCATAATGGTACATGATCCAAGTCATCGCAGCCTGACAATTAATTATTGAATCATTTTAAAGCGATCCCTGATTAAATGAAATGAAACCATTAACTGGCCTTTATCGAGAGAACAAACAAGATGTTTTTATACTCTTTTTGTAGTTTCAAGAAATTGGGAACAGTGAAGAGGCTGTAACATGTTGTTTAGACAAGAGATATCAGAGAGACAGTCCTATCTGTGCTGTTTATCTCTGACCGTCCTTCTCTACATCTTTCTTCTGTGGAACAGTAGTGGATCCGTGATGCTGAATCCTCTCCTCTTCTCTTCTGTCCTTTTATTGTTCTGTCCTCTCTCCACTCCTCTCCCTTGTTACATTGTCTGATAATGTAATTGTTAAACGTTTTATTGAAACCTTTGCTCTCCCCCTCCACAGGGCTAAGTCGGTCTGTTCTATGAGTGACTTCCAGCGTCTAATGGACAGCTCTCCCTTCCTGCCTGACAAGAGTCGTCATGGTGACCGCGGCCGTGACGATGTGACTCCGCCGCTGTCACCTGACGACCTGAAGTACATAGAGGAGTTCAACAGTAAGGGGTGGGACTTCCCCGGCCCTGGCCCCTCCCCGACACCAGGCCACCACACCCCCACAGCCATGGAAACCTGGGCAGAACGGCCCATTTCAGGTACTGATGTTGCTTGCTCATGGTTTAATGCTGTCTGTTTTTTACCATGACTGTTTTTTTTTGTTTGTTTTGTTTTGTTGTTACAATAAAAAACAAACACAAACATCCACAACATCACATCTGCCCAGATCCACCTGCTCACACCCCCATCTCCATCAACCACATCACACCTGCCCAGACCCACCTGCTCACACCCCCATCTCCATCAACCACATCACACCTGCCCAGACCCACCTGCTCACACCCCCATCTCCATCAACCACATCACACCTGCCCAGACCCACCTGCTCACACCCCCATCTCCATCCACAACATCACACCTGCCCAGACCCACCTGCTCACGCCCCCATCTCCATCCACAACATCACACCTGCCCAGACCTGCCTGCTCACACCCCCATCTCCATCCACAACATCACACCTGCCCAGACCCACCTGCTCACACCCCCATCTCCATCAACCACATCACACCTGCCCAGACCCACCTGCTCACACCCCCATCTCCAGCGCCTGCATCACTCTCCGCCACTTGGCCTCAAACTGCACCATTTTGTTTCTCTCCGTGGCCCACGCACTTTCCATTGTCTTAACAATGGCGGATTGGTTGATATCCAGTTTTTAAGTCTACATTTTTCAAGATGATTGACAAGAAAAGTATTGTCCAACCCATCGGGTATCTCACTGCACCCTCATATGCCATGTCATTTACATTGTAATACTTCTGACAGCCAACATTCTAACTCCGGCCATAACTTTTGGACTTGATAGCATTCCCAGAAGGCATGGATTATTGAGTCATTGTTAGTTTTACACTTAAGACATGACTCTGCCGTTGTGCTGTAGAATTTGTGAATGTTGTCTCTTGTGTAATAAATTAGTTTATACTGGATTAATCTTACATTTTTGTTAACTGTAATTTAGTTCTGTCCCAACATTCCCTCCACCTTGTGCCACTATCAGTTCTTTTAAAGTCTTGGTTCCAATAGGTTATATATATTTTTTAAGAGATTGTCAGTTGGATCGGCTCTCTGCAAGATTTTTTATATCTTACCTATCATATGAACATCCTTTTCTGACTCAAATAGGGTTTCCTCATGATTACTCTGATGTCCAAAATATTTCAAATCGAGATGTCTTGATAAGAAACTTTTAAGTTGCATGTACTTGGAAAAATCTACATTGGTCAGTCCAAAATTCCTTTTTAATTCTGTCATGGAAATACATTTATTTCCTATTACCAAGTCATTTAACAATTTCTATGTCTTTAGAATTCTGAAAAGCTGTCCAAGGATTGTTCCATAGGGCTTTGTTTTTAGGCAGTGATGGTTTTTTATCTCAAACTTTTTAAAAGTTTAATTCTAATTCTAATCATTCCTCTCTCTCTCTCTCTCTCTCTCTCTCTCTCTCTCTCTCTCTCTCTCTCTCTCTCTCTCTCTCTCTCTCTCTCTCTCTCTCTCTCTCTCTCTCTCTCTCTCTCTCTCTCTCTCTCTCTCTCTCTCTCTCTCTCTCTCTCTCTCTCTCTCTCTCTCTCTCTCTTCTCTCTGACTTCCAGAACCATTCCAGCCGGCCTCGTGGTTCCTGACCACCAGCACCCGATCCAGCCCAGAGCCCCCCTGCCCACCCCACTGCCAGCGCTCCCCACTCAGGGGCAACGGGGGTGACGTAGGGGGGGGGATAGGGGTCCACGTCTCCCACAGCCCCACCCGATCTCCCGGGCCCCCCGATCAAGACTACCTGTACCCCAAAGAAAACAAGGGGGGTGGGGGTGTTGGTGAGGTGGCGGGTGACTCCGGGATTGGGGGGGTAGGAGGTCCAGACGAGGTGTTTGGTGATGGTAGGTGGCCTCCCTCCTGTCATAAGGAGTTATTAGAGGGTGTGGCGGGACTGCGGGGTCCCTCTGGGGGGGGTCCCATCCCCACGGTGGGGTACGCCTCGTCTCTGGGGCTGCAGCTGTCACGGAACCTCAGTGATGACATGAAGGAGGTGGCCTTCTCCGTTAGGAATTACCGCTCAGGCCCCAGCACCTCGGACCACCTGGAGCAACAGAGACAGGTCTGTTGACGTTGTTCATCCATCTAGTCTGTTGTCTGGTTGTTCATCCATCTAGTCTGTTGTCTGGTTGTTCATCCATCTAGTCTGTTGTCTAGTTGTTCATCCATCTAGTCTGTTGTCTGGTTGTTCATCCATCTAGTCTGTTGTTCATCCATCTAGTCTGTTGTCTAGTTGTTCATCCATCTAGTCTGTTGTTCATCCATCTAGTCTGTTGTTCATCCATCTAGTCTGTTGTCTAGTTGTTCATCCATCTAGTCTGTTGTCTAGTTGTTCATCCATCTAGTCTGTTGTCTAGTTGTTCATCCATCTAGTATGTTGTTCATCCATCAAGTATGTTGTCTAATTGTTCATCCATCTAGTCTGTTGTCTAGTTGTTCATCCATCTAGTCTGTTGTTCATCCATCTAGTCTGCTGTCTAGTTGTTCATCCATCTAGTCTGTTGTTCATCCATCTAGTCTGTTGTCTAGTTGTTCATACATCTAGTCTGTTGTTCTTCCATCTAGTCTGTTGTCTGGTTGTTCATCCATCTAGTCTGTTTTCTGGTTGTCCATCCATCTAGTCTGTTGTCTGGTTGTTCATCCATCTAGTCTGTATTTCATCCATCTAGTCTGTTGTCTAGTTGTTCATCCATCTAGTCTGTTGTTCATCCATCTAGTCTGTTGTCTAGTTGTTCATCCATCTAGTCTGTTGTCTAGTTGTTAAACCATCTAGTCTGTTGTTCATCCATCTAGTCTGTTGTCTAGTTGTTCATCCATCTAGTCTGTTGTTCATCCATCTAGTCTGTTTTCTGGTTGTTCATCCATCTAGTCTGTTGTCTAGTTGTTCATCCATCTAGTATGTTGTCTAGTTGTTTATCCATCTAGTATGTTGTTCATCCATATAGTCTGTTGTCTAGTTGTTCATCCATCTAGTCTGTTGTTCATCCATCTAGTCTGTTGTCTGGTTGTTCATCCATCTAGTATGTTGTCTGGTTGTTCATCCATCTAGTCTGGTTGTTCATCCATCTAGTATGTTGTCTGGTTGTTCATCCATCTAGTCTGTTGTTCATCCATCTAGTCTGTTTTCTGGTTGTTCTTCCATCTAGTCTGTTGTTCATCCATCTAGTCTGTTGTCTAGTTGTTCATCCATCTAGTCTGTTGTTCATCCATCTAGTCTGTTGTCTAGTTGTTCCTACATCTAGTCTGTTGTTCATCCATCTAGTCTGTTGTCTGGTTGTTCATCCATCTAGTCTGTTGTCTGGTTGTTCATCCATCTAGTCTGTTGTCTAGTCATTCATCAATCTAGTCTGATGTCTGGTTGTTCATCCATCTAGCATGTTGTCTGGTTGTTCATCCATCTAGTCTGTTGTCTAATTGTTCAACCATCTAGTCTGTTGTCTAGTTGTTCATCCATCTAGTCTGTTGTCTAGTTTTTCATCCATCTAGTCTGTTGTTCATCCATCTAGTCTGTTTTCTGGTTGTTCATCCATCTAGTCTGTTGTCTAGTTGTTCATCCGCCTAGTCTGTTGTCTGGTTGTTCATCCATCTAGTCTGTTGTCTGGTTGTTCATCCATCTAGTCTGTTGTCTGGTTGTTCATCCATCTAGTATGTTGTCTGGTTGTTCATCCATCTAGTCTGTTGTCTAGTTGTTCATCCATCTAGTCTGTTGTCTGGTTGTTCATCCATCTAGTCTGTTGTCTGGTTGTTCATCCATCTAGTCTATTGTTCATCCATCTAGTCTGTTGTCTAGTTGTTCATTCATCTAGTCTGTTGTCTAGTTGTTCATCCATCTAGTCTGTTGTCTGGTTGTTCATCCATCTAGTCTGTTGTCTAGTTGTTCGTTCATCTAGTCTGTAGTCTAGTTGTTCATACATTTAGTCTGTTGTCTAGTTGTTCATACATCTAGTCTGTTTTCTGGTTGTTCATCCATCTAGTCTGTTGTCTAGTTGTTCATCCATCTAGTCTGTTTTCTGGTTGTTCATCCATCTAGTCTGTTGTCTGGTTGTTCATCCATCTAGTCTGTTGTCTAGTTGTCATCCATCTAGTCTGTTGTCTAGATGTTCATCCATCTCGTCTGTTTTTTGGTTGTTCATCCATCTAGACTGTTGTCTAGTTGTTCATCCATCTAGTCAGTTGTCTGGTTGTTCATCCATCTAGTCTGTTGTCTGGTTGTTCATCCATCTAGTCTGTTGTCTGGTTGTTCATCCATCTAGTCTGTTGTCTGTTTGTTCATCCATCTAGTCTGTTGTCTAGTTGTTCATCCATCTAGTCTGTTGTCTGGTTGTTCATCCATCTAGTCTGTTGTCTAGTTGTTCATCCATCTAGTCTGTTGTCTGGTTGTTCATCCATCTAGTCTGTCATTCATCCATCTAGTCTGTTGTCTAATTGTTCATCCATCTAGTCTGTTGTCTATTTGTTCATCCATCTAGTCTGTTGTCTAGTTGTTCATCCATCTAGTCTGTTATCTAGTTGTTCATCCATCTAGTCTGTTGTCTAGTTGTTCATCCATCTAGTCTGTCGTTCATCCATCTAGTCTGTTGTCTAATTGTTCATCCATCTAGTCTGTTGTCTGGTTGTTCATACATCTAGTCTGTTGTTCATCCGTCTAGTCTGTTGTCTGGTTGTTCATCAATCTAGTCTGTTGTCTAGTTGTTCATCCATCTAGTCTGTTGTCTGGTTGTTCATCCATCTAGTCTGTTGTCTAGTTGTTCATCCATCTAGTCTGTTGTCTAGTTGTTCATCCATCTAGTCTGTTGTCTAGTTGTTCATCCATCTAGTCTGTTGTCTAAATGTTCATCCATCTAGTCTGTTGTTCATCCGTCTAGTCTGTTGTCTGGTTGTTCATCAATCTAGTCTGTTGTCTAGTTGTTCATCCATCTAGTCTGTTGTCTAGTTGTTCATCCATCTAGTCTGTTGTCTTGTTGTTCATCCATCTAGTCTGTTGTCTGGTTGTTCATCCATCTAGTTTGTTGTCTGGTTGTTCATCCATCTAGTCTGTTGTCTGGTTGTTCATCCATCTAGTCTGTTGTCTAGTTGTTCATCCATCTAGTCTGTCGTTCATCCATCTAGTCTGTTGTCTAATTGTTCATCCATCTAGTCTGTTGTTCATCCATCATGTCTGTTGTCTGGTTGTTTATCCATCTAGTTGGTTGTCTAGTTGTTCATCCATCTAGTCTGTTGTCTAGTTGTTCATCCATCTAGTCTATTGTCTGGTTGTTCATCCATCTAGTCTCTTGTCTAGTTGTTCATCCATCTAGTCTGTTGTCTAGTTGTTCTTCCATCTAGTCTGTTGTTCATCCATCTAGTCTGTTGTCTAGTTGTTCATCCATCTAGTCTGTTGTTCATCCATCTAGTCTGTTGTCTAGTTGTTCATCCATCTAGTCTGATGTCTAGTTGTTCATCCATCTAGTCTGTTGTTCATCCATCTAGTCTGTTGTCTAGTTGTTCATCCATCTAGTCTGTTGTTCATCCATCTAGTCTGTTGTCTAATTGTTCATCCATCTAGTCTGTTGTCTAGTTGTTCATCCATCTAGTCTGTTGTTCATCCATCTAGTCTGTTGTCTAGTTGTTCATTCATCTAGTCTATTGTTCATCCATCTAGTATGTTGTCTAGTTGTTCATACATCTAGTCTGTTGTTCATCCATCTAGTCTGTTGTCTGGTTGTTCATCCATCTAGTCTGTTGTCTGGTTGTTCATCCATCTCGTCTGTTGTCTGGTTGTTCATCCATCTAGTCTGTTGTTCATCCATCTAGTCTGTTTTCTGGTTGTTCATCCATCTAGTCTGTTGTCTAGTTGTTCATCCATCTAGTCTGTTGTTCATCCATCAAGTATGTTGTCTAATTGTTCATCCATCTAGGCTGTTGTCTGGTTGTTCATCCATCTAGTCTGTTGTTCATCCATCTAGTCTGTTGTTCATCCATCTAGTCTGTTGTCTAGTTGTTCATTCATCTTGTCTGTTGTCTAGTTGTTCATTAATCTATTCTGTTGTCTAGTTGTTCATCCATCTAGTCTGTTGTTCATCCATCTAGTCTGTTGTTTAGTTGTTCATTCATCTAGTCTGTTGTTCATCAATCTAGTCTGTTGTCTAGTTGTTCATCCATCTAGTCTGTTGTTCATCCATATAGTCTGTTGTCTGGTTGTTCATCCATCTAGTATGTTGTCTGGTTGTTCATCCATCTAGTCTGGTTGTTCATCCATCTAGTATGTTGTCTGGTTGTTCATCCATCTAGTCTGTTGTTCATCCATCTAGTCTGTTTTCTGGTTGTTCTTCCATCTAGTCTGTTGTTCATCCATCTAGTCTGTTGTCTAGTTGTTCATCCATCTAGTCTGTTGTTCATCCATCTAGTCTGTTGTCTAGTTGTTCCTACATCTAGTCTGTTGTTCATCCATCTAGTCTGTTGTCTGGTTGTTCATCCATCTAGTCTGTTGTCTGGTTGTTCATCCATCTAGTCTGTTGTCTAGTCATTCATCAATCTAGTCTGATGTCTGGTTGTTCATCCATCTAGCATGTTGTCTGGTTGTTCATCCATCTAGTCTGTTGTCTAATTGTTCAACCATCTAGTCTGTTGTCTAGTTGTTCATCCATCTAGTCTGTTGTCTAGTTTTTCATCCATCTAGTCTGTTGTTCATCCATCTAGTCTGTTTTCTGGTTGTTCATCCATCTAGTCTGTTGTCTAGTTGTTCATCCGCCTAGTCTGTTGTCTGGTTGTTCATCCATCTAGTCTGTTGTCTGGTTGTTCATCCATCTAGTCTGTTGTCTGGTTGTTCATCCATCTAGTATGTTGTCTGGTTGTTCATCCATCTAGTCTGTTGTCTAGTTGTTCATCCATCTAGTCTGTTGTCTGGTTGTTCATCCATCTAGTCTGTTGTCTGGTTGTTCATCCATCTAGTCTATTGTTCATCCATCTAGTCTGTTGTCTAGTTGTTCATTCATCTAGTCTGTTGTCTAGTTGTTCATCCATCTAGTCTGTTGTCTGGTTGTTCATCCATCTAGTCTGTTGTCTAGTTGTTCGTTCATCTAGTCTGTAGTCTAGTTGTTCATACATTTAGTCTGTTGTCTAGTTGTTCATACATCTAGTCTGTTTTCTGGTTGTTCATCCATCTAGTCTGTTGTCTAGTTGTTCATCCATCTAGTCTGTTTTCTGGTTGTTCATCCATCTAGTCTGTTGTCTGGTTGTTCATCCATCTAGTCTGTTGTCTAGTTGTCATCCATCTAGTCTGTTGTCTAGATGTTCATCCATCTCGTCTGTTTTTTGGTTGTTCATCCATCTAGTCTGTTGTCTAGTTGTTCATCCATCTAGTCAGTTGTCTGGTTGTTCATCCATCTAGTCTGTTGTCTGGTTGTTCATCCATCTAGTCTGTTGTCTGGTTGTTCATCCATCTAGTCTGTTGTCTGTTTGTTCATCCATCTAGTCTGTTGTCTAGTTGTTCATCCATCTAGTCTGTTGTCTGGTTGTTCATCCATCTAGTCTGTTGTCTAGTTGTTCATCCATCTAGTCTGTTGTCTGGTTGTTCATCCATCTAGTCTGTCATTCATCCATCTAGTCTGTTGTCTAATTGTTCATCCATCTAGTCTGTTGTCTATTTGTTCATCCATCTAGTCTGTTGTCTAGTTGTTCATCCATCTAGTCTGTTATCTAGTTGTTCATCCATCTAGTCTGTTGTCTAGTTGTTCATCCATCTAGTCTGTCGTTCATCCATCTAGTCTGTTGTCTAATTGTTCATCCATCTAGTCTGTTGTCTGGTTGTTCATACATCTAGTCTGTTGTTCATCCGTCTAGTCTGTTGTCTGGTTGTTCATCAATCTAGTCTGTTGTCTAGTTGTTCATCCATCTAGTCTGTTGTCTGGTTGTTCATCCATCTAGTCTGTTGTCTAGTTGTTCATCCATCTAGTCTGTTGTCTAGTTGTTCATCCATCTAGTCTGTTGTCTAGTTGTTCATCCATCTAGTCTGTTGTCTAAATGTTCATCCATCTAGTCTGTTGTTCATCCGTCTAGTCTGTTGTCTGGTTGTTCATCAATCTAGTCTGTTGTCTAGTTGTTCATCCATGTAGTCTGTTGTCTAGTTGTTCATCCATCTAGTCTGTTGTCTTGTTGTTCATCCATCTAGTCTGTTGTCTGGTTGTTCATCCATCTAGTTTGTTGTCTGGTTGTTCATCCATCTAGTCTGTTGTCTGGTTGTTCATCCATCTAGTCTGTTGTCTAGTTGTTCATCCATCTAGTCTGTCGTTCATCCATCTAGTCTGTTGTCTAATTGTTCATCCATCTAGTCTGTTGTTCATCCATCATGTCTGTTGTCTGGTTGTTTATCCATCTAGTTGGTTGTCTAGTTGTTCATCCATCTAGTCTGTTGTCTAGTTGTTCATCCATCTAGTCTATTGTCTGGTTGTTCATCCATCTAGTCTCTTGTCTAGTTGTTCATCCATCTAGTCTGTTGTCTAGTTGTTCTTCCATCTAGTCTGTTGTTCATCCATCTAGTCTGTTGTCTAGTTGTTCATCCATCTAGTCTGTTGTTCATCCATCTAGTCTGTTGTCTAGTTGTTCATCCATCTAGTCTGATGTCTAGTTGTTCATCCATCTAGTCTGTTGTTCATCCATCTAGTCTGTTGTCTAGTTGTTCATCCATCTAGTCTGTTGTTCATCCATCTAGTCTGTTGTCTAATTGTTCAACCATCTAGTCTGTTGTCTAGTTGTTCATCCATCTAGTCTGTTGTTCATCCATCTAGTCTGTTGTCTAGTTGTTCATTCATCTAGTCTATTGTTCATCCATCTAGTATGTTGTCTAGTTGTTCATACATCTAGTCTGTTGTTCATCCATCTAGTCTGTTGTCTGGTTGTTCATCCATCTAGTCTGTTGTCTGGTTGTTCATCCATCTCGTCTGTTGTCTGGTTGTTCATCCATCTAGTCTGTTGTTCATCCATCTAGTCTGTTTTCTGGTTGTTCATCCATCTAGTCTGTTGTCTAGTTGTTCATCCATCTAGTCTGTTGTTCATCCATCAAGTATGTTGTCTAATTGTTCATCCATCTAGGCTGTTGTCTGGTTGTTCATCCATCTAGTCTGTTGTTCATCCATCTAGTCTGTTGTTCATCCATCTAGTCTGTTGTCTAGTTGTTCATTCATCTTGTCTGTTGTCTAGTTGTTCATTAATCTATTCTGTTGTCTAGTTGTTCATCCATCTAGTCTGTTGTTCATCCATCTAGTCTGTTGTTTAGTTGTTCATTCATCTAGTCTGTTGTTCATCAATCTAGTCTGTTGTCTAGTTGTTCATCCATCTAGTCTGTTGTTCATCCATATAGTCTGTTGTCTAGTTGTTCATCCATCTAGTCTGTTGTCTAGTTGTTCATCCGTCTAGTCTGTTGTCTGGTTGTTCATCCATCTAGTCTGTTGTCTGGTTGTTCATCCATCTAGTCTGTTGTCTGGTTGTTCATCCATCTAGTCTGTTGTTCATCCATCTAGTCTGTTGTCTAGTTGTTCATTCATCTAGTCTGTTGTCTAGTTGTTCATTCATCTAGTCTGTTGTCTAGTTGTTCATCCATCTAGTCTGTTGTTCATCCATCTAGTCTGTTGTCTGGTTGTTCATCCATCTAGTCTGTTGTCTAGTTGTTCATACATCTAGTCTGTTTTCTGGTTGTTCATCCATCTAGTCTGTTGTCTGGTTGTTCATCCATCTAGTCTGTTGTCTGGTTGTTCATCCATCTAGTCTGTTGTCTAGTTGTTCATCCATCTAGTCTGTTGTTTGGTTGTTTATCCATCTAGTCTGTTTTCTAGTTGTTCATCCATCTAGTCAGTTGTCTGGTTGTTCATCCATCTAGTCAGTTGTCTGGTTGTTCATCCTTCTAGTCTGTTGTTCATCCATCTAGTCTGTTGTCTAGTTGTTCATTCATCTAGTCTGTTGTCTAGTTGTTCATTCATCTAGTCTGTTGTCTAGTTGTTCATCCATCTAGTCTGTTGTTCATCCATCTAGTCTGTTGTCTAGTTGTTCATCCATCTAGTCTGTTGTTCATCCATCTAGTATGTTGTCTAGTTGTTCATCCATCTAGTCTGTTGTTCATCCATATAGTCTGTTGTCTAGTTGTTCATCCATCTAGTCTGTTTTCGTGTTGTTCTTCCATCTAGTCTGTTGTCTGGTTGTTCATCCATCTAGTCTGTCATTCATCCATCTAGTCTGTTGTCTAATTGTTCATCCATCTAGTCTGTTTTCTAGTTGTTCATCCATCTAGTCTGTTGTCTAGTTGTTCATCCGTCTAGTCTGTTGTCTAGTTGTTCATCCATCTAGTCTGTTGTCTGGTTGTTCATCCATCTAGTCTGTTGTCTAGTTGTTTATCCATCTAGTCTGTTGTCTAGTTGTTCATCCATCTAGTCTGTCATTCATCCATCTAGTCTGTTGTCTAATTGTTCATCCATCTAGTCTGTTGTCTAGTTGTTCATCCATCTAGTCTGTTGTCTAGTTTTTCATCCATCTAGTCTGTTGTCTGGTTGTTCATCCATCTAGTCTGTTGTCTAGTTGTTCATCCATCTAGTCTGTTGTCTAGTTGTTCATCCATCTCGTCTTTTGTTTGGTTGTTCATCCATCTAGTCTGTTTAGTTGTTCATCCATCTAGTCAGTTGTCTGGTTGTTCATCCATCTAGTCAGTTGTCTGGTTGTTCATCCATCTAGTATGTTGTCTAGTTGTTCATCCATCTAGTCTGTTGTCTAGTTGTTCATCCATCTAGTCTGTTGTCTTGTTGTTCATCCATCTAGTCTGTCGTTCATCCATCTAGTCTGTTGTCTAATTGTTCATCCATCTAGTCTGTTTTCTAGTTGTTCATCCATCTAGTCTGTTGTCTATTTGT
This sequence comes from Coregonus lavaretus, assembly GCF_964263955.1. Classification (NCBI taxonomy): domain Eukaryota; kingdom Metazoa; phylum Chordata; class Actinopteri; order Salmoniformes; family Salmonidae; genus Coregonus; species Coregonus lavaretus. Next base: position 47,300,750 of record NC_140006.1, on the reverse strand, counting down.
TCATCCATCTAGTCTGTTGTCTAGTTGTTCATCCATCTAGTCTGTTATCTAGTTGTTCATCCATCTAGTCTGTTGTCTAGTTGTTCATCCATCTAGTCTGTCGTTCATCCATCTAGTCTGTTGTCTAATTCTTCATCCATCTAGTCTGTTGTCTGGTTGTTCATCCATCTAGTCTGTTTTTCATCCGTCTAGTCTGTTGTCTGGTTGTTCATCAATCTAGTCTGTTGTCTAGTTGTTCATCCATCTAGTCTGTTGTCTGGTTGTTCATCCATCTTGTCTGTTGTTCATCAATCTAGTTTGTTTTTCTGGTTGTTCATCCATCTAGTCTGTTGTCTGGTTGTTCATCCATCTAGTCTGTTGTCTAGTTGTTCATCCATCTAGTCTGTCATTCATCCATCTAGTCTGTTGTCTAATTGTTCATCCATCTAGTCTGTTGTTCATCCATCTAGTCTGTTTTCTGGTTGTTCATCCATCTAGTCTGTTGTCTAGTTGTTCATCCATCTAGTCTGTTGTCTTGTTGTTCATCCATCTAGTCTGTCGTTCATCCATCTAGTCTGTTGTCTAATTGTTCATCCATCTAGTCTGTTTTCTAGTTGTTCATCCATCTAGTCTGTTGTCTATTTGTTCATCCATCTAGTCTGTTGTCTAGTTGTTCATCCATCTAGTCTGTTATCTAGTTGTTCATCCATCTAGTCTGTTGTCTAGTTGTTCATCCATCTAGTCTGTCGTTCATCCATCTAGTCTGTTGTCTAATTCTTCATCCATCTAGTCTGTTGTCTGGTTGTTCATCCATCTAGTCTGTTTTTCATCCGTCTAGTCTGTTGTCTGGTTGTTCATCAATCTAGTCTGTTGTCTAGTTGTTCATCCATCTAGTCTGTTGTCTGGTTGTTCATCCATCTTGTCTGTTGTTCATCAATCTAGTTTGTTTTTCTGGTTGTTCATCCATCTAGTCTGTTGTCTGGTTGTTCATCCATCTAGTCTGTTGTCTAGTTGTTCATCCATCTAGTCTGTCATTCATCCATCTAGTCTGTTGTCTAATTGTTCATCCATCTAGTCTGTTGTTCATCCATCTAGTCTGTTTTCTGGTTGTTCATCCATCTAGTCTGTTGTCTTGTTGTTCATCCATCTAGTCTGTTGTCTAGTTGTTCATCCATCTAGTCTGTCATTCATCCATCTAGTCTGTTGTCTAATTGTTCATCCATCTAGTCTGTTGTTCATCCATCTAGTCTGTTTTCTGGTTGTTCATCCATCTAGTCTGTTGTCTTGTTGTTCATCCATCTAGTCTGTTGTCTTGTTGTTCATCCATCTAGTCTGCTGTCTAGTTGTTCATCCATCTAGTCTGTTGTCTAGTTGTTCATCCATCTAGTCTGTTGTCTGGTTGTTCATCCATCTAGTCTGTTGTCTGGTTGTTCATCCATCTAGTCTGTTGTCTAGTTGTTTATCCATCTAGTCTGTTGTCTAGTTGTTCATCCATCTAGTCTGTCATTCATCCATCTAGTCTGTTGTCTAATTGTTCATCCATCTAGTCTGTTGTCTAGTTGTTCATCCATCTAGTCTGTTGTCTAGTTTTTCATCCATCTAGTCTGTTGTCTGGTTGTTCATCCATCTAGTCTGTTGTCTAGTTGTTCATCCATCTAGTCTGTTGTCTAGTTGTTCATCCATCTCGTCTTTTGTTTGGTTGTTCATCCATCTAGTATGTTGTCTAGTTGTTCATCCATCTAGTCTGTTGTCTAGTTGTTCATCCATCTAGTCTGTTGTATAATTGTTCATCCATCTAGTCTGTTTTCTAGTTGTTCATCCATCTAGTCTGTTGTCTATTTGTTCATCCATCTAGTCTGTTGTCTAGTTGTTCATCCATCTAGTCTGTTATCTAGTTGTTCATCCATCTAGTCTGTTGTCTAGTTGTTCATCCATCTAGTCTGTCGTTCATCCATCTAGTCTGTTGTCTGGTTGTTCATCAATCTAGTCTGTTGTCTAGTTGTTCATCCATCTAGTCTGTTGTCTGGTTGTTCATCCATCTTGTCTGTTGTTCATCAATCTAGTTAGTTTTTCTGGTTGTTCATCCATCTAGTCTGTTGTCTGGTTGTTCATCCATCTAGTCTGTTGTCTAGTTTTTCATCCGTCTAGTCTGTCATTCATCCATCTAGTCTGTTGTCTAATTGTTCATCCATCTAGTCTGTTGTTCATCCATCTAGTCTGTTTTCTGGTTGTTCATCCATCTAGTCTGTTGTCTTGTTGTTCATCCATCTAGTCTGTTGTCTAGTTGTTCATCCATCTAGTCTGTTGTCTGGTTGTTCATCCATCTAGTCTGTTGTCTAGTTGTTCATCCATCTAGTCTGTTGTCTGGTTGTTCATCCATCTAGTCTGTTGTCTAGTTGTTCATCCATCTAGTATGTTGTCTGGTTGTTCATCCATCTAGTCTGTTGTCTGGTTGTTCATCCATCTAGTCTGTTGTCTAGTTGTTCATCCATCTAGTCTGTTGTCTAGTTGTTCATCCATCTAGTCTGTTGTCTGGTTGTTCATCCATTACATTTTTACATTTTAGTCATTTAGCAGACGCTCTTATCCAGAGCGACTTACAGTTAGTGAATACATATATATATTTTTTTATACTGGCCCCCTGATGGAATCGAACCCACAACCCTGGCGTTGCAAACGCCATGCTCTATCAACTGAGCTACATCCCTGCCGGCCATTCCCTCCCCTACCCTGGACGACGCTGGGCTAATTGTGCGCCGCCCATGAGTCTCCCGGTCGCGGCCGTCTGCGACAGAGCCTGGATTCGAACCAGGATCTCTAGTGGCACAGTTAGCACTGCGCCACTCAGGAGTACATCTAGTCTGTTGTCTGGTTGTTCATCCATCTAGTCTGTTGTCTAGTTGTTCATCCGTCTAGTCTGTTGTCTAGTTGTTCATCCATCTAGTCTGTTGTCTAGTTGTTCATCCATCTAGTCTGTTGTCTAGTTGTTCATCCATCTAGTCTGTTGTCTAGTTGTTCATCCATCTAGTCTGTTGTCTAGTTGTTCATCCATCTAGTCTGTTGTCTGGTTGTTCATCCATCTAGTCTGTTGTCTGGTTGTTCATCCATCTAGTATGTTGTCTGGTTGTTCATCCATCTAGTCTGTTGTCTGGTTGTTCATCCATCTAGTCTGTTGTCTGGTTGTTCATCCATCTAGTCTGTCATTCATCCATCTAGTCTGTTGTCTAATTGTTCATCCATCTAGTCTGTTGTCTAGTTGTTCATCCATCTAGTCTGTTGTCTAGTTTTTCATCCATCTAGTCTGTTGTCTGGTTGTTCATCCATCTAGTCTGTTGTCTAGTTGTTCATCCATCTAGTCTGTTGTCTAGTTGTTCATCCATCTCGTCTTTTGTTTGGTTGTTCATCCATCTAGTATGTTGTCTAGTTGTTCATCCATCTAGTCTGTTGTCTAGTTGTTCATCCATCTAGTCTGTTGTATAATTGTTCATCCATCTAGTCTGTTTTCTAGTTGTTCATCCATCTAGTCTGTTGTCTATTTGTTCATCCATCTAGTCTGTTGTCTAGTTGTTCATCCATCTAGTCTGTTATCTAGTTGTTCATCCATCTAGTCTGTTGTCTAGTTGTTCATCCATCTAGTCTGTCGTTCATCCATCTAGTCTGTTGTCTGGTTGTTCATCAATCTAGTCTGTTGTCTAGTTGTTCATCCATCTAGTCTGTTGTCTGGTTGTTCATCCATCTTGTCTGTTGTTCATCAATCTAGTTTGTTTTTCTGGTTGTTCATCCATCTAGTCTGTTGTCTGGTTGTTCATCCATCTAGTCTGTTGTCTAGTTTTTCATCCGTCTAGTCTGTCATTCATCCATCTAGTCTGTTGTCTAATTGTTCATCCATCTAGTCTGTTGTTCATCCATCTAGTCTGTTTTCTGGTTGTTCATCCATCTAGTCTGTTGTCTTGTTGTTCATCCATCTAGTCTGTTGTCTAGTTGTTCATCCATCTAGTCTGTTGTCTGGTTGTTCATCCATCTAGTCTGTTGTCTAGTTGTTCATCCATCTAGTCTGTTGTCTGGTTGTTCATCCATCTAGTCTGTTGTCTAGTTGTTCATCCATCTAGTATGTTGTCTGGTTGTTCATCCATCTAGTCTGTTGTCTGGTTGTTCATCCATCTAGTCTGTTGTCTAGTTGTTCATCCATCTAGTCTGTTGTCTGGTTGTTCATCCATTACATTTTTACATTTTAGTCATTTAGCAGACGCTCTTATCCAGAGCGACTTACAGTTAGTGAATACATATATATATTTTTTTATACTGGCCCCCTGATGGAATCGAACCCACAACCCTGGCGTTGCAAACGCCATGCTCTATCAACTGAGCTACATCCCTGCCGGCCATTCCCTCCCCTACCCTGGACGACGCTGGGCTAATTGTGCGCCGCCCATGAGTCTCCCGGTCACGGCCGTCTGCGACAGAGCCTGGATTCGAACCAGGATCTCTAGTGGCACAGTTAGCACTGCGCCACTCAGGAGTACATCTAGTCTGTTGTCTGGTTGTTCATCCATCTAGTCTGTTGTCTAGTTGTTCATCCGTCTAGTCTGTTGTCTAGTTGTTCATCCATCTAGTCTGTTGTCTAGTTGTTCATCCATCTAGTCTGTTGTCTAGTTGTTCATCCATCTAGTCTGTTGTCTAGTTGTTCATCCATCTAGTCTGTTGTCTGGTTGTTCATCCATCTAGTCTGTTGTCTGGTTGTTCATCCATCTAGTATGTTGTCTGGTTGTTCATCCATCTAGTCTGTTGTCTGGTTGTTCATCCATCTAGTCTGTTGTCTGGTTGTTCATCCATCTGGTCTGTTGTCTGGTTGTTCATCCATCTAGTCTGTTGTCTAGTTGTTCATCCATCTAGTCTGTTGTCTGGTTGTTCATCCATCTAGTCTGTTGTCTGGTTGTTCATCCATCTAGTCTGTTGTCTAGTTGTTCATCCATCTAGTCTGTCGTTCATCCATCTAGTCTGTCGTTCATCCATCTAGTCTGTCGTTCATCCATCAAGTCTTTTGTCTAATTGTTCATCCATCTAGTCTGTTGTTCATCCATCTAGTCTGTTATCTAGTTGTTCATCCATCTAGTCTGTTGTCTGGTTGTTCATCCATCTAGTCTGTTGTCTAGTTGTTCATCCATCTAGTATGTTGTCTAGTTGTTCATCCATCTTGTCTGTTGTCTAGTTGTTTATCCGTCTAGTCTGTTGTCTGGTTGTTCATCCGTCTAGTGTGTTGTTTAGTTGTTCATCCATCTAGTCTGTTGTCTAGTTTTTCATCCATCTAGTCTCTTGTCTAGTTGTTCATCCATCTAGTCTGTTGTCTAGTTGTTCATCCATCTAGTCTGTTGTCTAGTTGGTCATCCATCTAGTCTGTTGTTCATCCATCTAGTCTGTTGTCTAATTGTTCATCCATCTAGTTTTTTGTTCATCCATCTACTCTGTTGTCTGGTTGTTCATCCATCTAGTCTGTTGTCTAGTTGTTCATCCATCTAGTCTGTTGTCTAGTTGTTCATCCATCTAGTCTGTTGTCTGGTTGTTCATCCATCTAGTCTCTTGTCTCGTTGTTCATCCATCTAGTCTGTTGTCTAGTTGTTCATCCATCTAGTCTGTTGTTCATCCATCTAGTCTGTTGTCTAGTTGTTCATCCATCTAGTCTGTTGTTCATCCATCTAGTCTGTTGTCTAGTTGTTCATCCATCTAGTCTGTTGTTCATCCATCTAGTCTGTTGTCTAGTTGTTCATCCATCTAGTCTGTTGTTCATCGATCTAGTCTGTTGTCTAGTTGTTCATCCATCTAGTCTGTTGTTCATCCATCTAGTCTGTTGTTCATCCATCTAGTCTGTTGTCTGGTTGTTCATCCATATAGTCTGTTGTCTGGTTGTTCATCCATCTAGTCTGTTGTTCATCCATCTAGTCTGTTTTCTGGTTGTTCATCCATCTAGTCTGTTGTCTAGTTGTTCATCCATCTAGTCTGATGTCTAGTTGTTCATCCATCTAGTCTGTTGTTCATCCATCTAGTCTGTTGTCTAGTTGTTCATCCATCTAGTCTGTTGTCTAGTTGTTCATCCATCTAGTCTGTTGTTCATCCATCTAGTCTGTTGTCTAGTTGTTCATCCATCTAGTATGTTGTTCATCCATCTAGTCTGTTGTCTAGTTGTTCATCCATCTAGTCTGTTGTTCATCCATCTAGTCTGTTGTCTGGTTGTTCATCCATCTATTCTGTTGTCTGGTTGTTCATCCTTCTAGTCTGTTGTCTGGTTGTTCATCCATCTAGTCTGTTGTCTGGTTTTTCATCCATCTAGTCTGTTGTTCATCCATCTAGTCAGTTTTCTGGTTGTTCTTCCATCTAGTCTGTTGTTCATCCATCTAGTCAGTTTTCTGGTTGTTCTTCCATCTAGTCTGTTGTCTGGTTGTTCATCCATCTAGTCTGTTGTCTGGTTTTTCATCCATCTAGTCTGTTTTTCATCCATCTAGTCTGTTGTCTAGTTGTTCATCCATCTAGTCTGTTGTCTAGTTGTTCATCCAGCTAGTTTGTTGTTCATCCATCTAGTCTGTTGTTTAGTTGTTCATCCATCTAGTATGTTGTTCATCCATCTAGTCTGTTGTCTAGTTGTTCATCCATCTAGTCTGTTTTTCATCCATCTAGTCTGTTGTCTGGTTGTTCATCCATCTAGTCTGTTGTCTAGTTGTTCATCCATCTATTCTGTTGTCTGGTTGTTCATCCTTCTAGTCTGTTGTCTGGTTGTTCATCCATCTAGTCAGTTTTCTGGTTTTTCATCCATCTAGTCTGTTGTTCATCCATCTAGTCTGTTTTCTGGTTTTTCATCCATCTAGTCTGTTGTTCTTCCATCTAGTCTGTTGTCTGGTTGTTCATCCATCTAGTCTGTTGTCTGGTTTTTCATCCATCTAGTCTGTTGTTCATCCATCTAGTCTGTTTTCTGGTTGTTCTTCCATCTAGTCTGTTGTCTGGTTGTTCATCCATCTAGTCTGTTGTCTAGTCCTTCATCCATCTAGTCTGTTGTCTAGTTGTTCATCCATCTAGTCTGATGTCTGGTTGTTCATCCATCTAGTCTGTTGTCTAGTTGTTCATCCATCTAGTCTGTTGTCTGGTTGTTCATCCATTTCGTCTGTTGTCTAGTTTTTCATCCATCTCGTCTGTTGTCTAGTTGTTCATCCATCTAGTCTGTTGTCTAGTTGTTCATCCATCATGTCTGTTGTCTGGTTGTTCATACATCTAGTCTGTTGTCTAGTTGTCATCCATCTACTCTGTTGTCTAGTTGTTCATCCATCTAGTCTGTTGTCTAGTTGTTCATCCATCTAGTCTGTTGTCTGGTTGTTCATCCATCTAGTCTGTTTTCTAGTTGTTCATCCATCTAGTCTGTTGTCTGGTTGTTCATCCATCTAGTCTGTTGTCTGGTTGTTCGTCCATCTAGTCTGTTGTCTGGTTGTTCATCCATCTAGTCTGTTGTTCATCCATCTAGTCTGTTTTCTGGTTGTTCATCCATCTAGTCTGTTGTCTAGTTGTTCATCCATCTAGTCTGATGTCTAGTTGTTCATCCATCTAGTCTGTTGTTCATCCATCTAGTCTGTTGTCTAGTTGTTCATCCATCTAGTCTGTTGTTCATCCATCTAGTCTGTTGTCTAGTTGTTCATCCATCTAGTCTGTTGTTCATCCATCTAGTCTGTTGTCTAGTTGTTCATCCATCTAGTATGTTGTTCATCCATCTTGTCTGTTGTCTAGTTGTTCATCCATCTAGTCTGTTTTCTGGTTGTTCTTCCATCTAGTCTGTTGTCTGGTTGTTCATCCATCTAGTCTGTTGTCTGGTTGTTCATCCATCTAGTCTGTTGTCTAGTCGTTCATCCATCTAGTCTGTTGTCTAGTTGTTCATCCATCTAGTCTCATGTCTGGTTGTTCATCCATCTAGTCTGTTGTCTAGTTGTTCATCCATCTAGACTGTTGTCTGGTTGTTCATCCATCTCGTCTGTTGTCTAGTTGTTCATCCATCTCGTCTGTTGTCTAGTTGTTCATCCATCTAGTCTGTTGTCTAGTTGTTCATCCATCTAGTCTGTTGTCTGGTTGTTCATCCATCTAGTCTGTTGTCTAGTTGTTCATCCATCTAGTCTGTTGTCTGGTTGTTCATCCATCTAGTCTGTTGTCTGGTTGTTCATCCATCTAGTCTGTTGTCTGGTTGTTCATCCATTTGGTGTGTTGTCTGGTTGTTCATCCATCTAGTCTGTTGTCTAGTTGTTCATCCATCTAGTCTATTGTCTAGTTGTTCATCCATCTAGTCTGTTGTCTAGTTGTTCATCAATCTAGTCTGTTGTCTGGTTGTTCATCCATATAGTCTGTTATCTAGTTGTTCATCCATCTAGTCTGTTGTCTGGTTGTTCATCCATCTAGTCTGTTGTCTAGTTGTTCATCCATCTAGTCTGTCGTTCATCCATCAAGTCTGTTGTCTAATTGTTCATCCATCTAGTCTGTTGTTCATCCATCTAGTCTGTTATCTAGTTGTTCATCCATCTAGTCTGTTGTCTAGTTGTTCATCCATCTAGTCTGTTATCTAGTTGTTCATCCATCTAGTCTGTTGTCTAGTTGTTCATCAATCTAGTCTGTTGTCTAGTTGTTCATCCATCTAGTCTATTGTCTAGTTGTTCATCCATCTAGTCTGTTGTTCATCCATCTAGTCTGTTGTCTGGTTGTTCATCCATCTATTCTGTTGTCTGGTTGTTCATCCTTCTAGTCTGTTGTCTGGTTGTTCATCCATCTAGTCTGTTGTCTGGTTTTTCATCCATCTAGTCTGTTGTTCATCCATCTAGTCAGTTTTCTGGTTGTTCTTCCATCTAGTCTGTTGTTCATCCATCTAGTCAGTTTTCTGGTTGTTCTTCCATCTAGTCTGTTGTCTGGTTGTTCATCCATCTAGTCTGTTGTCTGGTTTTTCATCCATCTAGTCTGTTTTTCATCCATCTAGTCTGTTGTCTAGTTGTTCATCCATCTAGTCTGTTGTCTAGTTGTTCATCCAGCTAGTTTGTTGTTCATCCATCTAGTCTGTTGTTTAGTTGTTCATCCATCTAGTATGTTGTTCATCCATCTAGTCTGTTGTCTAGTTGTTCATCCATCTAGTCTGTTTTTCATCCATCTAGTCTGTTGTCTGGTTGTTCATCCATCTAGTCTGTTGTCTAGTTGTTCATCCATCTATTCTGTTGTCTGGTTGTTCATCCTTCTAGTCTGTTGTCTGGTTGTTCATCCATCTAGTCAGTTTTCTGGTTTTTCATCCATCTAGTCTGTTGTTCATCCATCTAGTCTGTTTTCTGGTTTTTCATCCATCTAGTCTGTTGTTCTTCCATCTAGTCTGTTGTCTGGTTGTTCATCCATCTAGTCTGTTGTCTGGTTTTTCATCCATCTAGTCTGTTGTTCATCCATCTAGTCTGTTTTCTGGTTGTTCTTCCATCTAGTCTGTTGTCTGGTTGTTCATCCATCTAGTCTGTTGTCTAGTCCTTCATCCATCTAGTCTGTTGTCTAGTTGTTCATCCATCTAGTCTGATGTCTGGTTGTTCATCCATCTAGTCTGTTGTCTAGTTGTTCATCCATCTAGTCTGTTGTCTGGTTGTTCATCCATTTCGTCTGTTGTCTAGTTTTTCATCCATCTCGTCTGTTGTCTAGTTGTTCATCCATCTAGTCTGTTGTCTAGTTGTTCATCCATCATGTCTGTTGTCTGGTTGTTCATACATCTAGTCTGTTGTCTAGTTGTCATCCATCTACTCTGTTGTCTAGTTGTTCATCCATCTAGTCTGTTGTCTAGTTGTTCATCCATCTAGTCTGTTGTCTGGTTGTTCATCCATCTAGTCTGTTTTCTAGTTGTTCATCCATCTAGTCTGTTGTCTGGTTGTTCATCCATCTAGTCTGTTGTCTGGTTGTTCGTCCATCTAGTCTGTTGTCTGGTTGTTCATCCATCTAGTCTGTTGTTCATCCATCTAGTCTGTTTTCTGGTTGTTCATCCATCTAGTCTGTTGTCTAGTTGTTCATCCATCTAGTCTGATGTCTAGTTGTTCATCCATCTAGTCTGTTGTTCATCCATCTAGTCTGTTGTCTAGTTGTTCATCCATCTAGTCTGTTGTTCATCCATCTAGTCTGTTGTCTAGTTGTTCATCCATCTAGTCTGTTGTTCATCCATCTAGTCTGTTGTCTAGTTGTTCATCCATCTAGTATGTTGTTCATCCATCTTGTCTGTTGTCTAGTTGTTCATCCATCTAGTCTGTTTTCTGGTTGTTCTTCCATCTAGTCTGTTGTCTGGTTGTTCATCCATCTAGTCTGTTGTCTGGTTGTTCATCCATCTAGTCTGTTGTCTAGTCGTTCATCCATCTAGTCTGTTGTCTAGTTGTTCATCCATCTAGTCTCATGTCTGGTTGTTCATCCATCTAGTCTGTTGTCTAGTTGTTCATCCATCTAGACTGTTGTCTGGTTGTTCATCCATCTCGTCTGTTGTCTAGTTGTTCATCCATCTCGTCTGTTGTCTAGTTGTTCATCCATCTAGTCTGTTGTCTAGTTGTTCATCCATCTAGTCTGTTGTCTGGTTGTTCATCCATCTAGTCTGTTGTCTAGTTGTTCATCCATCTAGTCTGTTGTCTGGTTGTTCATCCATCTAGTCTGTTGTCTGGTTGTTCATCCATCTAGTCTGTTGTCTGGTTGTTCATCCATTTGGTGTGTTGTCTGGTTGTTCATCCATCTAGTCTGTTGTCTAGTTGTTCATCCATCTAGTCTATTGTCTAGTTGTTCATCCATCTAGTCTGTTGTCTAGTTGTTCATCAATCTAGTCTGTTGTCTGGTTGTTCATCCATATAGTCTGTTATCTAGTTGTTCATCCATCTAGTCTGTTGTCTGGTTGTTCATCCATCTAGTCTGTTGTCTAGTTGTTCATCCATCTAGTCTGTCGTTCATCCATCAAGTCTGTTGTCTAATTGTTCATCCATCTAGTCTGTTGTTCATCCATCTAGTCTGTTATCTAGTTGTTCATCCATCTAGTCTGTTGTCTAGTTGTTCATCCATCTAGTCTGTTATCTAGTTGTTCATCCATCTAGTCTGTTGTCTAGTTGTTCATCAATCTAGTCTGTTGTCTAGTTGTTCATCCATCTAGTCTGTTGTCTAGTTGTTCATCCATCTAGTCTGTTGTTCATCCATCTAGTCTGTTGTCTAATTGTTCATCCATCTAGTTTTTTGTTCATCCATCTACTCTGTTGTCTGGTTGTTTATCCATCTAGTCTGTTGTCTAGTTGTTCATCCATCTAGTCTGTTGTCTAGTTGTTCATCCATCTAGTCTGTTGTCTGGTTGTTCATCCATCTAGTCTCTTGTCTAGTTGTTCATCCATCTAGTCTGTTGTCTAGTTGTTCATCCATCTAGTCTGTTGTTCATCCATCTAGTCTGTTGTCTAGTTGTTCATCCATCTAGTCTGTTGTTCATCCATCTAGTCTGTTGTCTAGTTGTTCATCCATCTAGTCTGTTGTTCATCCATCTAGTCTGTTGTCTAGTTGTTCATCCATCTAGTCTGTTGTTCATCGATCTAGTCTGTTGTCTAGTTGTTCATCCATCTAGTCTGTTGTTCATCCATCTAGTCTGTTGTCTGGTTGTTCATCCATCTAGTCTGTTGTCTGGTTGTTCATCCATCTAGTCTGTTGTTCATCCATCTTGTCTGTTGTCTAGTTGTTCATCCATCTAGTCTGTTTTCTGGTTGTTCTTCCATCTAGTCTGTTGTCTGGTTGTTCATCCATCTAGTCTGTTGTCTGGTTGTTCATCCATCTAGTCTGTTGTCTGGTTGTTCATCCATCTAGTCTGTTGTCTAGTCGTTCATCCATCTAGTCTGTTGTCTAGTTGTTCATCCATCTAGTCTCATGTCTGGTTGTTCATCCATCTAGTCTGTTGTCTAGTTGTTCATCCATCTAGACTGTTGTCTGGTTGTTCATCCATCTCGTCTGTTGTCTAGTTGTTCATCCATCTCGTCTGTTGTCTAGTTGTTCATCCATCTAGTCTGTTGTCTAGTTGTTCATCCATCTAGTCTGTTGTCTGGTTGTTCATCCATCTAGTCTGTTGTCTAGTTGTTCATCCATCTAGTCTGTTGTCTGGTTGTTCATCCATCTAGTCTGTTGTCTAGTTGTTCATCCATCTAGTCTGTTGTCTGGTTGTTCATCCATCTAGTCTGTTGTCTAGTTGTTCATCCATCTAGTCTGTTGTCTGGTTGTTCATCCATCTAGTCTGTTGTCTGGTTGTTCATCCATCTAGTCTGTTGTCTGGTTGTTCATCCATTTGGTGTGTTGTCTGGTTGTTCATCCATCTAGTCTGTTGTCTAGTTGTTCATCCATCTAGTCTGTTGTCTAGTTGTTCATCCATCTAGTCTGTTGTCTAGTTGTTCATCAATCTAGTCTGTTGTCTGGTTGTTCATCCATATAGTCTGTTATCTAGTTGTTCATCCATCTAGTCTGTTGTCTGGTTGTTCATCCATCTAGTCTGTTGTCTAGTTGTTCATCCATCTAGTCTGTCGTTCATCCATCTAGTCTGTTGTCTAATTGTTCATCCATCTAGTCTGTTGTTCATCCATCTAGTCTGTTATCTAGTTGTTCATCCATCTAGTCTGTTGTCTAGTTGTTCATCCATCTAGTCTGTTATCTAGTTGTTCATCCATCTAGTCTGTTGTCTAGTTGTTCATCCATCTAGTCTGTTGTCTAGTTGTTCATCCATCTAGTCTGTTGTCTAGTTGTTCATCCATCTAGTCTGTTGTTCATCCATCTAGTCTGTTGTCTAATTGTTCATCCATCTAGTTTTTTGTTCATCCATCTACTCTGTTGTCTGGTTGTTCATCCATCTAGTCTGTTGTCTAGTTGTTCATCCATCTAGTCTGTTGTCTAGTTGTTCATCCATCTAGTCTGTTGTCTGGTTGTTCATCCATCTAGTCTCTTGTCTAGTTGTTCATCCATCTAGTCTGTTGTCTAGTTGTTCATCCATCTAGTCTGTTGTTCATCCATCTAGTCTGTTGTCTAGTTGTTCATCCATCTAGTCTGTTGTTCATCCATCTAGTCTGTTGTCTAGTTGTTCATCCATCTAGTCTGTTGTTCATCCATCTAGTCTGTTGTCTAGTTGTTCATCCATCTAGTCTGTTGTTCATCGATCTAGTCTGTTGTCTAGTTGTTCATCCATCTAGTCTGTTGTTCATCCATCTAGTCTGTTGTCTGGTTGTTCATCCATCTAGTCTGTTGTCTGGTTGTTCATCCATCTAGTCTGTTGTTCATCCATCTAGTCTGTTTTCTGGTTGTTCATCCATCTAGTCTGTTGTCTAGTTGTTCATCCATCTAGTCTGATGTCTAGTTGTTCATCCATCTAGTCTGTTGTTCATCCATCTAGTCTGTTGTCTAGTGGTTCATCCATCTAGTCTGTTGTCTAGTTGTTCATCATCTAGTCTGTTGTTCATCCATCTAGTCTGTTGTCTAGTTGTTCATCCATCTAGTATGTTGTTCATCCATCTAGTCTGTTGTCTAGTTGTTCATCCATCTAGTCTGTTGTTCATCCATCTATTCTGTTGTCTGGTTGTTCTTCCATCTAGTCTGTTGTCTGGTTGTTCATCCATCTAGTCTGTTGTCTAGTTGTTCATCCATCTAGTCTGTTTTCTGGTTGTTCATCCATCTAGTCTGTTGTCTGGTTGTTCATCCATCTAGTCTGTTGTCTGGTTGTTCATCCATCTAGTCTGTTGTCTAGTCCTTCATCCATCTAGTCTGTTGTCTAGTTGTTCATCCATCTAGTCTGATGTCTGGTTGTTCATCCATCTAGTCTGTTGTCTAGTTGTTCATCCATCTAGTCTGTTGTCTGGTTGTTCATCCATTTCGTCTGTTGTCTAGTTGTTCATCCATCTCATCTGTTGTCTAGTTGTTCATCCATCTAGTCTGTTGTCTAGTTGTTCATCCATCATGTCTGTTGTCTGGTTGTTCATACATCTAGTCTGTTGTCTAGTTGTCATCCATCTACTCTGTTGTCTAGTTGTTCATCCATCTAGTCTGTTGTCTAGTTGTTCATCCATCTAGTCTGTTGTCTGGTTGTTCATCCATCTAGTCTGTTTTCTAGTTGTTCATCCATCTCGTCTGTTGTCTGGTTGTTCATCCATCTAGTCTGTTGTCTGGTTGTTCGTCCATCTAGTCTGTTGTCTGGTTGTTCATCCATCTAGTCTGTTGTCTGGTTGTTCATCCATCTAGTCTGTTGTCTAGTCCTTCATCCATCTAGTCTGTTGTCTGGTTGTTCATCCATTTCGTCTGTTGTCTAGTTGTTCATCCATCTCGTCTGTTGTCTAGTTGTTCATCCATCTAGTCTGTTGTCTAGTTGTTCATCCATCATGTCTGTTGTCTGGTTGTTCATACATCTAGTCTGTTGTCTAGTTGTCATCCATCTACTCTGTTGTCTAGTTGCTCATCCATCTAGTCTGTTGTCTAGTTGTTCATCCATCTAGTCTGTTGTCTGGTTGTTCATCCATCTAGTCTGTTTTCTAGTTGTTCATCCATCTAGTCTGTTGTCTGGTTGTTCATCCATCTAGTCTGTTGTCTGGTTGTTCGTCCATCTAGTCTGTTGTTCATCCATCTAGTCTGTTGTCTAGTTGTTCATCCATCTAGTCTGTTGTCTAGTTGTTCATCCATCTAGTCTGTTGTTCATCCATCTAGTCTGTTGTCTAGTTGTTCATCCATCTAGTATGTTGTTCATCCATCTAGTCTGTTGTCTAGTTGATCATCCATCTAGTCTGTTGTTCATCCATCTAGTCTGTTGTCTGGTTGTTCATCCATCTATTCTGTTGTCTGGTTGTTCATCCTTCTAGTCTGTTGTCTGGTTGTTCATCCATCTAGTCAGTTTTCTGGTTGTTCTTCCATCTAGTCTGTTGTCTGGTTGTTCATCCATCTAGTCTGTTGTCTGGTTTTTCATCCATCTAGTCTGTTGTTCATCCATCTAGTCTGTTTTCTGGTTGTTCATCCATCTAGTCTGTTGTCTGGTTGTTCATCCATCTAGTCTGTTGTCTGGTTGTTCATCCATCTAGTCTGTTGTCTAGTCCTTCATCCATCTAGTCTGTTGTCTAGTTGTTCATCCATCTAGTCTGATGTCTGGTTGTTCATCCATCTAGTCTGTTGTCTAGTTGTTCATCCATCTAGTCTGTTGTCTGGTTGTTCATCCATTTCGTCTGTTGTCTAGTTGTTCATCCATCTCATCTGTTGTCTAGTTGTTCATCCATCTAGTCTGTTGTCTAGTTGTTCATCCATCATGTCTGTTGTCTGGTTGTTCATACATCTAGTCTGTTGTCTAGTTGTCATCCATCTACTCTGTTGTCTAGTTGTTCATCCATCTAGTCTGTTGTCTAGTTGTTCATCCATCTAGTCTGTTGTCTGGTTGTTCATCCATCTAGTCTGTTTTCTAGTTGTTCATCCATCTCGTCTGTTGTCTGGTTGTTCATCCATCTAGTCTGTTGTCTGGTTGTTCGTCCATCTAGTCTGTTGTCTGGTTGTTCATCCATCTAGTCTGTTGTTCATCCATCTAGTCTGTTTTCTGGTTGTTCATCCATCTAGTCTGTTGTCTAGTTGTTCATCCATCTAGTCTGATGTCTAGTTGTTCATCCATCTAGTCTGTTGTTCATCCATCTAGTCTGTTGTCTAGTTGTTCATCCATCTAGTCTGTTGTTCATCCATCTAGTCTGTTGTCTAGTTGTTCATCCATCTAGTCTGTTGTTCATCCATCTAGTCTGTTGGCTAGTTGTTCATCCATCTAGTATGTTGTTCATCCATCTAGTCTGTTGTCTAGTTGTTCATCCATCTAGTCTGTTTTCTGGTTGTTCTTCCATCTAGTCTGTTGTCTGGTTGTTCATCCATCTAGTCTGTTGTCTAGTCGTTCATCCATCTAGTCTGTTGTCTAGTTGTTCATCCATCTAGTCTTATGTCTGGTTGTTCATCCATCTAGTCTGTTGTCTAGGTGTTCATCCATCTAGACTGTTGTCTGGTTGTTCATCCATCTCGTCTGTTGTCTAGTTGTTCATCCATCTCGTCTGTTGTCTAGTTGTTCATCCATCTAGTCTGTTGTCTAGTTGTTCATCCATCTAGTCTGTTGTCTGGTTGTTCATCCATCTAGTCTGTTGTCTAGTTGTTCATCCATCTAGTCTGTTGTCTGGTTGTTCATCCATCTAGTCTGTTGTCTGGTTGTTCATCCATCTAGTCTGTTGTCTGGTTGTTCATCCATCTAGTCTGTTGTCTGGTTGTTCATCCATCTAGTCTGTTGTCTGGTTGTTCATCCATCTAGTCTAGTTGTTCATCCATCTAGTCTGTTGTCTAGTTGTTCATCCATCTAGTCTGTTGTCTAGTTGTTCATCCATCTAGTCTGTTGTCTAGTTGTTCATCCATCTAGTCTGTTGTCTAGTTTTTCATCCATCTAGTCTGTTGTCTAGTTGTTCATTCATCTATTCTGTTGTCTGGTTGTTCATCCATCTAGTCTGTTGTCTGGTTGTTCATCCATCTAGTCTGTTGTCTAGTTTTTCATCCATCTAGTCTGTTGTCTAGTTGTTCATCCATCTCGTCTGTTGTCTGGTTGTTCATCCATCTAGTCTGTTGTCTGGTTGTTCATCCATCTAGTCTGTTGTCTGGTTGTTCATCCATCTAGTCTGTTGTCTAGTTGTTCATCCATCTAGTCTGTTGTCTGGTTGTTCATCCATCTAGTCTGTTGTCTAGTTGTTCATCCATCATGTCTGTTGTCTTGTTGTTCATCCATCTAGTCTGTTGTCTAGTTGTTCATCCATCTATTTTGTTGTCTGGTTGTTCATCCATCTAGTCTGTTGTCTGGTTGTTCATCCATCTAGTCTGTTGTCTAGTTGTTCATCCATCTAGTCTGTTGTCTGGTTGTTCATCCATCTAGTCTGTTGTCTGGTTGTTCATCCATCTAGTCTGTTGTCTAGTTGTTCATCCATCTAGTCTGTTGTCTGGTTGTTCATCCATCTAGTCTGTTGTCTAGTTGTTCATGCATCATGTCTGTTGTCTTGTTGTTCATCCATCTAGTCTGTTGTCTAGTTGTTCATCCATCTTGTTTGTTGTCTGGTTGTTCATCCATCTAGTCTGTTGTCTGGTTGTTCATCCATCTAGTCTGTTGTCTAGTTGTTCATCCATCTAGTCTGTTGTCTGGTTGTTCATCCATCTGTTGTCTAGTTGTTCATCCATCTAGTCTGATGTCTGGTTGTTCATCCATCTAGTCTGTTGTCTGGTTGTTCATCCATCTAGTCTGTTGTCTAGTTGTTCATCCATCTAGTCTGTTGTCTAGTTGTTCATCCATCTAGTCTGTTGTCTAGTTGTTCATCCATCTAGTCTGTTATCTAGTTGTTCATCCATCTAGTCTGTTGTCTAGTTGTTCATCCATCTAGTCTGTTGTCTAGTTGTTCATCCATCTAGTCTGTTGTCTAGTTGTTCATCCATCTAGTCTGTTGTTCATCCATCTAGTCTGTTGTCTAATTGTTCATCCATCTAGTTTTTTGTTCATCCATCTACTCTGTTGTCTGGTTGTTCATCCATCTAGTCTGTTGTCTAGTTGTTCATCCATCTAGTCTGTTGTCTAGTTGTTCATCCATCTAGTCTGTTGTCTGGTTGTTCATCCATCTAGTCTCTTGTCTAGTTGTTCATCCATCTAGTCTGTTGTCTAGTTGTTCATCCATCTAGTCTGTTGTTCATCCATCTAGTCTGTTGTCTAGTTGTTCATCCATCTAGTCTGTTGTTCATCCATCTAGTCTGTTGTCTAGTTGTTCATCCATCTAGTCTGTTGTTCATCCATCTAGTCTGTTGTCTAGTTGTTCATCCATCTAGTCTGTTGTTCATCGATCTAGTCTGTTGTCTAGTTGTTCATCCATCTAGTCTGTTGTTCATCCATCTAGTCTGTTGTTCATCCATCTAGTCTGTTGTCTGGTTGTTCATCCATCTAGTCTGTTGTCTGGTTGTTCATCCATCTAGTCTGTTGTTCATCCATCTAGTCTGTTTTCTGGTTGTTCATCCATCTAGTCTGTTGTCTAGTTGTTCATCCATCTAGTCTGATGTCTAGTTGTTCATCCATCTAGTCTGTTGTTCATCCATCTAGTCTGTTGTCTAGTGGTTCATCCATCTAGTCTGTTGTCTAGTTGTTCATCCATCTAGTCTGTTGTTCATCCATCTAGTCTGTTGTCTAGTTGTTCATCCATCTAGTATGTTGTTCATCCATCTAGTCTGTTGTCTAGTTGTTCATCCATCTAGTCTGTTGTTCATCCATCTATTCTGTTGTCTGGTTGTTCATCCTTCTAGTCTTTTGTCTGGTTGTTCATCCATCTAGTCAGTTTTCTGGTTGTTCTTCCATCTAGTCTGTTGTCTGGTTGTTCATCCATCTAGTCTGTTGTCTAGTTGTTCATCCATCTAGTCTGTTTTCTGGTTGTTCTTCCATCTAGTCTGTTGTCTGGTTGTTCATCCATCTAGTCTGTTGTCTGGTTGTTCATCCATCTAGTCTGTTGTCTAGTCCTTCATCCATCTAGTCTGTTGTCTGGTTGTTCATCCATTTCGTCTGTTGTCTAGTTGTTCATCCATCTCGTCTGTTGTCTAGTTGTTCATCCATCTAGTCTGTTGTCTAGTTGTTCATCCATCATGTCTGTTGTCTGGTTGTTCATACATCTAGTCTGTTGTCTAGTTGTCATCCATCTACTCTGTTGTCTAGTTGCTCATCCATCTAGTCTGTTGTCTAGTTGTTCATCCATCTAGTCTGTTGTCTGGTTGTTCATCCATCTAGTCTGTTGTCTGGTTGTTCGTCCATCTAGTCTGTTGTTCATCCATCTAGTCTGTTGTCTAGTTGTTCATCCATCTAGTCTGTTGTCTAGTTGTTCATCCATCTAGTCTGTTGTTCATCCATCTAGTCTGTTGTCTAGTTGTTCATCCATCTAGTATGTTGTTCATCCATCTAGTCTGTTGTCTAGTTGATCATCCATCTAGTCTGTTGTTCATCCATCTAGTCTGTTGTCTGGTTGTTCATCCATCTATTCTGTTGTCTGGTTGTTCATCCTTCTAGTCTGTTGTCTGGTTGTTCATCCATCTAGTCAGTTTTCTGGTTGTTCTTCCATCTAGTCTGTTGTCTGGTTGTTCATCCATCTAGTCTGTTGTCTGGTTTTTCATCCATCTAGTCTGTTGTTCATCCATCTAGTCTGTTTTCTGGTTGTTCATCCATCTAGTCTGTTGTCTGGTTGTTCATCCATCTAGTCTGTTGTCTGGTTGTTCATCCATCTAGTCTGTTGTCTAGTCCTTCATCCATCTAGTCTGTTGTCTAGTTGTTCATCCATCTAGTCTGATGTCTGGTTGTTCATCCATCTAGTCTGTTGTCTAGTTGTTCATCCATCTAGTCTGTTGTCTGGTTGTTCATCCATTTCGTCTGTTGTCTAGTTGTTCATCCATCTCATCTGTTGTCTAGTTGTTCATCCATCTAGTCTGTTGTCTAGTTGTTCATCCATCATGTCTGTTGTCTGGTTGTTCATACATCTAGTCTGTTGTCTAGTTGTCATCCATCTACTCTGTTGTCTAGTTGTTCATCCATCTAGTCTGTTGTCTAGTTGTTCATCCATCTAGTCTGTTGTCTGGTTGTTCATCCATCTAGTCTGTTTTCTAGTTGTTCATCCATCTCGTCTGTTGTCTGGTTGTTCATCCATCTAGTCTGTTGTCTGGTTGTTCGTCCATCTAGTCTGTTGTCTGGTTGTTCATCCATCTAGTCTGTTGTTCATCCATCTAGTCTGTTTTCTGGTTGTTCATCCATCTAGTCTGTTGTCTAGTTGTTCATCCATCTAGTCTGATGTCTAGTTGTTCATCCATCTAGTCTGTTGTTCATCCATCTAGTCTGTTGTCTAGTTTTTCATCCATCTAGTCTGTTGTCTAGTTGTTCATCCATCTAGTCTGTTGTCTGGTTGTTCATCCATCTAGTCTCTTGTCTAGTTGTTCATCCATCTAGTCTGTTGTCTAGTTGTTCATCCATCTAGTCTGTTGTTCATCCATCTAGTCTGTTGTCTAGTTGTTCATCCATCTAGTCTGTTGTTCATCCATCTAGTCTGTTGTCTAGTTGTTCATCCATCTAGTCTGTTGTTCATCCATCTAGTCTGTTGTCTAGTTGTTCATCCATCTAGTCTGTTGTTCATCCATCTAGTCTGTTGTCTAGTTGTTCATCCATCTAGTCTGTTGTTCATCCATCTAGTCTGTTGTTCATCCATCTAGTCTGTTGTCTGGTTGTTCATCCATCTAGTCTGTTGTCTGGTTGTTCATCCATCTAGTCTGTTGTTCATCCATCTAGTCTGTTTTCTGGTTGTTCATCCATCTAGTCTGTTGTCTAGTTGTTCATCCATCTAGTCTGATGTCTAGTTGTTCATCCATCTAGTCTGTTGTTCATCCATCTAGTCTGTTGTCTAGTGGTTCATCCATCTAGTCTGTTGTCTAGTTGTTCATCCATCTAGTCTGTTGTTCATCCATCTAGTCTGTTGTCTAGTTGTTCATCCATCTAGTATGTTGTTCATCCATCTAGTCTGTTGTCTAGTTGTTCATCCATCTAGTCTGTTGTTCATCCATCTATTCTGTTGTCTGGTTGTTCATCCTTCTAGTCTTTTGTCTGGTTGTTCATCCATCTAGTCAGTTTTCTGGTTGTTCTTCCATCTAGTCTGTTGTCTGGTTGTTCATCCATCTAGTCTGTTGTCTAGTTGTTCATCCATCTAGTCTGTTTTCTGGTTGTTCTTCCATCTAGTCTGTTGTCTGGTTGTTCATCCATCTAGTCTGTTGTCTGGTTGTTCATCCATCTAGTCTGTTGTCTAGTCCTTCATCCATCTAGTCTGTTGTCTGGTTGTTCATCCATTTCGTCTGTTGTCTAGTTGTTCATCCATCTCGTCTGTTGTCTAGTTGTTCATCCATCTAGTCTGTTGTCTAGTTGTTCATCCATCATGTCTGTTGTCTGGTTGTTCATACATCTAGTCTGTTGTCTAGTTGTCATCCATCTACTCTGTTGTCTAGTTGCTCATCCATCTAGTCTGTTGTCTAGTTGTTCATCCATCTAGTCTGTTGTCTGGTTGTTCATCCATCTAGTCTGTTGTCTGGTTGTTCATCCATCTAGTCTGTTTTCTAGTTGTTCATCCATCTAGTCTGTTGTCTGGTTGTTCATCCATCTAGTCTGTTGTTCATCCATCTAGTCTGTTGTCTAGTTGTTCATCCATCTAGTCTGTTGTCTAGTTGTTCATCCATCTAGTCTGTTGTTCATCCATCTAGTCTGTTGTCTAGTTGTTCATCCATCTAGTATGTTGTTCATCCATCTAGTCTGTTGTCTAGTTGATCATCCATCTAGTCTGTTGTTCATCCATCTAGTCTGTTGTCTGGTTGTTCATCCATCTATTCTGTTGTCTGGTTGTTCATCCTTCTAGTCTGTTGTCTGGTTGTTCATCCATCTAGTCAGTTTTCTGGTTGTTCTTCTATCTAGTCTGTTGTCTGGTTGTTCATCCATCTAGTCTGTTGTCTGGTTTTTCATCCATCTAGTCTGTTGTTCATCCATCTAGTCTGTTTTCTGGTTGTTCATCCATCTAGTCTGTTGTCTGGTTGTTCATCCATCTAGTCTGTTGTCTGGTTGTTCATCCATCTAGTCTGTTGTCTAGTCCTTCATCCATCTAGTCTGTTGTCTAGTTGTTCATCCATCTAGTCTGATGTCTGGTTGTTCATCCATCTAGTCTGTTGTCTAGTTGTTCATCCATCTAGTCTGTTGTCTGGTTGTTCATCCATTTCGTCTGTTGTCTAGTTGTTCATCCATCTCGTCTGTTGTCTAGTTGTTCATCCATCTAGTCTGTTGTCTAGTTGTTCATCCATCATGTCTGTTGTCTGGTTGTTCATACATCTAGTCTGTTGTCTAGTTGTCATCCATCTACTCTGTTGTCTAGTTGTTCATCCATCTAGTCTGTTGTCTAGTTGTTCATCCATCTAGTCTGTTGTCTGGTTGTTCATCCATCTAGTCTGTTTTCTAGTTGTTCATCCATCTCGTCTGTTGTCTGGTTGTTCATCCATCTAGTCTGTTGTCTGGTTGTTCGTCCATCTAGTCTGTTGTCTGGTTGTTCATCCATCTAGTCTGTTGTTCATCCATCTAGTCTGTTTTCTGGTTTTTCATCCATCTAGTCTGTTGTCTAGTTGTTCATCCATCTAGTCTGATGTCTAGTTGTTCATCCATCTAGTCTGTTGTCTAGTTGTTCATCCATCTAGTCTGTTGTTCATCCATCTAGTCTGTTGTCTAGTTGTTCATCCATCTAGTCTGTTGTTCATCCATCTAGTCTGTTGGCTAGTTGTTCATCCATCTAGTATGTTGTTCATCCATCTAGTCTGTTGTCTAGTTGTTCATCCATCTAGTCTGTTTTCTGGTTGTTCTTCCATCTAGTCTGTTGTCTGGTTGTTCATCCATCTAGTCTGTTGTCTAGTCGTTCATCCATCTAGTCTGTTGTCTAGTTGTTCATCCATCTAGTCTTATGTCTGGTTGTTCATCCATCTAGTCTGTTGTCTAGGTGTTCATCCATCTAGACTGTTGTCTGGTTGTTCATCCATCTCGTCTGTTGTCTAGTTGTTCATCCATCTCGTCTGTTGTCTAGTTGTTCATCCATCTAGTCTGTTGTCTAGTTGTTCATCCATCTAGTCTGTTGTCTGGTTGTTCATCCATCTAGTCTGTTGTCTAGTTGTTCATCCATCTAGTCTGTTGTCTGGTTGTTCATCCATCTAGTCTGTTGTCTGGTTGTTCATCCATCTAGTCTGTTGTCTGGTTGTTCATCCATCTAGTCTGTTGTCTGGTTGTTCATCCATCTAGTCTGTTGTCTAGTTGTTCATGCATCATGTCTGTTGTCTTGTTGTTCATCCATCTAGTCTGTTGTCTAGTTGTTCATCCATCTAGTTTGTTGTCTGGTTGTTCATCCATCTAGTCTGTTGTCTAGTTGTTCATCCATCTAGTCTGTTGTCTGGTTGTTCATCCATCTGTTGTCTAGTTGTTCATCCATCTAGTCTGATGTCTGGTTGTTCATCCATCTAGTCTGTTGTCTGGTTGTTCATCCATCTAGTCTGTTGTCTAGTTGTTCATCCATCTAGTCTGTTGTCTAGTTGTTCATCCATCTAGTCTGTTGTCTGGTTGTTCATCCATCTAGTCTGTTGTCTGGTTGTTCATCCATCTAGTCTGTTGTCTAGTTGTTCATCCATCTCGTCTGTTGTCTAGTTGTTCATCCATCTAGTCTGTTGTCTGGTTGTTCATCCATCTAGTCTGTTGTTCATCCATCTAGTCTGTTTTCTGGTTGTTCTTCCATCTAGTCTGTTGTCTGGTTGTTCATCCATCTAGTCTGTTGTCTAGTTGTTCATCCATCTAGTCTGATGTCTGGTTGTTCATCCATCTAGTCTGTTGTCTAGTTGTTCATCCATCTAGTCTGTTGTCTGGTTGTTCATCCATCTCGTCTGTTGTCTAGTTGTTCATCCATCTAGTCTGTTGTCTAGTTGTTCATCCATCTCGTCTGTTGTCTAGTTGTTCATCCATCTAGTCTGTTGTCTAGTTGTTCATCCATCTCGTCTGTTGTCTAGTTGTTCATCCATCTCGTCTGTTGTCTAGTTGTTCATCCATCTAGTCTGTTGTCTGGTTGTTCATCCATCTCGTCTGTTGTCTAGTTGTTCATCCATCTAGTCTGTTGTCTAGTTGTTCATCCATCTCGTCTGTTGTCTAGTTGTTCATCCATCTAGTCTGTTGTCTAGTTGTTCATCCATCTAGTCTGTTGTCTAGTTGTTCATCCATCTCGTCTGTTGTCTAGTTGTTCATCCATCTAGTCTGTTGTCTAGTTGTTCATCCATCTCGTCTGTTGTCTAGTTGTTCATCCATCTAGTCTGTTGTCTGGTTGTTCATCCATCTAGTCTGTTGTCTGGTTGTTCATCCATCTAGTCTGTTGTCTAGTTTTTCATCCATCTAGTCTGTTGTTCATCCATCTAGTCTGTTTTCTGGTTGTTCTTCCATCTAGTCTGTTGTCTAGTCGTTCATCCATCTAGTCTATTGTCTAGTTGTTCATCCATCTAGTCTGATGTCTGGTTGTTCATCCATCTAGTCTGTTGTCTAGTTGTTCATCCATCTAGTCTGTTGTTCATCCATCTAGTCTGTTGTCTAGTTGTTCATCCATCTAGTCTGTTTTCTGGTTGTTCTTCCATCTAGTCTGTTGTCTAGTCGTTCATCCATCTAGTCTATTGTCTAGTTGTTCATCCATCTAGTCTGATGTCTGGTTGTTCATCCATCTAGTCTGTTGTCTAGTTGTTCATCCATCTAGTCTGTTGTTCATCCATCTAGTCTGTTGTCTAGTTGTTCATCCATCTCGTCTGTTGTCTGGTTGTTCATCCATCTAGTCTGTTGTCTAGTTGTTCATCCATCTAGTCTGTTGTCTGGTTGTTCATCCATCTAGTCTGTTGTCTAGTTGTTCATCCATCTAGTCTGTTGTCTGGTTGTTCATCCATCTAGTCTGTTGTCTAGTTATTCATCCATCTAGTCTGATGTCTGGTTGTTCATCCATCTAGTCTGTTGTCTGGTTGTTCATCCATCTAGTCTGTTGTCTAGTTTTTCATCCATCTAGTCTGTTGTTCATCCATCTAGTCAGTTTTCTAGTTGTTCATCCATCTAGTCTGTTGTCTGGTTGTTCATCCATCTAGTCTGTTGTCTGGTTGTTCATCCATCTAGTCTGTTGTCTAGTTTTTCATCCATCTAGTCTGTTGTTCATCCATCTAGTCAGT
Source organism: Coregonus lavaretus (assembly GCF_964263955.1). Classification (NCBI taxonomy): domain Eukaryota; kingdom Metazoa; phylum Chordata; class Actinopteri; order Salmoniformes; family Salmonidae; genus Coregonus; species Coregonus lavaretus. Next base: position 47,275,952 of record NC_140006.1, on the reverse strand, counting down.
TTTCTAGTTGTTCATCCATCTAGTCTGTTGTTCATCCATCTAGTCTGTTGTCTGGTTGTTCATCCATCTAGTCTGTTTTCTGGTTGTTCTTCCATCTAGTCTGTTGTCTGGTTGTTCATCCATCTAGTCTGTTTTCTGGTTGTTCTTCCATCTAGTCTGTTTTCTGGTTGTTCATCCATCTAGTCTGTTGTCTGGTTGTTCATCCATCTAGTCTGATGTCTGGTTGTTCATCCATCTAGTCTGTTGTCTAGTTGTTATACATCTAGTCTGTTGTCTGGTTGTTCATCCATCTCGTCTGTTGTCTAGTTGTTCATCCATCTCGTCTGTTGTCTGGTTGTTCATCCATCTCGTCTGTTGTCTAGTTGTTCATCCATCTCGTCTGTTGTCTAGTTGTTCATCCATCATGTATGTTGTCTGGTTGTTCATCCATCTAGTCTGTTGTCTAGTTGTTCATCCATCTAGTCTGTTGTCTGGTTGTTCATCCATCTAGTCTGTTGTCTGGTTGTTCATCCATCTAGTCTGTTTTCTAGTTGTTCATCCATCTAGTCTGTTGACTAGTTGTTCATCCATCTCGTCTGTTGTCTAGTTGTTCATCCATCTAGTCTTGTCTAGTTGTTCATCCATCTAGTCTGTTGTCTGGTTGTTCATCCATCTAGTCTGTTGTCTGGTTGTTCATACATCTAGTCTTTTGTCTGGTTGTTCATCCATCTAGTCTGTTGTTCATCCATCTAGTCTGTTGTTCATCCATCTCGTCTGTTGTCTGGTTGTTCATCCATCTAGTCTGTTGTCTAGTTGTTCATCCATCTAGTCTGTTGTCTAGTTGTTCATCCATCTCGTCTGTTGTCTGGTTGTTCATCCATCTCGTCTGTTGTCTGGTTGTTCATCCATCTAGTATGTTGTCTGGTTGTTCATCCATCTAGTCTGTTGTGTAGTTGTTCATACATCTAGTCTGTGTTTCATCCATCTAGTCTGTTGTCTGGTTGTTCATCCATCTAGTCTGTTGTCTGGTTGTTCATCCAATCTTCAATAACTTAGTTGATCTGCGTAGTTTCTTTTATATAGTCACTGTCTGTGAGGTTTGTACAGTATACTGTCTTTGTGAGGTTTCTATAGTATACTGTTTAAGCTTAGGAGATCATCTCCTTACCTGTGCATATCACTTAGTCTTTCACTCGTCTGTTTAACTTACTCCACAGCTCCGAGACACGGCGTGTCAGACAAATGGTTTTACCACTCGGGGTACCCAGACCACTCTGACCATCAGTGTGGGACTACAGACAGACATCCTCCGCACCCTCACCAGCTCCCCCCACCGCTGCCTCACTCCTAAAGGAGGCAGCTCAACCCCCATCTCCTCCCCTTCCCGAACCATCCGCAAGATACAGTACTCTCCCGTAGTCCAGTCCAAGTTTGAGCGTCCATGTTGTTCTCCTAAGTACGGCTCCCCTAAACTCCAGAGGAAGCTGTCAACGTCATCGAAGGCTGACCTCCCAGGTGGGGCCTCCAGCTCCACGGCCGGCACCAGGGCCCCTTCCCCCACCACCCCCCAGAAGGGTGCCTCTGAGTCGGCCTGGGCTCGCTCCACCACCACCAGGGACTCTCCGGTTCACACCACCATCAACGACGGCCTGTCTTGTCTCTTCAACATCATAGACCACAGCCCCGTGGCCTACGAACCCCCGCAGTGCAAATTCACCAAGTCCCCCAGCCGCTCCCGCCCCACCCCCCTTGACCCCTCACCTCCTGGTGGTCCCAGTCTACCCCCTTCAGAACCCAAAGACCCGAGATCCCTTGGAGCTGTCCAGGAGTTTCTGAGGAATGTCCGTGGGCGTTCTCCTAGCCCGGTGCAGCTGATAGTAGAGGCTCAGGGAGGGCCGGGGGGAACAGGAGGGGAGAGGACACCAGAGGTGCTCAGTATACGCCAGGACCTGTCTGCCCCGCCTGGATACACCCTGGCAGAGAACACAGCCCGCCTGCTGAACAAGAAGTTGTTGGAGCAGAGCTTCAGGGAGGAGAAGAGGCTGGGGTCTGGAGGGACTGGAGGGTCGTCAGCCCAGGGCCAGGGAGGCTACACGGGAGAGGGGCGTCAGGCAGAGGGAGACAGGAACCAGCCTGGGTGTTTGGAGGTAAATACTAACACCTACTGGATTTACTGCTTAGTGTATATTAGGATCGCTTTTAGGTCACCTGTTGGTCACCTGTTGGTCACCTGTTGGGTGTGTTCTTTCCTAGAGTCCCAGAAATACGCAATTAAAAACCAAAATAAACACTAACTAGGATAAGAAAATAACATTAAAATGTTTTCTTATTTACATTTTTATAACTCAATGCTGGTGTTTTTTTCTGTAAATACTAACACTCTACTAACTGGATTTGTTTGTTGTTTATATTTGTTGTTTGTTTATTAGCCCCCCATTGGGCTAAAGACCCAGACAACCAAAATTAAAACCAAAAACAAACTCAATTTAGGAAATAATCATAATAAAATCAAATACATTATAACTCCGTGCTGGTGTTTTCTTCTCAGATCAAAAAGCATTGACTGACACAATGGTAATGTTATGGTAATGTTTATTATTTACAGTATTTTACTGTATTCTATTGTATTCTACAGTATTCTACTGTATTTTGCCATAGTTCAGTATATATAATTGTGCTTCTTTGTTTCTTCTCTATACTGGAATGTTCTGACTCCTTTTGACTCCTATCACTCTGCTTCAGCCACCCACCACCCATTCAGTATCACTCTGCTTCAGCCACCCACCCCCCATTCAGTATCACTCTGCTTCAGCCACTCACCACCCATTCAGTATCACTCTGCTTCAGCCACCCACCACCCATTCAGTATCACTCTGCTTCAGCCACCACTCACCACCCATTCAGTATCACTCTGCCTCAGCCTCCACTCACCACCCATTCAGTATCACTCTGCTTCAGCCGCCACTCACCACCCATTCAGTATCACTCTGCTTCAGCCACTCACCACCCATTCAGTATCACTCTGCTTCAGCCACCACCCACCACCCATTCAGTATCACTCTGCTTCAGCCACCCACCACCCATTCAGTATCACTCTGCTTCAGCCACCACTCACCACCCATTCAGTATCACTCTGCTTCAGCCACCAACCACCACCCATTCAGTATCACTCTGCTTCAGCCTCCACTCACCACCCATTCAGTATCACTCTGCTTCAGCCACCACCCACCACCCATTCAGTATCACTCTGCTTCAGCCACCACTCACCACCCATTCAGTATCACTCTGCTTCAGCCACCACTCACCACCCATTCAGGATCACTCTGCTTCAGCCTCCACTCACCACCCATTCAGGATCACTCTGCTTCAGCCACCACCCACCACCCATTCAGTATCACTCTGCTTCAGCCACCACTCACCACCCATTCAGTATCACTCTGCTTCAGCCTCCACTCACCACCCATTCAGTATCACTCTGCTTCAGCCACCACTCACCACCCATTCAGTATCACTCTGCTTCAGCCACCACTCACCACCCATTCAGTATCACTCTGCTTCAGCCTCCACTCACCTCCCATTCAGGATCACTCTTCTTCAGCCACCACTCACCACCCATTCAGTATCACTCTGCTTCAGCCACCACTCACCACCCATTTAGTATCACTCTGCTTCAGCCACCACCCACCACCCATTCAGTATCACTCTGCTTCAGCCACCACTCACCACCCATTTAGTATCACTCTGCTTCAGCCTCCCCTCACCACCCATTCAGGATCACTCTGCTTCAGCTTCCACTCACCACCCATTCAGTATCACTCTGCTTCAGCCACCCACCACCCATTCAGTATCACTCTGCTTCAGCCACCACTCACCACCCATTCAGTATCACTCTGCCTCAGCCTCCACTCACCACCCATTCAGTATCACTCTGCTTCAGCCGCCACTCACCACCCATTCAGTATCACTCTGCTTCAGCCACTCACCACCCATTCAGTATCACTCTGCTTCAGCCACCACCCACCACCCATTCAGTATCACTCTGCTTCAGCCACCCACCACCCATTCAGTATCACTCTGCTTCAGCCACCACTCACCACCCATTCAGTATCACTCTGCTTCAGCCACCAACCACCACCCATTCAGTATCACTCTGCTTCAGCCTCCACTCACCACCCATTCAGTATCACTCTGCTTCAGCCACCACCCACCACCCATTCAGTATCACTCTGCTTCAGCCACCACTCACCACCCATTCAGTATCACTCTGCTTCAGCCACCACTCACCACCCATTCAGGATCACTCTGCTTCAGCCTCCACTCACCACCCATTCAGGATCACTCTGCTTCAGCCACCACCCACCACCCATTCAGTATCACTCTGCTTCAGCCACCACTCACCACCCATTCAGTATCACTCTGCTTCAGCCTCCACTCACCACCCATTCAGTATCACTCTGCTTCAGCCACCACTCACCACCCATTCAGTATCACTCTGCTTCAGCCACCACTCACCACCCATTCAGTATCACTCTGCTTCAGCCTCCACTCACCTCCCATTCAGGATCACTCTTCTTCAGCCACCACTCACCACCCATTCAGTATCACTCTGCTTCAGCCACCACTCACCACCCATTTAGTATCACTCTGCTTCAGCCACCACCCACCACCCATTCAGTATCACTCTGCTTCAGCCACCACTCACCACCCATTTAGTATCACTCTGCTTCAGCCTCCCCTCACCACCCATTCAGGATCACTCTGCTTCAGCTTCCACTCACCACCCATTCAGTATCACTCTGCTTCAGCTTCCACTCACCACCCATTCAGTATCACTCTGCTTCAGCCACCACTCGCCACCCATTCAGTATCACTCTGCTTCAGCTTCCACTCACCACCCATTCAGTATCACTCTGCTTCAGCCACCACTCGCCACCCATTCAGTATCACTCTGCTTCAGGACACTGGTAGTATTGCAGTGACCATAGGGAGTAGGGCTGATTACTGGTGGTTTCTGGGGGTTACTGGTGGTTACTGGGGGTTTCTGGGGGTTTCAAACCCTGGCTATCTGTCCTAACCTAACATAGCAGGTTTTCAGCGGAAAAGGAAGCTAGGTTGAATTAGCTGTATCCCTGAAAACCGGATACATCCGGTTGTTGCCAAGCAATGTGTTCAATATGTTGAAAAAACATGAATATAACGTTTGGTTGAAATTCTTTAAGTAATTGCAGTATCAGTAGACCACCAGAGGATCAAAAAGTAGGTTAAAAGCTATATAGCATTATGATAATACTGTATGTTAAAAGTGAATGAAAACATTACAGTGAAGCACTAAGTTATATTCCTACACTGAATGTACAAAACATTAAGAACACCTTCCTAATATTGAGTTGCACCTACTACCATACCCTATTCAAAGGCACTTACAGTGCATTCAGAACAGCGCCGGGGAAGATGGCTGCCGTTTTACAGCCCTCTAACCAATTGTACTATTATGTGTGTTTTTCCGCGTTATTTGTAATTTATTTGGTCATAATGTTTCTGCCATCGTCTCTTATAACCAAAAAGAGCTTCTGGATATCAGGACAGCGACTACTCACCTCGTATTGGACGAAGATTTTTTCTTCAACGAGGCGGCCGCGAAGGATATCATACAGACACCCGACAAGGCCCAAATCCCCGTCATTCGCGTGAGGAAGAGACGGAGATATTGCGGACGCAGATCCGGGTGCCTTGTAAGGATCCGATGGCGAGCGAGTAAACTGCCTCTTCCATCAATCCTATTAGCCAACGTTCAATCATTTGAAAATAAATTGGACGACTTAAGATTACGGTTATCCTACCAACGGGACATTAAAAACTGTAATATCTTATGTTTCACCGAGTCGTGGCTGAACGACGACAATGATAACATTCAGCTAGCAGGCTATACGCTACATCGGCAGGACAGAACGGCTGACTCCGGTAAGACAAGGGGTGGCGGTCTGTGTATATTTGTAAACAACAGCTGGTGCACAAAATCAAATACTAAGGAAGTCTCGAGGTTTTGCTCGCCTGAGGTAGAGTATCTTATGATAAGCTGTAGACCACACTATTTACCAAGAGAGTTTTCATCTATATTTTTCATAGCTGTCTATTTACCACCACAAACCAATGCTGGCATTAAGATTGCACTGAATGAGTTGTACAAGGCCATTAATCAACAGGAAAACGCTCATCCAGATGCAGCGCTCCTAGTGGCCGGGGACTTTAATGCAGGGAAACTTAAATCCGTTCTACCTAATTTCTACCAGCATGTTAAATGTGCAACCAGAGGAAAAAAAACTCTAGACCACCTTTACTCCACACACAGAGACGCATACAAAGCTCTCCCTCGCCCTCCATTTGGCAAATCTGACCATAACTCTATCCTCCTGATTCCTGCTTATAAGCAAAAACTAAAGCAGGAAGCACCAGTGACTTGGTTAATAAAAAAGTGGTCAGATGACGCAGATGCTAAGCTACAGGACTGTTTTGCTAGCACAGACTGGAACATGTTCCGGGATTCTTCAGACAGCATTGAGGAGTGGTCCTCTGTAGCTCAGCTGGTAGAGCACGGCGCTTGTAACGCCAAGGTAGTGGATTCAATCCCCGGGACCACCCATACACAAAAATGTATGCACGCATGACTGTAAGTCGCTTTGGATAAAAGCGTCTGCTAAATGGCATATTATTATTATATTATTATATTATTATAGGAGTACACCACATCAGTCACTGGCTTCATCAAAAAGTGCATCGATGATGTCGTCCCCACAGGGACCGTACGTACATACCCCAACCAGAAGCCATGGATTACAGGAAACATCCGCACTGAGCTAAAGGGTAGAGCTGCCGCTTTCAAGGAACGGGACTCTAACCCGGACGCTTATAAGAAATCCCGCTATGACCTCCGACGAACCATCAAACTGGCAAAGAGTCAATACAGGACTAAGATTGAATCGTACCACACTGGCTCTGACGCTCGTCGGATGTGGCAGGGCTTGAAAACTATTACAGACTACAAAGGGAAGCACAGCCGCGAGCTGCCCAGTGACACAAGCCTACCAGACGAGCTAAACCACTTCTATGCTCGCTTCGAGGCAAGCAACACTGAAGCATGCATGAGAGCACCAGCTGTTCCGGATGACTATGTGATCACGCTCTCCGTAGCCGATGTGAGTAAGACTTTTAAGCAGGTCAACATTCACAAGGCCGCAGGGCCAGACGGATTACCAGGACGTGTACTCTGAGCATGTGCTGACCAACTGGCAAGTGTCTTCACTGACATTTTCAACATGTCCCTGACTGAGTCTGTAATACCAACATGTTTCAAGCAGACCACCATAGTCCCCGTCCCCAAGGACTCTAAGATAACCTGCCTAAATGACTACCGACCCGTAGCACTGACGTCTGTAGCCATGAAGTGCTTTGAAAGGCTGGTCATGGCTCACATCAACAGCATTATCCCAGAAACCCTAGACCTACTCCAATTTGCATACCGCCCCAACAGATCCACAGATGATGCAATCTCTATTGCACTCCACACTGCCCTTTCCCACCTGGACAAGAGGAACACCTACGTGATAATGCTATTCATTGACTACAGCTCAGCATTCAACACCATAGTGCCCTCTAAGCTCATCACTAAGCTAAGATCCTGGGACTAAACACCTCCCTCTGCAACTGGATCCTGGACTTCCTGACGGGCCGCCCCCAGGTGGTAAGGGTAGGTAACAACACATCTGCCACACTGATCCTCAACACGGGGGCCCCTCAGGGGTGCGTGCTCAGTCCCCTCCTGTACTCTCTGTTCACCCATGACTGCATGGCCAGGCACGACTCCAACACCATCATTAAGTTTGCCGACGACACAACAGTGGTAGGCCTGATCACCGACAACGATGAGACAGCCTATAGGGAGGAGGTCAGAGATCTGGCCGTGTGGTGCCAGGACAACAACCTCTCCCTCAACGTGACCAAGACAAAGGAGATGATTGTGGACTACAGGAAAAAAAATAGGACTGAGCACGCCCCCATTCTCATCGACGGGGCTGTAGTGGAACAGGTTGAGAGCTTCAAGTTCCTTGGTGTCCACATCACCAACGAACTATCATGGTCCAAACACACCAAGACAGTCGTGAAGAGGGCACGACAAAGCCTATTCCCCCTCAGGAGACTAAAAAGATTTGGCATGGGTCCTCAGATCCTCAAAAAATTATACAGCTGCACCATCGAGAGCATCCTGACTGGTTGCATCACCGCCTGGTATGGCAACTGCTTGGCCTCCGACCGCAAGGCACTACAGAGGGTAGTGCGTACGGCCCAGTACATCACTGGGGCAAAGCTTCCTGCCTTCCAGGACCTCTATACCAGGCGGTGTCAGAGGAAGGCCCTCAAAATTGTCAAAGACTCCAGCCACCCTAGTCATAGACTGTTCTCTCTGCTACCGCACGGCAAGCGGTACCGGAGTGCCAAGTCTAGGTCCAAAAGACTTCTCAACAGCTTCTACCCCCAAGCCATAAGACTCCTGAACAGCTAATCATGGCTACCCAGACTATTTGCACTGCCCCCCCACCCCATCCTTTTTACGCTGCTGCTACTCTGTTAAGTATTTATGCACAGTCACTTTAACTCTACCCACATGTACATATTACCTCAACTACCTCAACTAGCCGGTGCCCCCGCCCATTGACTCTGCAACGGTACCCCCCTGTATATATAGCCTCCCTACTGTCACTTTATTTTACTTCTGCTCTTTTTTTTCTCAACACTTTTTTTTGTTGTTGTTTTATTTTTACTTTTTTTGTTTAAAATAAATGCACTGTTGGTTAAGGGCTGTAAGTAAGCATTTCACTGTAATGTCTTTACCTGTTGTATTCGGCGCATGTGACCAATAACATTTGATTTGATTTGATTTGATTCAGGAAAGTATTCAGACCCCTTGACTTTTTCCACATTTTATGTTACAGCCTTATTCTAAAATTGATTAAATTGTTTTTTATTTCCTAATCAATCTGCACACAATACTCCATAATGACAAAGCATTTTTTCTTTTGCAAATTTATAAAAAACAGAAATATCACATTTACATAATTATTCAGACCCTTTACACAGTACCTTCTTGAAGCACCTTTAACAGAGATTACAGCCTTTAGTCTTCTTGGGTATGACGCTACAAGCTTGGCACACGTGTATTTGGGGAGTTTCTCCCATTCTTCTCTGCAGATCTTCTCAAGCTCTGTCAGGTTGGATGGGGAGCATCGCTGCACAGCTATTTTCAGGTCTCTCCAGAGATGTTTGATCGGGTTCAAGTCTGGGCTCTGGCTGAGCCACTCACTCAAGGACATTCAGAGACTTGTCCCGAAGCCACTCCTGCGTTGTCTTGGCTGTGTGCTTAGAGTCGTTGTCCTGTTGGAAGGTGAACCTTCGCCCCAGTCTGAGGTCCTGAGCGCTCTGGAGCAGGTTTCCATCAAGTATCTCTCTGTACTTTGCTCCATTAATCTTTCCCTCGATCCTGACTAGTCTCCTTGTCCCTGCCGCTGTAAAACATCCCCACAGCATGATGCTGCCACCACCATGCTTCACCGTAGGGATGGTGCCAGGTTTCCTCCAGACGTGACGCTTGGCATTCAGGTCAAAGAGTTAAATCTTGGTTTCATCAGACCAGAGAATCTTGTTTCTCATGGTCTGAGAGTCCTTTAGGTGCCTTTTGGCAAACTCCAAGTGGGCTGTCATGTGCCTTTTACTGAGGAGTGGCTTCCGTCTGACCACTCTACCATAAAGGCCTGATTGCTGAGTGCTGCAGAGATGGTTGTCCTTCTGGAAGGTTCTCCCATCCCCACAGAGGAACTCTGGAGCTCTGTCAGTGACCATCAGGTTCTTCACCTCCCTGACCAAGGCCCTTCTCCCCCGATTGCTTAGTTTGGCCTGGCGGCCAGCTCTAGGAAGAGTCTTGGTGTTTCCAAACTTCTTCCATTTAAGAATGATGGAGGCCACTGTGTTCTTGGGGTCCTTCAATGCTGCAGACATTTTTTGGTATCCTTCCCCAGATCTGTCCCTCGACACAATCCTCTCTTGGATCTCTACGGACAATTCCTTCGACCTCATGGCATGGTGTGTGCCTTTCCAAATCATGTCCAATCTATTGAATTTATCACAGGTGGACTCCAATCAAGTTGTAGAAACATCTCACGGATGATCAATGGAAACAGGATGCACCTGAGCTCAATTTCGAGTCTCATAGCAAAGGGTCTGAATACTTATGTAAATAAGGTCTTGTTTTCCTGTTTCCCTCTCTCTCTCTCGCTCTCTCACTCACTCGCTCTCTCTCTCTCCCCCTCTCTCTCTCTCTCTCGCTCTCTCACTCGCTCTCTCTCTCTCCCCTCTCTCTCTCTCTCTCTCTCTCTCTCTCTCTTTCTCTCTCTCCCCCCTCTCTCTCTCTCTCTTTCTCTCTCCCCCCCCCTCTCTCTCTCTCTCTCTCTCCCCTCTCTCTCTCTCTCTCTCTCGCTCTCTCTTTCTCTCTCTCCCCCCTCTCTCTCTCTCTCTCTTTCTCTCTCTCCCCCCCCCCTCTCTCTCTCTCTCCCCTCTCTCTCTCTCTCTCTCTCGCTCTCTCTTTCTCTCTCTCCCCCCTCTCTCTCTCTCTCTCTTTCTCTCCCCCCCCCCCCCCCTCTCTCTCTCTCTCTCTCTCCCCCTCTCTCTCTGCTTCTTCTCATCTCTGGTTTTTCCTCCCTCCCTCCCTCCCTCCCTCCCCCCTGTCCCCCTGTCTTTCTCTCCTCTGTTCTGTCTATGCTATTCTGCTGATTCTAGAACCACACTGTCTTACTTACTGCTCCATGGGGACTCTAACCCTGCTTGTCCCTGAGTGATGTAAGTTCTTGTTTATTTCCTGGTTCTCTGACCTATAACCTCACGGCCGGGGGTCACAGGGTTACCATGGACCCCTCCTCATCTCACCTCACCCCCGCCCCCATCAGCCAATCACAGCATGCCTCACAGGTCAACGACGTCGGTGGAGTCAGTGGTATTGTAGCTGCGTTATTATTATCATCCACATCTGTCTGTGTAGATGTCTGCATGATCTAATATGGTATTTCATATGTAATGATTCATATTCACAAAATCAACTCCAGTGACCCAAAGAGTCATCCGTTTTCTGTCCATATCTGGCTGGATACTGTACGTCTGTCAGTGTGTTCTGCTGTAGAAGAACCAGTACTGAAAGGTTTAGTGATGGTTTACTGTTATATATATAAAACGTAGGTGAGCTGATTTCAAATAACCTAGAAAACAAAACAAAGCCATCTTCTAGATGTGAAAACCGTCTCTAACCCCTGAGGTGGCCACAGAGAGAGAGATGACTCTGTTGGACATCACTGTTGGATCCATCCACACCACAACAACAACAACAGGTTTGATGGTAGACGATCTAACATAAAAATAGAGAAAGAAAATCACACGCTCCAACTATGCTCCCAAACATTAATATTATATTAAATAGCAAACCAATGGTTTGGCACACAATGTCTTCTATGTTTGTATAGTTTACTCTCCGTTAGTCAACACCTCTACAAAACATTTTTGGGTGTGCGCCAGCTTCTTTCTTTCACTAGACTATCTAACGTACAGTAACACGGTTTCTAATAGGTCTTCTGCTCTGTCTGCGACTGTGGCTGCTGTTTTGAACCCTACTGTTCCTTGCATTACTGTGTTGCTTTCCATCTCTCTTCCTTTACAGTTCTCTCACCACCTTTTCCTTCTCTCACACTAACAACCTGTCTAAAGCTCATTGGCGAAGACAGCTCTTTTAACGCGTGTGAGTGGGTATGTGTTCTCATGATTGCGTGACGTCTGCTTGTGTTTCAAATGAACTGAATCTTCCGGAGGGGGTCATTGACGTGGTTGCATGCTTTAGCGGTCCGAGTCGATGTGGTGAAACTGAAATCAAACATTGTGTGGTCAACATTATGCTGTTTTCACTGTGCAATCTGGTCAACCTCTCGTACGCTTACATGGTGCATGCAGAATGGTAGCGCTATCCTTTGATGTCATGTACTGTCATTCCGTGGGTTATACTTGTCATTCCGTGGGTAATACCTGTCATTCCGTGGGTTATACCTGTCATTCCGTGGGTTATACCTGTCATTCCGTGGGTTATACCTGTCATTCCGTGGGTTATACCTGTCATTCCGTGGGTTGTACCTGTCATTCCGTGGGTTATACCTGTCATTCCGTGGGTTATACCTGTCATTCCGTGGGTTATACCTGTCATTCCGTGGGTTATACCTGTCATTCCGTGGGTTATACCTGTCATTCCGTGGGTTATACCTGTCATTCCGTGGGTTATACCTGTCATTCCGTGGGTTATACCTGTCATTCCGTGGGTTATACCTGTCATTCCGTGGGTTATACCTGTCATTCCGTGGGTTATACCTGTCATTCCGTGGGTAATACCTGTCATTCCGTGGGTTATACCTGTCATTCCGTGGGTTATACCTGTCATTCCGTGGGTAATACCTGTCATTCCGTGGGTTATACCTGTCATTCCGTGGCTTATACCTGTCATTCCGTGGGTTATACCTGTCATTCCGTGGGTTATACCTGTCATTCCGTGGGTTATACCTGTCATTCCGTGGGTTATACCTGTCATTCCGTGGGTTATACCTGTCATTCCATGGGTTATACCTGTCATTCCGTGGGTTATACCTGTCATTCCGTGGGTTATACCTGTCATTCCGTGGGTTATACCTGTCATTCCGTGGGTTAGGCTATATAACAACAGGTCCAAGTTTTTTTTATTGTTTTTATTTTTTATTTTAACCTTTATTTAACCTTTATTTAACGAGGCAAGTCAGTTAAGAACACATTCTTATTTACAATGACGGCCTACACCGGCCAAACCCGGACGACGCTGGGCCAATCATGCGTTTTTCTCACTGTTCAAATAAACCTACCATTAAAATTATAGACTGATCATGTCTTTGTCAGTGGGCAAACGTACAAAATCAGCAGAGGATCAAATTCCTTTTTCCCTCACTGTGTACTGTGGTCATTATTTGCTTTCCTGTTTTAGTCACACTTACCTTTGTTCATACTTCTTTTCCTCTGTCTTGGGTTATGCCTTTTTTAAATTATTAAAATAATCATCATTAAAAGACGTTGAATATAGGAAGCTATTTTGTCTCCCTCTCTCTCTAACATCTACTTCCTCCTCTCCTGAAGGACCTCCCTCGTTCCCCGGTGGCTCCACCCCTGGAGTCGTGTTTCCTGCGTCCGGCGAGGCCAGCCAACCGCCGTCCCCCTTCCCGCTGGGCGGCCCATTCCCCCTCCTCCTCCCCCCGAGGCTGGCGCGATGTCACCGAGCGGAGGTTCACCTTCCCCATGGTGACTGGGACCACCTGTACACCGGAGCTGGACGAGACTGGAACAGGAACAGGACTGGAACCGTCGTCTTCCGCATGATAGAATCGTCGCCCATTACCTTGTCCTCCCTCCCCCCCTCGTAGGAAGGAGTTGTAATGTAATGGGGGGCTGAGACCCTCTAGCACCAGCTGACCAACCAGGAAGAAAAATAACTGGAACTTAGAACTTTGAATTCTGGAATGAAAAGAACCTGGAATGTACTGTAACAACAATGACTTCATCAAAAACATTGCCATCAGAGGTGCCTGTACTTGATTTACTCATAGTTCCACATGATATATGTGTATATATGTATACAAAACAATACATATATCTATATTTTAACCATATAATGGACACCTTTTGAGGTGTTGAAAGAAAACTATAAAACCGTTATTATAATACTTGTACGAACATGAAGGTTTACAAATGTTCTGTCTGTTTTACGTTTTTGATTATTTTGCATTACATATAATTTGTTATATTCTGTGTTGTGTAAATACTTAAAACTATTTTCTTATTAAGTTGACCATACCTTATGTTACTGTTTGTTCCTTCGAAGCTTGAAGACAGACTACTCAGTTGTATTGGTAGAAGAAACAAACAAACAAACACGACTGCTTCCTGTTCGCTGAGGCAGCTGTTTCATGATGTCATTTACGATGCTAATGTATGTATGTTTTTTTCTCTATATGTTAAAATGAATGTTCAACTCTCTAAACGCATAGAAGAAGAGAGGAAAAATAGTAAGTGAATAACCTTTCGGTATATGTGGAACACAGTTGTTGAATGGCAGCCTATTCCCACCTATTCCCACACTCTAAAAACATGTTGGGTTGTTTTGGTTGATTTGTTTTCTTTAAAAAGAGCAAGATTGGGTTGTTGATGCTGGGTTATTGGTGCTGGGTCGTTGAGATATGACCCAGCGGGTCAGATCCGAAGACTGGAGGCGTAGTTTAGTACGGGTGTGGCATTCCAATAGTTCTTTTTAGCCACCCGTGAGAGTAAATGTCATTAATCTGTTCTGTTGTATAGTTATCACATGTAAAGGTTGAACACTGACATTTTTCTAGCTTCAGTGAGGCTTACAGAAGTATATGAGTTCCCTAAAAGCCTATGCAAATCCACTTGTTGGAATAGATACCTTCTTGTTATCATATGTAATAAATAATCTTAATATTCTAGAAGAATGTGTAAAATATTTAAAAAAGTAACCATTTAATTTGCAGTATGCAAACTTAAAGACAGGCTCCGGGCTGGATGTGTCAATGTGTAGTTCATACATGCATATTCTATGAGCAGACTTACTGTCTTACCTCAATTAGCCACGAAATCCCTAATTTGAAAGTGAGTGTTTTTTTTTGGAAGCTCTGCTGTGCCATTTTCCCTACATTTTCCCCCACGTGGGCCAGACCCCTAGAAATTTGAGTTCTAACCAATGAGCTTCAGACCCTCGCCATTTTGAGTGACAGCTAGCAAGATGCACACACAGCAAAGCGAGAGAGAGACAATGTCGTGGTGCACATATGTGAGGTAGTACGCAATTTTCGGGGACCACTTTTGGCTCGTGAGTGCTACTTTCAGAACTACTGGCTAAAATGTATACAAAAGTACCGGATAATCTCTTTAACATGATACACCGGAATGACATTTACTATCAAGAGTGGCCAATAAGATCTACCTGAAAGCCAAGCCACTAATGAGCCACACTTCCTGAATATAAGCAGCTAGGTCATCCCAGCATACCCAAAAAAACAACATGTTGGGTTATTATAATATAACATAATATATATTATATATATTAATGCAACCCAACTGGCTGGGTCAATATAACCCAGTGTGTGTTCTGCCCCAATATTAACCCAGCACTGGGTTACCAAAGAGGCCAAAATGTAGTTGTTTTTTTAACCCAGCATTTTTTTTTTTAGAGTGGGCTCAGGTCAAAGGTCATGCACTGTGTAGAAATAGGTTGTCTTTTGGGACGCGATCATATTTGCATGCCTTTGGGAAAACACACGTTAGTGCATGTACATACAAACTGCTGCTACTGCTGTCATTGTGCTAGATCACCCAGCTTGGATGTAAAAACTCAACTAAAGGCCGGGATTTAATTATTTACCTTTATTTAAATCAGGGAGTCACCATTGAGACCAGTGTATCTTTTACGAGGGAGCCCTGGATATACAATTTTTTTAAAAAATACATCAAAATCAAATCAAATACAATATAAAACACAACACATATTGCATAGAAAAACATAAATGTACACAATATACGATAAATCGTTGTCAATCCAAATACCAAGGTATTCGTATGCAGGGACTCGTTCGATTATAGAACCATCCAATGAGTGAAGATGCAATCCGATCGCACTTTGTCCGCAAAAAGCTGCAAATGTCGGCTTTAGTCGTAAATAACCTGTAAATGGCGAATTGTCTAAACCCACAATCGTTTTTGAATCTCTGCATTAAACATTAAAGTTATTCACTGTGTATTTATTCCTCATTTTATTTTCATTTTATATGATGTATCTTTCATTCTCTCTGTATTGTTTGGGAAGGGCCCATGAGGAAGCATTTCACTGTTAGTCTACACCTGTTGTTTACAAAGCATGTGACAAAATAAAATTTGATTTGATTTGATTATGAGGGTGGTGATATCTTCAACTGTCAGTTTGTTGTCAGTTAACTCCAATTGACTAAAACCTTTAGTCAATTGGAATTACATAGTAGTACAATCATTTACATACACTTTTAGTCTAAAAGTAAGATATTTTTATGTAAATGATTGTACTACTATATACAGTATGTATGCTGTTTTGTACAGTTGTTAATATGATATAAATAGAGAGAGAAACAGTCGTTACTATGATAGTTAATAACACCCAGTGTGTTGATAGGAGACGAGGGGTCCAATCCACTGAATAGTTAATAACACCCAGTGTGTTGATAGGAGACGACGAGGGCTAATTCCCTTTTCAGTGTATTTCTCATAATTTAATTAGATCTTAAATTCAGGATGCCTCGTGAACATTTACTATAGTAACCTTAGTTTCAACAATAAAGGATGCCTCTATAATGTGTCCATGTTTAGGGACACCTACATTTCCTTTCCTGGCCTGTTATCATTTATAAGTGATGTCAAGTAAAGCCACCGTCTTCTGTCTCTCTCCTCCCCTCTCTGGAGCCTCATTCATTATTAACACTAATAACTCCAGGAGAGGTTAATAACTCCAGGATAGGTTAATAACTCCAGGATAGGTTAATAACTCCAGGATAGGTTAATAACTCCAGGATAGGTTAATAACTCCAGGATAGGTAACCCCTGCATCTCTCCCTCGTTTCCTTCTCCTCTCCTCTCTTCCTTCTCCTTCTCTTCCTTCTCCTTCTCTTCGTTTCCTTCTCTCTTTCTCTACAGTATGTCTTTCTCTTCTCTCCTCCTCCACTTATCTCCATCTCTACAGGAATCTCTCTCTTTTTATCTCACCCTCTTACTTGGCCTCTATTTTCCCCTCTCTCCCCACATCAATCTACACACAATTCCCCATAATGACAAAGCAAAAACAGGACAACGACCCTAAGCACACAGCCAAGACAACGCAGGAGTGGCTTCGGGACAAGTCTCTGAATGTCCTTGAGTCGCCCAGCCAGAGCCCGGACTTGAATCTGATCGAACATCTCTGGAGAGACCTGAAAATAGCTGTGCAGCGACGCTCCCCATCCAACCTGACAGAGCTTGAGAGGATCTGCAGAGAAGCACGGGAGAAACTCCCCAAATACAGGTGTGCCAAGCTTGTAGCGTCATACCCAAGAAGACTCAAGGCTGTAATTTCTGCCCAAGGTGCTTCAACAAAGTACTGAGTAAAGGGTCTGAATACTTATGGAAATGTGATATTTCAGGGTGTTTCTTTTTATACATTTCTAAAAACCTGTTTTTGCTTTGTCATTATGGGGTACTGTGTGTATATTGATCAGGGGAAAAAACAATTTAATCAATTTTAGAATAAGGCTGTAACCTAACAAAATGTGGAAAAAGTCAAGGGGTCTGAATACTTTCCAAAGGCACTTACAGTACCAGTCAAACGTTTGGACACACCTACTCATTCAAGGGTTTTTCTATATTTTTACTATTTTCTACATTGAAGACATCAAAACTATGAAATAACACATGTGGAATCATGTAGTAACCATGAAAGTGTTTAACAAATCAAAATATATTTAATATTTGTGATTCTTCAAAGTAGCCACCCGTTGCCTTGATGACAACTTTGCACACTCCTGGTATTCTCTCAACCAGCTTCATGAGGTAGTCACCTGGAATGCATTTCAATTAACAGGTGTGCCTTTTTAAAAGTTCATTTGTGAAATCTCTTTCCTTCTTAATGCGTTTGAGCCAATCAGTTGTGTTGTGAAAAGGTGGGGGGGTATACAGAAGATAGCCCTATTTGGTAAAAGACCAAGTCCATATTATGGCAAGAACAGCTCAAAATAAGCAAAGAGAAACGACAGTCCATCATTACTTTAAGACATGAAGGTCAGTCAATCTGGAAAAACTTTGAACGTTTCTTCAAGTGCAGTCACAAAAACCATCAAGCGCTATGATGAAACTGGCTCTCATGAGGACCGCCACAGGAAAGGAAGACCCAGAGTTACCTCTGCTGCAGAGGATAAGTTAATTAGAGTTACCAGCCTCAGATTGCAGCCCAAATAAAAACTACTAAAGGACACCAATAAGAAGAAGAGACCTGCTTGGGCCAAGAAACACAAGCAATGGACATTAGACCGGTGGAAATCTGTCCTTTGGTCTGGAGTCCAAATTTGAGATTTTTGGTTCCAAACACTGTGTCTTTGTGAGACGCAGAGTAGGTGAACGGATGATCTCAGCATGTGTGGTTCCCACCATGAATCATGGTGGAGGTGGTGTGATGGTGTGGGGGTGCTTTGCTGGTGACACTGTCTGTGATTTATTTAGAATTCAAGGCACACTTAACCAGCATGGCTGCCACAGCATTCTGCAGCGATACGCCATCCCATCTGGTTTGCACTTAGTGGGACTATCATTTGTTTTTCAACAGGACAATGACCCAAAACACACCTCCAGGCTGTGTAAGGGCTATTTGACCAAGAAGGAGAGTGATGGAGTGCTGCATCAGATGACCTGGCCTCCACAATCACCCAACCTCAACCCAATTGAGATGGTTTGGGATGAGTTGGACCGCAGAGTGAAGGAAAAGCAGCCAACAAGTGCTCAGCATATGTGGGAACTCCTTCGAGACTGTTGGAAAAGCATTCCAGGTGAAGCTGGTTGAGAGAATGCCAAGAGTGTGCAAAGCTGTCATCAAGGCAAAGGGTGGCTACTTTGAAGAATCTCACATATAAAATATATATTTTGATTTGTTTAACACTTTTTTGGTTACTACATGATTCCATATGTGTTATTTCACAGTTTTGATGTCTTCACTATTAATCTACAATGTAGAAAATAGTAAAAAATAAAGAAAAACCCTTGAATGAGTAGGTGTGTCCAAACGTTTGACTGGTACTATACATGTTGTGAATTATTAGATATTACTGCACTGCTGGAGCTAGGAACACAAGCATCAATATCATCTGCTAAACATATGCGACCAATAAAAATGTATTTCATTTGACCAACAAATTGTCAGCTGCCCCATACAGGTTGCAAACTAGTTGGGAAGAGATATTCGATGTGCCGAATCCTTGGCACATGGTTTATGAACTGACACACAAAAAACAACGGCAGATTCAAAACTTGATGATGATGCAGATAATTACATTGATAGAACTCACAATCTATCTGCAATATTAAAACTGATTTTCTATTCAGGCATTTACCACAGCCTGGGAATTGCATTGTCCTTGGTGTGCTTATCCATGTACATGCACACACGAACAAATATAATCCAATCTCATTTGTAATTGAATAAGTGGAGTGGAAAATTGGATTTCATGACTTCTGAATCTCTAATGTCTTCTAACGTCTGTCGGCTGCTGACAGGGCTGTCCTTGGTCTGACAGAGTGACGTCAGCTCTACTATGGTCTATAGGCACTTCAAACTAATGATGATTATCTTCAAGGATATTTTGCATGATAGCATGTTTCCAGCTGAAAAGGCACTTGAGATAAGGTACCTCACTCCTTCTGTAATCGCTGCTGGACTGATCAGATATCTTACGGCATGTGTGTGTCTATCCTTCAATCAGAAACATCTTAAGGCATGTGTTTGTCCCTCAATCAGAAACAGCAACAGGGAAAGAACAGGTCCTGCATGGCTAAGTTGGTAGCGCTTTGCAGCGCCAACGTTTGTAGGATCAAGAAAGGCAAAAAAAAAAAAACTCAAAGAAAGGCATTTCACAGTACAACGTGTACGTGACAATAAAACATGAAACATTTCCCGCTTGGGACTTATGACTATAAGTCGCTTTGGATAAAGGCGACGGCCAAACATCTTATTATTATTATTAAACCTTGAAAGTAGGGTAGAGGCTTTCACAGTAAGGGCTCTATTCAATCTGCAGCGCTGAAATTGAAAGATAATTTTCCTATTGAGCCGACATCTGCAGCGTTCACAGTAAACGCCGTATATACGCTTAACGTGGGAATACTGCCTTTAAAAATTCAAATCACGCTGTAATGCTGCATTTTCCGCGATACTGATTGAATAGAGCCCTGAAGCACAGCTCTGACTAGACTAGACTAGCCGATGATATCATCAGAGCACCATAAGAGGGTTGTCTAACAAGCCTTCCCCGTTAGAAGAAAAAGCTTTTCAAAGGATTTTCATATGAATTTGAAAAGAACAATCATTAAACATGAAACACTTTTATTCTCATGTCAACAAAACATTAAAATCTCAAGTTGGAAATATACATTGACATCCAAACAAATACAAGCCCCTGGTGTGCAAAGCTGACTGGTCTCCCTGGGATAGTTTTTCATAGCTATAAAAAAGTGTGAAACAGCTAGCTAGCTTTCATTCATCATTTAGACATTACCGATCATTACTAATCTATCAAGTCTGAGGAGCACATCGTGAGAAGCAAGATGGAAGCTACAAGCTGATTCATCATGTTGATCCATCCTGAGCTGATCAATAATTTAGAACACTGAGAGAGTGTTCCAGAGGTTAGGTTACTGAGCAGGCAACAAGGGTAAGATTCTGATTCTGGGTCCAGTTCACCTCAATATGGGCCCACCCATTATTAAATGCAAAATGACATTGTGGCATTTATAATTATTTGGCCCATCTGTTTGACCCCCGTTCGGGAAAGAAAAGGAAATGAAACTGAATGCAATGTTTGGGCTGGGGACTTTCATTGGACTGTTGCTTCTGTATTATCGTTTGTCTACATAGAATAACTCAAAGTCAATAGTTTTCCCATAAGATCTGATCTAGGATCTGTCCTCCCATCCCCAAACAGTGCACATGAAAAGCCCTGAGACTGATTCAGGAACAGTGCCGTATTCATCCGCACCGTGACTTGAAGGAGAGCCTCTCTGGGTGTGTCTCAATCGTCTAACCTGGCTTCCACTCCTTGTCTCCTCTCCTTCATCTGCACTGGTATATAAGCTGAATAGGTAAGAGAAAGAAAATATCCCATCCGCCAAATTGCCTACTGAATATTCTATATCCTATATTCACCTATCCTGTGTTTTCAGAACAATGAAGATGAAGGAGAGGAGACAAGGAGAGGAGAGAAGGAGAGGACACGAGGAAAGGACGCCACACAGAGTGTTGACATGCAGCCCTTCAAGCAGCTGTCTCACACCGCTGGCTGAACAGGACCTCCACGACCTTAGGGTCAGCCAGGGTTGAAAGGTCCCCTAGATCCTTCTCGTTCCGGGCAATCTGCCTCAGGACCCGCCTCATGATCTTACCTGAGGATGATGTTGTTGGTCAAATGAAACATAAATAAAAAAAGTCAATTATAAAATGTCTGTAAAAGTCAATCATCGTGTGAAGTAAACAGTGTACCTACCAGAGCGTGTTTTAGGAAGTCCAGGAGCGTTCTGGATGAAGTCTGGGGTGGCGATAGGACCAATCTTCTCTCTCACTGCAAGACATAAGAAAAACGTTTTAATGTGAAATATAATACCATCAGGGAAAACCCCTCTGGTGGTACGGCGACTGTAACTGATAGTCATAGTATGGTAATAGACATAATCTCAAAGCCAGATGCCGTAACCTTGCATTCCTTCTACAAGGACAAACCTGGAATTCAAGGCAATAACGGACATAGATTCGGCTTCAATTTCAATCAATTTGATTCTTGTTTTTTTGTCTAGTTTTTCCTCCGTCTGAAAGCCCTACCTTGTCTCTTGAGTTCCTCCACCAGAGCGCGGTCGAACTCTCTGCAGTCCTTCAGAGTAACGAAACAGTAGAGACACTCCCCCTTGACCGCGTGGGGTCTGCTGACCACTGCTGCCTCGGCCACCGCTCCATGCTCTGTTAGAGATGCCTCCACCTCCGCTGTACTCAACAGGTGACCTGGAGGAGGACGACAAACATGGGTTCTATTACTGACTGTACAGAGTTATCACTAATAATAGAGAACAGCTTGAGACGCAGGTTCTCCGCTCCACTAGTTAAAATCAATAGGTTAAGTGAGCCACAATCACTCATTCAATTAATTAATAGATCAAATGTATTCATAAAGCACTTTTCACAAGCGACGTGTGTCACAAAGCGCTTTACAATAATCCAACCTACACCACCAAAAAACACAGCAGCAGCAGCACTGTGGCAAAACTGTGGAAAATAATTGACCTGATACGTTGATCATGTCGTCTATCCTGCCTGTGATCCAGTAGTAGCCATCTCCATCTCTCCTGCAGCCTGGGAAACAACGAGTGAGTGAATTAATGAATGAATATGAAATAATACATAAGAGGCCATGTGTTATGACATTTTTATCATGGCTGGGACGTGGTCACAGAGGATTGGATATAACAGTGGTCAAGCAGCGAAGCCGAATAGGCTGTAACAGGATCACATCTAACAGGACAGGATCTAACAGGATCGTCTTTAACAGGACAGGATCTAACAGGACAGGATCTAACAGGATCGTCTTTAACAGGAGAGGATCTAACAGGACAGGATCTAACAGGACAGGATCTAACAGGATCATCTTTAACAGGACAGGATCTAACAGGATCGTCTTTAACAGGACAGGATCTAACAGGATCATCTTTAACAGGACAGGATCTAACAGGATCGTCTTTAACAGGACAGGATCTAACAGGATCGTCTTTAACAGGACAGGATCTAACAGGATCGTCTTTAACAGGACAGGATCTAACAGGATAGTATCTAACAGGATAGAATCTAACAGGATAGAATCTAACAGGATAGTATCTAACAGGATAGAATCTAACAGGATAGAATCTAACAGGATAGGATCTGATAGGATCTAACAGGATAGAATCTAACAGGATAGTATCTAACAGGATAGAATCTAACAGGATATAATCTAACAGGATAGAATCTAACAGTATAGAATCTAACAGGATAGTATCTAACAGGATAGAATCTAACAGGATAGAATATAACAGGATAGAATCTAGCAGGATAGAATCTAGCAGGATAGAATCTAACAGGATATAATCTAACAGGATAGAATCTAACAGGATAGGATCTGATAGGATCTAACAGGATAGAATCTAACAGGATATAATCTGATAGGATCTAACAGGATATAATCTAACAGGATAGAATCTAAAAGGATAGAATCTAACAGGATAGAATATAACAGGATATAATCTAGCAGGATATAATCTAACAGGATAGAATCTAACAGGATAGGATCTGATAGAATCTAACAGTATAGAATCTAACAGGATAGTATCTAACAGGATAGAATCTAACAGGATAGAATATAACAGGATAGAATCTAACAGGATAGAATCTAACAGGATAGAATCTAGCAGGATAGAATCTAGCAGGATAGAATCTAACAGGATAGAATCTAACAGGATAGGATCTGATAGGATCTAACAGGATAGAATCTAACAGGATATAATCTGATAGGATCTAACAGGATAGAATCTAACAGGATAGAATCTAACAGGATAGAATCTAACAGGATATAATATAACAGGATATAATCTAGCAGGATATAATCTAACAGGATAGAATCTAACAGGATAGGATCTGATAGGATCTAACAGGATAGAATCTAACAGGATAGTATCTAACAGGATAGAATCTAACAGGATATAATCTAACAGGATAGAATCTAACAGTATAGAATCTAACAGGATAGTATCTAACAGGATAGAATCTAACAGGATAGAATATAACAGGATAGAATCTAACAGGATAGAATCTAGCAGGATAGAATCTAACAGGATATAATCTAACAGGATAGGATCTGATAGGATCTAACAGGATAGAATCTAACAGGATATAATCTGATAGGATCTAACAGGATATAATCTAACAGGATAGAATCTAACAGGATAGAATATAACAGGATATAATCTAGCAGGATATAATCTAACAGGATAGAATCTAACAGGATAGGATCTGATAGGATTTAACAGGATATAATCTAACAGGATAGTATCTAACAGGATAGAATCTAACAGGATATAATCTAACAGGATAGAATCTAACAGGATAGAATCTAACAGGATAGAATCTAACAGGATAGGATCTAACAGGATAGAATCTAACAGGATAGGATCTAACAGGATAGAATCTAGCAGGATAGAATCTAACAGGATAGAATCTAACAGGATAGGATCTGATAGGATCTAACAGGATAGAATCTAACAGGATATAATCTGATAGGATCTAACAGGATAGAATCTAACAGGATAGAATCTAACAGGATAGAATCTAACAGGATATAATATAACAGGATATAATCTAGCAGGATAGAATCTAACAGGATAGAATCTAACAGGATAGGATCTGATAGGATCTAACAGGATAGAATCTAACAGGATAGTATCTAACAGGATAGAATCTAACAGGATATAATCAAACAGGATAGAATATAACAGTATAGAATCTAACAGGATAGTATCTAACAGGATAGAATCTAACAGGATAGAATATAACAGGATATAATCTAACAGGATAGAATCTAACAGGATAGAATATAACAGGATATAATCTAACAGGATAGAATCTAACAGGATAGGATCTGATAGAATCTAACAGGATAGAATCTAACAGGATAGAATCTAACAGGATATAATCTAGCAGGATAGAATCTAACAGGATAGAATCTAACATGATAGGATCTGATAGGATCTAACAGGATAGAATCTAACAGGATATAATCTGATAGGATCTAACAGGATATAATCTAACAGGATAGAATCTAACAGGATAGAATCTAACAGGATAGAATATAACAGGATATAATCTAGCAGGATATAATCTAACAGGATAGAATCTAACAGGATAGGATCTGATAGGATCTAACAGGATAGAATCTAACAGGATAGGATCTGATAGGATCTAACAGGATAGAATCTAACAGGATAGAATCTAACAGGATAGAATCTAACAGGATAGAATCTAACAGGATAGAATCTGATAGGATCTAACAGGATAGAATCTAACAGGATAGAATCTAACAGGATAGGATCTGATAGGATCTAACAGGATAGAATCTAACAGGATAGGATCTGATAGGATCTAACAGGATAGGATCTGATAGGACCTAACAGGATAGGATCTAACAGGATAGAATCTAACAGGATAGAATCTAATAGGATAGAATCTGATAGGATCTAACAGGATATAATCTAACAGGATAGAATCTAACAGGATAGGATCTGATAGGATCTAACAGGATAGAATCTAACAGGATAGAATCTGATAGGATCTAACAGGATAGGATCTGATAGGATCTAACAGGATAGAATCTAACAGGATATAATCTAACAGGATAGGATCTAACAGGATAGGATCTGATAGGATCTAACAGGATAGAATCTAACAGGATAGGATCTGATAGGATCTAACAGGATAGGATCTGATAGGACCTAACAGGATAGGATCTAACAGGATAGGATCTGATATAATCTAACAGGATAGAATCTAACAGGATAGAATCTAACAGGATAGAATCTAACAGGATATGATCTGATATAATCTAACAGGATAGAATCTAACAGGATATAATCTAACAGGATAGAATCTAACAGGATAGGATCTGATAGGATCTAACAGGATAGGATCTAACAGGATCTAACAGGATAGAATCTAACAGGATAGAATCTAACAGGATAGAATCTAACAGGATAGGATCTAACAGGATAGGATCTGATATAATCTAACAGGATAGAATCTAACAGGATAGAATCTAACAGGATAGAATCTAACAGGATATGATCTGATATAATCTAAAAGGATAGAATCTAAAAGGATAGAATCTAACAGGATAGAATCTAACAGGATAGGATCTGATAGGATCTAACAGGATAGGATCTAACAGGATCTAACAGGATATAATCTAACAGGATAGAATCTAACAGGATAGAATCTAACAGGATAGAATCTAACAGGATAGAATCTAACAGGATAGGATCTAATAGGATCTAACAGGATAGGATCTAACAGGATCCAACAGGATAGAATCTAACAGGATAGAATCTAACAGGATAGAATCTAACAGGATAGAATCTAACAGGATAGGATCTGATAGGATCTAACAGGATAGGATCTAACAGGATCTAACAGGATATAATCTAACAGGATAGAATCTAACAGGACAGTATCTAACAGGATAGAATCAAACAGGATAGGATCTAACAGGATATGATCTAACAGGATAGGATCTGATAGGATCTAACAGGATAGAATCTAACAGGATATAATCTGATAGGATCTAACAGGATAGGATCTGATAGGATCTAACAGGATATAATCTAACAGGACAGTATCTAACAGGATAGAATCTAACAGGATAGAATCTAACAGGATAGGATCTGATAGGATCTAACAGGATAGAATCTAACAGGATATAATCTAACAGGATAGGATCTGATAGGATCTAACAGGATAGAATCTAACAGGATAGGATCTGATAGGATCTAACAGGATAGGATCTGATAGGATCTAACAGGATAGAATCTAACAGGATATAATCTAACAGGATAGGATCTGATAGGATCTAACAGGATATAATCTAAAAGGACAGTATCTAACAGGATAAATCTAACAGGATAGAATCTAACAGGATAGGATCTGATAGGATCTAACAGGATAGAATCTAACAGGATATAATCTAACAGGATAGGATCTGATAGGATCTAACATGATAGAATCTAACAGGATAGGATCTGATAGGATCTAACAGGATAGGATCTGATAGGATCTAACAGGATAGAATCTAACAGGATAGAATCTAACAGGATATAATCTAACAGGATATGATCTGATAGGATCTAACAGTATAGAATCTAACAGGATAGAATCTAACCGGATAGGATCTGATAGGATCTAACAGGATAGAATCTAACAGGATAGGATCTGATAGGATCTAACTGGATAGGATCTAACAGGATCTAACAGGATAGAATCTAACAGGATATAATCTAACAGGACAGTATCTAACAGGACAGTATCTAACAGGATAGAATCAAACAGGATAGAATCTAACAGGATAGAATATAACAGGATATAATCTAGCAGGATATAATCTAACAGGATAGAATCTAACAGGATAGGATCTGATAGGATCTAACAGGATAGAATCTAACAGGATAGTATCTAACAGGATAGAATCTAACAGGATAGTATCTAACAGGATAGAATCTAACAGGATATAATCTAACAGGATAGAATCTAACAGGATATAATCTAACAGGATAGAATCTAGCAGGATAGAATCTAACAGGATAGGATCTAACAGGATAGGATCTGATAGGATCTAACAGGATAGAATCTAACAGGATATAATCTGATAGGATCTAACAGGATATAATCTAACAGGATATAATCTAACAGGATAGAATCTAACAGGATAGAATATAACAGGATATAATCTAGCAGGATATAATCTAACAGGATAGAATCTAACAGGATAGGATCTGATAGGATCTAACAGGATAGAATCTAACAGGATAGTATCTAACAGGATAGAATCTAACAGGATATAATCTAACAGGATATAATCTAACAGGATAGAATCTAACAGGATAGAATCTAACAGGATAGTATCTAACAGGATAGAATCTAACAGGATAGAATCTAACAGGATAGGATCTAACAGGATAGAATCTAGCAGGATAGAATCTAACAGGATAGAATCTAACAGGATAGGATCTGATAGGATCTAACAGGATAGAATCTAACAGGATATAATCTGATAGGATCTAACAGGATAGAATCTAACAGGATATAATCTAACAGGATAGAATCTAACAGGATAGAATATAACAGGATATAATCTAGCAGGATATAATCTAACAGGATAGAATCTAACAGGATAGGATCTGATAGGATCTAACAGGATAGAATCTAACAGGATAGTATCTAACAGGATAGAATCTAACAGGATATAATCTAACAGGATAGAATCTAACAGTATAGAATCTAACAGGATAGTATCTAACAGGATAGAATATAACAGGATAGAATATAACAGGATAGAATCTAACAGGATAGAATCTAACAGGATAGAATCTAACATGATAGAATCTAACAGGATAGAATCTAACAGGATAGGATCTAACAGGATAGAATCTAACAGGATAGAATCTAACAGGATAGGATCTGATAGGATCTAACAGGATAGAATCTAACAGGATAGGATCTGATAGGATCTAACAGGATAGGATCTGATAGGACCTAACAGGATAGGATATAACAGGATAGAATCTAACAGGATAGAATCTAACAAGATAGAATCTGATAGGATCTAACAGGATATAATCTAACAGGATAGAATCTAACAGGATAGGATCTGATAGGATCTAACAGGATAGAATCTAACAGGATAGAATCTGATAGGATCTAACAGGATAGGATCTGATAGGATCTAACAGGATAGGATCTAACAGGATCTAACAGGATATAATCTAACAGGATAGAATCTAACAGGACAGTATCTAACAGGACAGTATCTAACAGGATAGAATCAAACAGGATAGGATCTAACAGGATAGGATCTAACAGGATAGGATCTGATAGGATCTAACAGGATAGAATCTAACAGGATATAATCTGATAGGATCTAACAGGATAGGATCTGATAGGATCTAACAGGATATAATCTAACAGGACAGTATCTAACAGGATAGAATCTAACAGGATAGAATCTAACAGGATAGGATCTGATAGGATCTAACAGGATAGAATCTAACAGGATATAATCTAACAGGATAGGATCTGATAGGATCTAACAGGATAGAATCTAACAGGATAGGATCTGATAGGATCTAACAGGATAGGATCTGATAGGATCTAACAGGATAGAATCTAACAGGATAGGATCTGATATAATCTAACAGGATAGAATCTAACAGGATATAATCTAACAGGATAGAATCTAACAGGATATGATCTGATATAATCTAACAGGATAGAATCTAACAGGATAGAATCTAACAGGATAGAATCTAACAGGATAGGATCTGATAGGATCTAACAGGATAGGATCTAACAGGATCTAACAGGATAGAATCTAACAGGATAGAATCTAACAGGATAGGATCTAACAGGATAGGATCTGATATAATCTAACAGGATAGAATCTAACAGGATAGAATCTAACAGGATAGAATCTAACAGGATAGGATCTGATATAATCTAACAGGATATAATCTAACAGGATAGAATCTAACAGGATAGAATCTAACAGGATAGGATCTAATAGGATCTAACAGGATAGGATCTAACAGGATAGGATCTGATAGGATCTAACAGGATAGGATCTGATAGGACCTAACAGGATAGGATATAACAGGATAGAATCTAACAGGATAGAATCTAACAGGATAGAATCTGATAGGATCTAACAGGATATAATCTAACAGGATAGAATCTAACAGGATAGGATCTGATAGGATCTAACAGGATAGAATCTAACAGGATAGAATCTGATAGGATCTAACAGGATAGGATCTGATAGGATCTAACAGGATAGGATCTAACAGGATCTAACAGGATATAATCTAACAGGATAGAATCTAACAGGACAGTATCTAACAGGACAGTATCTAACAGGATAGAATCAAACAGGATAGGATCTAACAGGATAGGATCTAACAGGATAGGATCTGATAGGATCTAACAGGATAGAATCTAACAGGATATAATCTGATAGGATCTAACAGGATAGGATCTGATAGGATCTAACAGGATATAATCTAACAGGACAGTATCTAACAGGATAGAATCTAACAGGATAGAATCTAACAGGATAGGATCTGATAGGATCTAACAGGATAGAATCTAACAGGATAAAATCTAACAGGATAGGATCTGATAGGATCTAACAGGATAGAATCTAACAGGATAGGATCTGATAGGATCTAACAGGATAGGATCTGATAGGATCTAACAGGATAGAATCTAACAGGATAGGATCTGATATAATCTAACAGGATAGAATCTAACAGGATATAATCTAACAGGATAGAATCTAACAGGATATGATCTGATATAATCTAACAGGATAGAATCTAACAGGATAGAATCTAACAGGATAGAATCTAACAGGATAGGATCTGATAGGATCTAACAGGATAGGATCTAACAGGATCTAACAGGATAGAATCTAACAGGATAGAATCTAACAGGATAGGATCTAACAGGATAGGATCTGATATAATCTAACAGGATAGAATCTAACAGGATAGAATCTAACAGGATAGAATCTAACAGGATAGGATCTGATATAATCTAACAGGATAGAATCTAACAGGATAGAATCTAACAGGATAGAATCTAACAGGATAGGATCTAATAGGATCTAACAGGATAGGATCTAACAGGATAGGATCTGATAGGATCTAACAGGATAGGATCTGATAGGACCTAACAGGATAGGATATAACAGGATAGAATCTAACAGGATAGAATCTAACAGGATAGAATCTGATAGGATCTAACAGGATATAATCTAACAGGATAGAATCTAACAGGATAGGATCTGATAGGATCTAACAGGATAGAATCTAACAGGATAGAATCTGATAGGATCTAACAGGATAGGATCTGATAGGATCTAACAGGATAGGATCTAACAGGATCTAACAGGATATAATCTAACAGGATAGAATCTAACAGGACAGTATCTAACAGGACAGTATCTAACAGGATAGAATCAAACAGGATAGGATCTAACAGGATAGGATCTAACAGGATAGGATCTGATAGGATCTAACAGGATAGAATCTAACAGGATATAATCTGATAGGATCTAACAGGATAGGATCTGATAGGATCTAACAGGATATAATCTAACAGGACAGTATCTAACAGGATAGAATCTAACAGGATAGAATCTAACAGGATAGGATCTGATAGGATCTAACAGGATAGAATCTAACAGGATATAATCTAACAGGATAGGATCTGATAGGATCTAACAGGATAGAATCTAACAGGATAGGATCTGATAGGATCTAACAGGATAGGATCTGATAGGATCTAACAGGATAGAATCTAACAGGATAGGATCTGATATAATCTAACAGGATAGAATCTAACAGGATATAATCTAACAGGATAGAATCTAACAGGATATGATCTGATATAATCTAACAGGATAGAATCTAACAGGATAGAATCTAACAGGATAGAATCTAACAGGATAGGATCTGATAGGATCTAACAGGATAGGATCTAACAGGATCTAACAGGATAGAATCTAACAGGATAGAATCTAACAGGATAGGATCTAACAGGATAGGATCTGATATAATCTAACAGGATAGAATCTAACAGGATAGAATCTAACAGGATAGAATCTAACAGGATAGGATCTGATATAATCTAACAGGATATAATCTAACAGGATAGAATCTAACAGGATAGAATCTAACAGGATAGGATCTAATAGGATCTAACAGGATAGGATCTAACAGGATCTAACAGGATAGAATCTAACAGGATAGAATCTAACAGGATATAATCTAACAGGATAGAATCTAACAGGATAGGATCTGATAGGATCTAACAGGATAGGATCTAACAGGATCTAACAGGATAGAATCTAACAGGATAGAATCTAACAGGACAGTATCTAACAGGACAGTATCTAACAGGATAGAATCAAACAGGATAGGATCTAACAGGATAGGATCTAACAGGATAGGATCTGATAGGATCTAACAGGATAGAATCTAACAGGATATAATCTGATAGGATCTAACAGGATAGGATCTGATAGGATCTAACAGGATATAATCTAACAGGACAGTATCTAACAGGATAGAATCTAACAGGATAGAATCTAACAGGATAGGATCTGATAGGATCTAACAGGATAGAATCTAACAGGATATAATCTAACAGGATAGGATCTGATAGGATCTAACAGGATAGAATCTAACAGGATAGGATCTGATAGGATCTAACAGGATAGGATCTGATAGGATCTAACAGGATAGAATCTAACAGGATGTTATCTAACAAGATAGGATCTGATAGGATCTAACAGGATATAATCTAACAGGACAGTATCTAACAGGATAGAATCTAACAGGATAGAATCTAACAGGATAGGATCTGATAGGGTCTAACAGGATAGGATCTGATAGGATCTAACAGGATATAATCTAACAGGATAGGATCTGATAGGATCTAACAGGATAGGAT
Source organism: Coregonus lavaretus (assembly GCF_964263955.1). Taxonomy (NCBI): domain Eukaryota; kingdom Metazoa; phylum Chordata; class Actinopteri; order Salmoniformes; family Salmonidae; genus Coregonus; species Coregonus lavaretus. The sequence continues at coordinate 47,243,752 of NC_140006.1, read as the reverse complement.
CTGATAGGACCTAACAGGATAGGATCTAACAGGATAGGATCTGATATAATCTAACAGGATAGAATCTAACAGGATATAATCTAACAGGATAGAATCTAACAGGATATGATCTGATATAATCTAACAGGATAGAATCTAACAGGATAGAATCTAACAGGATAGAATCTAACAGGATAGGATCTGATAGGATCTAACAGGATAGGATCTAACAGGATCTAACAGGATAGAATCTAACAGGATAGAATCTAACAGGATAGAATCTAACAGGATAGAATCTAAGAGGATATAATCTGATAGGATCTAACAGGATATAATCTAACAGGATAGAATCTAACAGGATAGGATCTGATAGGATCTAACAGGATAGAATCTAACAGGATAGAATCTGATAGGATCTAAGAGGATAGGATCTGATAGGATCTAACAGGATAGAATCTAACAGGACAGTATCTAACAGGATATAATCTAACAGGATATAATCTAACAGGATAGGATCTAACAGGATAGGATCTGATAGGATCTAACAGGATAGGATCTGATAGGATCTAACAGGATAGAATCTAACAGGATAGGATCTGATAGGATCTAACAGGATAGGATCTGATAGGACCTAACAGGATAGGATCTAACAGGATAGGATTTGATATAATCTAACAGGATAGAATCTAACAGGATATAATCTAACAGGATAGGATCTAACAGGATAAGATCTGATATAATCTAACAGGATAGAATCTAACAGGATAGAATCTAACAGGATAGAATCTAACAGGATAGGATCTGATATAATCTAACAGGATATAATCTAACAGGATAGAATCTAACAGGATAGAATCTAACAGGATAGGATCTAATAGGATCTAACAGGATAGGATCTAACAGGATCTAACAGGATAGAATCTAACAGGATATAATCTAACAGGATAGAATCTAACAGGATAGAATCTAACAGGATAGGATCTGATAGGATCTAACAGGATAGGATCTAACAGGATCTAACAGGATAGAATCTAACAGGATATAATCTAACAGGACAGTATCTAACAGGACAGTATCTAACAGGATAGAATCAAACAGGATAGGATCTAACAGGATAGGATCTAACAGGATAGGATCTGATAGGATCTAACAGGATAGAATCTAACAGGATATAATCTGATAGGATCTAACAGGATAGGATCTGATAGGATCTAACAGGATATAATCTAACAGGACAGTATCTAACAGGATAGAATCTAACAGGATAGAATCTAACAGGATAGGATCTGATAGGATCTAACAGGATAGAATCTAACAGGATATAATCTAACAGGATAGGATCTGATAGGATCTAACAGGATAGAATCTAACAGGATAGGATCTGATAGGATCTAACAGGATAGGATCTGATAGGATCTAACAGGATAGAATCTAACAGGATATAATCTAACAAGATAGGATCTGATAGGATCTAACAGGATATAATCTAACAGGACAGTATCTAACAGGATAGAATCTAACAGGATAGAATCTAACAGGATAGGATCTGATAGGATCTAACAGGATAGAATCTAACAGGATATAATCTAACAGGATAGGATCTGATAGGATCTAACAGGATAGAATCTAACAGGATAGGATCTGATAGGATCTAACAGGATAGGATCTGATAGGATCTAACAGGATAGAATCTAACAGGATAGGATCTGATATAATCTAACAGGATAGAATCTAACAGGATATAATCTAACAGGATAGAATCTAACAGGATATGATCTGATATAATCTAACAGGATAGAATCTAACAGGATAGAATCTAACAGGATAGAATCTAACAGGATAGGATCTGATAGGATCTAACAGGATAGGATCTAACAGGATCTAACAGGATAGAATCTAACAGGATAGAATCTAACAGGATAGGATCTAACAGGATAGGATCGGATATAATCTAACAGGATAGAATCTAACAGGATAGAATCTAACAGGATAGAATCTAACAGGATAGGATCTGATATAATCTAACAGGATATAATCTAACAGGATAGAATCTAACAGGATAGAATCTAACAGGATAGGATCTAATAGGATCTAACAGGATAGGATCTAACAGGATCTAACAGGATAGAATCTAACAGGATAGAATCTAACAGGATATAATCTAACAGGATAGAATCTAACAGGATAGGATCTGATAGGATCTAACAGGATAGGATCTAACAGGATCTAACAGGATAGAATCTAACAGGATAGAATCTAACAGGACAGTATCTAACAGGACAGTATCTAACAGGATAGAATCAAACAGGATAGGATCTAACAGGATAGGATCTAACAGGATAGGATCTGATAGGATCTAACAGGATAGAATCTAACAGGATATAATCTGATAGGATCTAACAGGATAGGATCTGATAGGATCTAACAGGATATAATCTAACAGGACAGTATCTAACAGGATAGAATCTAACAGGATAGAATCTAACAGGATAGGATCTGATAGGATCTAACAGGATAGAATCTAACAGGATATAATCTAACAGGATAGGATCTGATAGGATCTAACAGGATAGAATCTAACAGGATAGGATCTGATAGGATCTAACAGGATAGGATCTGATAGGATCTAACAGGATAGAATCTAACAGGATGTTATCTAACAAGATAGGATCTGATAGGATCTAACAGGATATAATCTAACAGGACAGTATCTAACAGGATAGAATCTAACAGGATATAATCTAACAGGATAGGATCTGATAGGGTCTAACAGGATAGGATCTGATAGGATCTAACAGGATATAATCTAACAGGATAGGATCTGATAGGATCTAACAGGATAGGATCTGATAGGACCTAACAGGATAGGATCTAACAGGATAGGATCTGATATAATCTAACAGGATAGAATCTAACAGGATATAATCTAACAGGATAGAATCTAACAGGATATGATCTGATATAATCTAACAGGATAGAATCTAACAGGATAGAATCTAACAGGATAGAATCTAACAGGATAGGATCTGATAGGATCTAACAGGATAGGATCTAACAGGATCTAACAGGATAGAATCTAACAGGATAGAATCTAACAGGATAGAATCTAACAGGATATAATCTAAGAGGATATAATCTGATAGGATCTAACAGGATATAATCTAACAGGATAGAATCTAACAGGATAGGATCTGATAGGATCTAACAGGATAGAATCTAACAGGATAGAATCTGATAGGATCTAACAGGATAGGATCTGATAGGATCTAACAGGATAGAATCTAACAGGACAGTATCTAACAGGATATAATCTAACAGGATATAATCTAACAGGATAGGATCTAACAGGATAGGATCTGATAGGATCTAACAGGATAGGATCTGATAGGATCTAACAGGATAGAATCTAACAGGATAGGATCTGATAGGATCTAACAGGATAGGATCTTATAGGACCTAACAGGATAGGATCTAACAGGATAGGATCTGATATAATCTAACAGGATAGAATCTAACAGGATATAATCTAACAGGATAGGATCTAACAGGATAAGATCTGATATAATCTAACAGGATAGAATCTAACAGGATAGAATCTAACAGGATAGAATCTAACAGGATAGGATCTGATATAATCTAACAGGATATAATCTAACAGGATAGAATCTAACAGGATAGAATCTAACAGGATAGGATCTGATAGGATCTAACAGGATAGGATCTAACAGGATCTAACAGGATAGAATCTAACAGGATAGAATCTAACAGGACAGTATCTAACAGGACAGTATCTAACAGGATAGAATCAAACAGGATAGGATCTAACAGGATAGGATCTAACAGGATAGGATCTGATAGGATCTAACAGGATAGAATCTAACAGGATATAATCTGATAGGATCTAACAGGATAGGATCTGATAGGATCTAACAGGATAGGATCTGATAGGATCTAACAGGATAGAATCTAACAGGATATAATCTAACAAGATAGGATCTGATAGGATCTAACAGGATATAATCTAACAGGACAGTATCTAACAGGATAGAATCTAACAGGATAGAATCTAACAGGATAGGATCTGATAGGATCTAACAGGATAGAATCTAACAGGATATAATCTAACAGGATAGGATCTGATAGGATCTAACAGGATATAATCTAACAGGATAGGATCTGATAGGATCTAACAGGATAGGATCTGATAGGATCTAACAGGATAGAATCTAACAGGATAGAATCTAACAGGATATAATCTAACAGGATATGATCTGATAGGATCTAACAGGATAGAATCTAACAGGATAGAATCTAACCGGATAGGATCTGATAGGATCTAACAGGATAGAATCTAACAGGATAGGATCTGATAGGATCTAACTGGATAGGATCTAACAGGATCTAACAGGATAGAATCTAACAGGATAGAATCTAACAGGATAGAATCTAACAGGACAGTATCTAACAGGATAGAATCAAACAGGATAGGATCTAACAGGATAGGATCTAACAGGATAGGATCTGATAGGATCTAACAGGATAGAATCTAACAGGATATAATCTGATAGGATCTAACAGGATAGGATCTGATAGGATCTAACAGGATATAATCTAACAGGACAGTATCTAACAGGATATAATCTAACAGGATAGAATCTAACAGGATAGGATCTGATAGGATCTAACAGGATAGAATCTAACAGGATATAATCTAACAGGATAGGATCTGATAGGATCTAACAGGATAGAATCTAACAGGATAGGATCTGATAGGATCTAACAGGATAGGATCTGATAGGATCTAACAGGATAGAATCTAACAGGATATAATCTAACAGGATAGGATCTGATAGGATCTAACAGGATATAATCTAACAGGACAGTATCTAACAGGATAGAATCTAACAGGATAGAATCTAACAGGATAGGATCTGATAGGATCTAACAGGATAGAATCTAACAGGATATAATCTAACAGGATAGGATCTAATAGGATCTAACAGGATAGAATCTAACAGGATAGGATCTGATAGGATCTAACAGGATAGGATCTGATAGGATCTAACAGGATAGAATCTAACAGGATAGAATCTAACAGGATAGAATCTAACAGGATATGATCTGATAGGATCTAACAGGATAGAATCTAACAGGATAGAATCTAACCGGATAGGATCTGATAGGATCTAACAGGATAGAATCTAACAGGATAGAATCTGATAGGATCTAACAGGATAGGATCTGATATGATCTAACAGGATAGAATCTAACAGGACAGTATCTAACAGGATAGAATCTAACAGGATAGAATCTAACAGGATAGGATCTAACAGGCTAGGATCTGATAGGATCTAACAGGATAGGATCTGATAGGATCTAACAGGATAGGATCTGATAGGATCTAACAGGATAGAATCTAACAGGATAGGATCTGATAGGATCTAACAGGATAGGATCTGATAGGATCTAACTGGATAGGATCCAACAGGATAGAATCTAACATGATATAATCTAACAGGATAGAATCTAACAGGATAGGATCTGATAGAATCTAACAGGATAGAATCTAACAGGATAGAATCTAACAGGAAAGGATCTGATAGAATCTAACAGGATAGGATCTGATAGGATCTAACAGGATAGGATCTAACAGGATAGGATCTAACAGGATATGATCTGATAGGATCTAACAGGATAGAATCTAACAGGATAGAATCTGATAGGATCTAACAGGATAGGATCTGATAGGATCTAACAGGATAGAATCTAACAGGATAGAATCTAACAGGATAGAATCTAACAGGATATAATCTAACAGGATAGGATCTGATAGGATCCAACAGGATAGAATGTAACAGGATAGAATCTAACAGGATAGGATCTGATAGGATCTAACTGGATAGAATCTAACAGGATAGAATCTAACAGGATAGGATCTGATAGGATCTAACAGGATATAATCTAACATAATAGAATCTAAAAGGATAGAATCTAACAGGATAGAATCTAACAGGATAGGATCTAACAGGATAGGATCTGATAGGATCTAACAGGATAGAATCTAACAGGATATAATCTAACAGGATAGGATCTAATAGGATCTAACAGGATAGAATCTAACAGGATAGGATCTGATAGGATCTAACAGGATAGGATCTGATAGGATCTAACAGGATAGAATCTAACAGGATAGAATCTAACAGGATAGAATCTAACAGGATATGATCTGATAGGATCTAACAGGATAGAATCTAACAGGATAGAATCTAACCGGATAGGATCTGATAGGATCTAACAGGATAGAATCTAACAGGATAGAATCTGATAGGATCTAACAGGATAGGATCTGATATGATCTAACAGGATAGAATCTAACAGGACAGTATCTAACAGGATAGAATCTAACAGGATAGAATCTAACAGGATAGGATCTAACAGGCTAGGATCTGATAGGATCTAACAGGATAGGATCTGATAGGATCTAACAGGATAGGATCTGATAGGATCTAACAGGATAGAATCTAACAGGATAGGATCTGATAGGATCTAACAGGATAGGATCTGATAGGATCTAACTGGATAGGATCCAACAGGATAGAATCTAACATGATATAATCTAACAGGATAGAATCTAACAGGATAGGATCTGATAGAATCTAACAGGATAGAATCTAACAGGATAGAATCTAACAGGAAAGGATCTGATAGAATCTAACAGGATAGGATCTGATAGGATCTAACAGGATAGGATCTAACAGGATAGGATCTAACAGGATATGATCTGATAGGATCTAACAGGATAGAATCTAACAGGATAGAATCTGATAGGATCTAACAGGATAGGATCTGATAGGATCTAACAGGATAGAATCTAACAGGATAGAATCTAACAGGATAGAATCTAACAGGATATAATCTAACAGGATAGGATCTGATAGGATCCAACAGGATAGAATGTAACAGGATAGAATCTAACAGGATAGGATCTGATAGGATCTAACTGGATAGAATCTAACAGGATAGAATCTAACAGGATAGGATCTGATAGGATCTAACAGGATATAATCTAACATAATAGAATCTAAAAGGATAGAATCTAACAGGATAGAATCTAACAGGATAGGATCTAACAGGATAGGATCTGATAGGATCTAACAGGATAGAATCTAACAGGATAGGATCTGATAGGATCTAACAGGATAGAATCTAACATGATAGAATCTGATAGGATCTAACAGGATAGGATCTGATAGTATCTAACAGGATAGAATCTAACAGGATAGAATCTAACAGGATAGAATCTAACAGGATAGAATCTAACAGGATAGGATCTGATAGGATCTAACAGGATAGAATCTAACAGGATAGGATCTGATAGGATCTAACAGGATAGAATCTAACAGGATAGAATCTAACAGGATAGGATCTGATAGGATCTAACAGGATATCATCTAACATGATAGAATCTAAAAGGATAGAATCTAACAGGATAGAATCTAACAGGATAGGATCTGATAGGATCTAACAGGATAGTATCTAACCGGATCTAACAGGATAGGATCTAACAGGATAGGATCTGATAGGATCTAACAGGATAGGATCTGATAGGATCTAACAGGATAGGATCTAACAGGATCTAACAGGATAGGATCTAACAGGATCTAACAGGATAGGATCTAACAGGATAGGATCTGATAGGATCTAACAGGATAGGATCTAACAGGACAGGATTTAACAGGATAGGATCTAACAATGGGAATTCCAAACCACCTGTTGTATAATGAATGAATTAAGTCCCATGTTAGCAGCAAGGTCGCTATCACAATGTCATTGTGGTTGTCTATGAATATGATTGATCTAATGAATTCAAAATTAATCTAATCAATCACAGAATGTTGTAAGAAAATAGTTGACTGTCTTACCATCGCCGGTCACGTAAAAACCTGGGAATTTCTTGAAGTATGTGTTCTCAAACCGCTCCTGGTTTCCGTACACAGTACGCATGATACCAGGCCAGGGCCGCTTGAACACCTGCAACCACATACGTCTAAATATTATGCAGCGAAAACAGCCAAATATAGCCACATAGCCACATTGCCTCTGCCTCCAGTTCCTCTCCAGTTATAGTGTTATTATACTGACCAGATAGCCCCCTGCCTCTCCCTCCAGTATAGTGTTATTATACTGACCAGATAGCCCTCTGCCTCTCCCTCCAGTATAGTGTTATTATACTGACCAGATAGCCCCCTGCCTCTCCCTCCAGTATAGTGTTATTATACTGACCAGATCGCCCCCTGCCTCTCCCTCCAGTATAGTGTTATTATACTGACCAGATAGCCCCCTGCCTCTCCCTCCAGTATAGTGTTATTATACTGACCAGATAGCCCCCTGCCTCTCCCTCCAGTATAGTGTCATTATACTGACCAGATAGCCCCCTGCCTCTCCCTCCAGTATAGTGTTATTATACTGACCAGATAGCCCTCTGCCTCTCCCTCCACTATAGTGTTATTATACTGACCAGATCGCCCCCTGCCTCTCCCTCCAGTATAGTGTTATTATACTGACCAGATAGCCCCCTGCCTCTCCCTCCAGTATAGTGTTATTATACTGACCAGATAGCCCCCTGCCTCTCCCTCCAGTATAGTGTCATTATACTGACCAGATAGCCCCCTGCCTCTCCCTCCAGTATAGTGTTATTATACTGACCAGATAGCCCTCTGCCTCTCCCTCCAGTATAGTGTTATTATACTGACCAGATAGCCCTCTGCCTCTCCCTCCAGTATAGTGTTATTATACTGACCAGATAGCCCTCTGCCTCTCCCTCCAGTTCCTCTCCATGCTCGTTCAGTATGGTGGGATCCACTCCGAAAAAAGGAAACGTCTGGAACATCAGACAGATCCAGAGATTAGATAGATAGTTAGGGGTGTTCATAATTACCACGGGGGAGATTTTCATTAGATCCTATACGCTTTTCAATAACAACACAGCCTGCTTGGGAAGAAATAACTCCTTATTACAGATCACAATCAACACATGAAATGAGTTGTAAGTCTACAGCAAAACTAGTACATGTCACTCCCTTACGTTCTAATGTCCCAAACTGATATCCTACAGGTCTATCACTGGTTAGTCACCTACAGGTCTATGACTGGTTAGTCACCTACAGGTCTATGACTGGTTAGTCACCTACAGATCTATGACTGGTTAGTCACCTACAGGTCTATGACTGGTTAGTCACCTACAGGTCTATGACTGGTTAGTCACCTACAGATCTATGACTGGTTAGTCACCTACAGGTCTATGACTGGTTAGTCACCTACAGGTATATGACTGGTTAGTCACCTACAGGTCTATGACTGGTTAGTCACCTACAGGTTACTGGTTAGTCACCTACAGGTCTATGACTGGTTAGTCACCTACAGGTCTATGACTGGTTAGTCACCTACAGGTCCATGACTGGTTAGTCACCTACAGGTCTATGACTGGTTAGTCACCTACAGGTCTATGACTGGTTAGTCACCTACAGGTTACTGGTTAGTCACCTACAGGTCTATCACTGGTTAGTAACCTACAGGTTACTGGTTAGTCACCTACAGGTCTATGACTGGTTAGTCACCTACAGGTCTATGACTGGTTAGTCACCTACAGGTCTATGACTGGTTAGTCACCTACAGATCTATGACTGGTTAGTCACCTACAGGTCTATGACTGGTTAGTCACCTACAGGTTACTGGTTAGTCACCTACAGGTTACTGGTTAGTCACCTACAGGTTACTGGTTAGTCACCTACAGGTCTATGACTGGTTAGTCACCTACAGGTCTATGACTGGTTAGTCACCTACAGGTATATGACTGGTTAGTCACCTACAGGTCTATGACTGGTTAGTCACCTACAGGTTACTGGTTAGTCACCTACAGGTCTATGACTGGTTAGTCACCTACAGGTCTATGACTGGTTAGTCACCTACAGGTCTATGACTGGTTAGTCACCTACAGGTCTATGACTGGTTAGTCACCTACAGGTTACTGGTTAGTCACCTACAGGTCTATCACTGGTTAGTAACCTACAGGTTACTGGTTAGTCACCTACAGGTCTATGACTGGTTAGTCACCTACAGGTCTATGACTGGTTAGTCACCTACAGGTCTATGACTGGTTAGTCACCTACAGATCTATGACTGGTTAGTCACCTACAGGTCTATGACTGGTTAGTCACCTACAGGTTACTGGTTAGTCACCTACAGGTTACTGGTTAGTCACCTACAGGTTACTGGTTAGTCACCTACAGGTCTATGACTGGTTAGTCACCTACAGGTCTATGACTGGTTAGTCACCTACAGGTCTATGACTGGTTAGTCACCTACAGGTCTATGGCTGGTTAGTCACCTACAGGTCTATGACTGGTTAGTCACCTACAGGTCTATGACTGGTTAGTTACCTACAGGTTACTGGTTAGTCACCTACAGGTCTATGACTGGTTAGTCACACACAGGTCTATGACTGGTTAGTCACATACAGGTCTATGACTGGTTAGTCACCTACAGGTTACTGGTTAGTCACCTACAGGTATATAACTGGTTAGTCACATACAGGTCTATGACTGGTTAGTCACCTACAGGTCTATGACTGGTTAGTCACCTACAGGTCTATGACTGGTTAGTCACCTACAGGTCTATGACGGGTTAGTCACCTACTGGTCTATGACTGGTTAGTCACCTACAGGTTACTGGTTAGTCACCTACAGGTCTATGACTGGTTAGTCACCTACAGGTTACTGGTTAGTCACCTACAGGTCTATGACTGGTTAGTCACCCACAGGTCTATGACTGGTTAGTCACCTACAGGTTACTGGTTAGTCACCTACAGGTCTATGACTGGTTAGTCACACACAGGTCTATGACTGGTTAGTCACATACAGGTCTATGACTGGTTAGTCACCTACAGGTTACTGGTTAGTCACCTACAGGTATATAACTGGTTAGTCACATACAGGTCTATGACTGGTTAGTCACCTACAGGTCTATGACTGGTTAGTCACCTACAGGTCTATGACTGGTTAGTCACCTACAGGTCTATGACGGGTTAGTCACCTACTGGTCTATGACTGGTTAGTCACCTACAGGTTACTGGTTAGTCACCTACAGGTCTATGACTGGTTAGTCACCTACAGGTCTATGGCTGGTTAGTCACCTACAGGTTACTGGTTAGTCACCTACAGGTCTATGACTGGTTAGTCACCTACAGGTCTATGACTGGTTAGTCACCTACAGGTCTATGACGGGTTAGTCACCTACAGATCTATGACTGGTTAGTCACCTACAGGTCTATGACTGGTTAGTCACCTACAGGTTACTGGTTAGTCACCTACAGGTTACTGGTTAGTCACCTACAGGTTACTGGTTAGTCACCTACAGGTCTATGACTGGTTAGCCACCTACAGGTTACTGGTTAGTCACATACAGGTCTATGACTGGTTAGTCACATACAGGTATATGACTGGTTAGTCACCTACAGGTCTTTGACTGGTTAGTCACCTACAGGTTACTGGTTAGTCATATACAGGTCTATGACTGGTTAGTCACATACAGGTATATGACTGGTTAGTCACCTACAGGTTACTGGTTAGTCACCTACAGGTATATAACTGGTTAGTCACATACAGGTCTATGACTGGTTAGTCACCTACAGGTCTATGACTGGTTAGTCACCTACAGGTATATAACTGGTTAGTCACCTACAGGTCTATGACTGGTTAGTCACCTACAGGTCTATGACTGGTTAGTCACCTACTGGTCTATGACTGGTTAGTCACCTACAGGTCTATGACTGGTTAGTCACCTACAGGTTACTGGTTAGTCACCTACAGGTCTATGACTGGTTAGTCACATACAGGTCTATGACTGGTTAGTCACCTACAGGTTACTGGTTAGTCACATACAGGTATATGACTGGTTAGTCACATACAGGTCTATGACTGGTTAGTCACCTACAGGTCTATGACTGGTTAGTCACCTACAGGTTACTGGTTAGTCACATACAGGTCTATGACTGGTTAGTCACATACAGGTATATGACTGGTTAGTCACCTACAGGTTACTGGTTAGTCACCTACAGGTATATAACTGGTTAGTCACATACAGGTCTATGACTGGTTAGTCACCTACAGGTCTATGACTGGTTAGTCACCTACAGGTCTATGACGGGTTAGTCACCTACTGGTCTATGACTGGTTAGTCACCTACAGGTCTATGACTGGTTAGTCACCTACAGGTCTAAGACTGGTTAGTCACATACAGGTATATGACTGGTTAGTCACCTACAGGTCTTTGACTGGTTAGTCACCTACAGGTTACTGGTTAGTCACATACAGGTCTATGACTGGTTAGTCACATACAGGTATATGACTGGTTAGTCACCTACAGGTTACTGGTTAGTCACCTACAGGTCTATGACTGGTTAGTCACCTACAGGTCTATGACTGGTTAGTCACCTACAGGTCTATGACTGGTTAGTCACCTACAGGTCTATGACTGGTTAGTCACCTACAGGTCTATGACTGGTTAGTCACCTACAGGTTACTGGTTAGTCACCTACAGGTCTATCACTGGTTAGTAACCTACAGGTTACTGGTTAGTCACCTACAGGTCTATGACTGGTTAGTCACCTACAGGTCTATGACTGGTTAGTCACCTACAGGTCTATGACTGGTTAGTCACCTACAGATCTATGACTGGTTAGTCACCTACAGGTCTATGACTGGTTAGTCACCTACAGGTTACTGGTTAGTCACCTACAGGTTACTGGTTAGTCACCTACAGGTCTATGACTGGTTAGTCACCTACAGGTCTATGACTGGTTAGTCACCTACAGGTCTATGACTGGTTAGTCACCTACAGGTCTATGGCTGGTTAGTCACCTACAGGTCTATGACTGGTTAGTCACCTACAGGTCTATGACTGGTTAGTCACCTACAGGTTACTGGTTAGTCACCTACAGGTCTATGACTGGTTAGTCACACACAGGTCTATGACTGGTTAGTCACATACAGGTCTATGACTGGTTAGTCACCTACAGGTTACTGGTTAGTCACCTACAGGTATATAACTGGTTAGTCACATACAGGTCTATGACTGGTTAGTCACCTACAGGTCTATGACTGGTTAGTCACCTACAGGTCTATGACTGGTTAGTCACCTACAGGTCTATGACGGGTTAGTCACCTACTGGTCTATGACTGGTTAGTCACCTACAGGTTACTGGTTAGTCACCTACAGGTCTATGAATGGTTAGTCACCTACAGGTTACTGGTTAGTCACCTACAGGTCTATGACTGGTTAGTCACCCACAGGTCTATGACTGGTTAGTCACCTACAGGTTACTGGTTAGTCACCTACAGGTCTATGACTGGTTAGTCACACACAGGTCTATGACTGGTTAGTCACATACTGGTCTATGACTGGTTAGTCACCTACAGGTTACTGGTTAGTCACCTACAGGTATATAACTGGTTAGTCACATACAGGTCTATGACTGGTTAGTCACCTACAGGTCTATGACTGGTTAGTCACCTACAGGTCTATGACTGGTTAGTCACATACAGGTCTATGACGGGTTAGTCACCTACTGGTCTATGACTGGTTAGTCACCTACAGGTTACTGGTTAGTCACCTACAGGTCTATGACTGGTTAGTCACCTACAGGTCTATGGCTGGTTAGTCACCTACAGGTTACTGGTTAGTCACCTACAGGTCTATGACTGGTTAGTCACCTACAGGTCTATGACTGGTTAGTCACCTACAGGTCTATGACGGGTTAGTCACCTACAGATCTATGACTGGTTAGTCACCTACAGGTCTATGACTGGTTAGTCACCTACAGGTTACTGGTTAGTCACCTACAGGTTACTGGTTAGTCACCTACAGGTTACTGGTTAGTCACCTACAGGTCTATGACTGGTTAGCCACCTACAGGTTACTGGTTAGTCACATACAGGTCTATGACTGGTTAGTCACATACAGGTATATGACTGGTTAGTCACCTACAGGTCTTTGACTGGTTAGTCACCTACAGGTTACTGGTTAGTCATATACAGGTCTATGACTGGTTAGTCACATACAGGTATATGACTGGTTAGTCACCTACAGGTTACTGGTTAATCACCTACAGGTATATAACTGGTTAGTCACATACAGGTCTATGACTGGTTAGTCACCTACAGGTCTATGACTGGTTAGTCACCTACAGGTATATAACTGGTTAGTCACCTACAGGTCTATGACTGGTTAGTCACCTACAGGTCTATGACTGGTTAGTCACCTACTGGTCTATGACTGGTTAGTCACCTACAGGTCTATGACTGGTTAGTCACCTACAGGTTACTGGTTAGTCACCTACAGGTCTATGACTGGTTAGTCACATACAGGTCTATGACTGGTTAGTCACCTACAGGTTACTGGTTAGTCACATACAGGTATATGACTGGTTAGTCACATACAGGTCTATGACTGGTTAGTCACCTACAGGTCTATGACTGGTTAGTCACCTACAGGTTACTGGTTAGTCACATACAGGTCTATGACTGGTTAGTCACATACAGGTATATGACTGGTTAGTCACCTACAGGTTACTGGTTAGTCACCTACAGGTATATAACTGGTTAGTCACATACAGGTCTATGACTGGTTAGTCACCTACAGGTCTATGACTGGTTAGTCACCTACAGGTCTATGACGGGTTAGTCACCTACTGGTCTATGACTGGTTAGTCACCTACAGGTCTATGACTGGTTAGTCACCTACAGGTCTAAGACTGGTTAGTCACATACAGGTATATGACTGGTTAGTCACCTACAGGTCTTTGACTGGTTAGTCACCTACAGGTTACTGGTTAGTCACATACAGGTCTATGACTGGTTAGTCACATACAGGTATATGACTGGTTAGTCACCTACAGGTTACTGGTTAGTCACCTACAGGTATATAACTGGTTAGTCACATACAGGTATATGACTGGTTAGTCACCTACAGGTCTATGACTGGTTAGTCACCTACAGGTATATAACTGGTTAGTCACCTACAGGTCTATGACTGGTTAGTCACCTACAGGTCTATGACTGGTTAGTCACCTACTGGTCTATGACTGGTTAGTCACCTACAGGTCTATGACTGGTTAGTCACCTACAGGTTACTGGTTAGTCACCTACAGGTCTATGACTGGTTAGTCACATACAGGTCTATGACTGGTTAGTCACCTACAGGTTACTGGTTAGTCACATACAGGTATATGACTGGTTAGTCACATAGAGGTCTATGACTGGTTAGTCACCTACAGGTCTATGACTGGTTAGTCACCTACAGGTCTATGACGGGTTAGTCACCTACTGGTCTATGACTGGTTAGTCACCTACAGGTCTATGACTGGTTAGTCACCTACAGGTCTAAGACTGGTTAGTCACATACAGGTCTATGACTGGTTAGTCACCTACAGGTCTATGACTGGTTAGTCACCTACAGGTCTATGACTGGTTAGTCACCTACAGGTCTATGACTGGTTAGTCACCTACAGGTCTATGACTGGTTAGTCACCTACAGGTTACTGGTTAGTCACCTACAGGTCTATGACTGGTTAGTCACCTACAGGTTACTGGTTAGTCACCTACAGGTATATGACTGGTTAGTCACCCACAGGTCTATGACTGGTTAGTCACCTACAGGTTACTGGTTAGTCACCTACAGGTCTATGACTGGTTAGTCACACACAGGTCTATGACTGGTTAGTCACATACAGGTCTATGACTGGTTAGTCACCTACAGGTTACTGGTTAGTCACCTACAGGTATATAACTGGTTAGTCACATACAGGTCTATGACTGGTTAGTCACCTACAGGTCTATGACTGGTTAGTCACCTACAGGTCTATGACTGGTTAGTCACCTACAGGTCTATGACGGGTAAGTCACCTACTGGTCTATGACTGGTTAGTCACCTACAGGTTACTGGTTAGTCACCTACAGGTCTATGACTGGTTAGTCACCTACAGGTTACTGGTTAGTCACCTACAGGTCTATGACTGGTTAGTCACCCACAGGTCTATGACTGGTTAGTCACCTACAGGTTACTGGTTAGTCACCTACAGGTCTATGACTGGTTAGTCACACACAGGTCTATGACTGGTTAGTCACATACAGGTCTATGACTGGTTAGTCACCTACAGGTTACTGGTTAGTCACCTACAGGTATATAACTGGTTAGTCACATACAGGTCTATGACTGGTTAGTCACCTACAGGTCTATGACTGGTTAGTCACCTACAGGTCTATGACTGGTTAGTCACCTACAGGTCTATGACGGGTTAGTCACCTACTGGTCTATGACTGGTTAGTCACCTACAGGTTACTGGTTAGTCACCTACAGGTCTATGACTGGTTAGTCACCTACAGGTCTATGGCTGGTTAGTCACCTACAGGTTACTGGTTAGTCACCTACAGGTCTATGACTGGTTAGTCACCTACAGGTCTATGACTGGTTAGTCACCTACAGGTCTATGACGGGTTAGTCACCTACAGATCTATGACTGGTTAGTCACCTACAGGTCTATGACTGGTTAGTCACCTACAGGTTACTGGTTAGTCACCTACAGGTTACTGGTTAGTCACCTACAGGTTACTGGTTAGTCACCTACAGGTCTATGACTGGTTAGTCACCTACAGGTCTATGACTGGTTAGTCACCTACAGGTCTATGGCTGGTTAGTCACCTACAGGTCTATGACTGGTTAGTCACCTACAGGTCTAACACTGGTTAGTCACCTACAGGTTACTGGTTAGTCACCTACAGGTCTATGACTGGTTAGTCACATACAGGTCTATGACTGGTTAGTCACCTACAGGTTACTGGTTAGTCACATACAGGTCTATGACTGGTTAGTCACATACATGTATATGACTGGTTAGTCACCTACAGGTCTATGACTGGTTAGTCACCTACAGGTTACTGGTTAGTCACCTACAGGTCTATGACTGGTTAGTCACCTACAGGTCTATGACTGGTTAGTCACCTACAGGTCTATGACTGGTTAGTCACCTACAGGTCTATGACTGGTTAGTCACCTACAGGTTACTGGTTAGTCACCTACAGGTCTATCACTGGTTAGTAACCTACAGGTTACTGGTTAGTCACCTACAGGTCTATGACTGGTTAGTCACCTACAGGTCTATGACTGGTTAGTCACCTACAGGTCTATGACTGGTTAGTCACCTACAGATCTATGACTGGTTAGTCACCTACAGGTCTATGACTGGTTAGTCACCTACAGGTTACTGGTTAGTCACCTACAGGTTACTGGTTAGTCACCTACAGGTTACTGGTTAGTCACCTACAGGTCTATGACTGGTTAGTCACCTACAGGTCTATGACGGGTTAGTCACCTACAGATCTATGACTGGTTAGTCACCTACAGGTCTATGACTGGTTAGTCACCTACAGGTTACTGGTTAGTCACCTACAGGTTACTGGTTAGTCACCTACAGGTTACTGGTTAGTCACCTACAGGTCTATGACTGGTTAGTCACCTACAGGTCTATGACTGGTTAGTCACCTACAGGTCTATGGCTGGTTAGTCACCTACAGGTCTATGACTGGTTAGTCACCTACAGGTCTAACACTGGTTAGTCACCTACAGGTTACTGGTTAGTCACCTACAGGTCTATGACTGGTTAGTCACATACAGGTCTATGACTGGTTAGTCACCTACAGGTTACTGGTTAGTCACATACAGGTCTATGACTGGTTAGTCACATACAGGTATATGACTGGTTAGTCACCTACAGGTCTATGACTGGTTAGTCACCTACAGGTTACTGGTTAGTCACCTACAGGTCTATGACTGGTTAGTCACCTACAGGTCTATGACTGGTTAGTCACCTACAGGTCTATGACTGGTTAGTCACCTACAGGTCTATGACTGGTTAGTCACCTACAGGTTACTGGTTAGTCACCTACAGGTCTATCACTGGTTAGTAACCTACAGGTTACTGGTTAGTCACCTACAGGTCTATGACTGGTTAGTCACCTACAGGTCTATGACTGGTTAGTCACCTACAGGTCTATGACTGGTTAGTCACCTACAGATCTATGACTGGTTAGTCACCTACAGGTCTATGACTGGTTAGTCACCTACAGGTCTATGACTGGTTAGTCACCTACAGGTTACTGGTTAGTCACCTACAGGTCTATGACTGGTTAGTCACCTACAGGTCTATGACTGGTTAGTCACCTACAGGTATATGACTGGTTAGTCACCTACAGGTCTATGGCTGGTTAGTCACCTACAGGTCTATGACTGGTTAGTCACCTACAGGTTACTGGTTAGTCACCTACAGGTCTATGACTGGTTAGTCACATACAGGTCTATGACTGGTTAGTCACCTACAGGTTACTGGTTAGTCACATACAGGTCTATGACTGGTTAGTCACATACAGGTATATGACTGGTTAGTCACCTACAGGTCTATGGCTGGTTAGTCACCTACAGGTTACTGGTTAGTCACATACAGGTCTATGACTGGTTAGTCACATACAGGTATATGACTGGTTAGTCACCTACAGGTTACTGGTTAGTCACCTACAGGTATATAACTGGTTAGTCACCTACAGGTCTATGACTGGTTAGTCACCTACAGGTCTATGACTGGTTAGTCACCTACAGGTTACTGGTTAGTCACACACAGGTCTATGACTGGTTAGTCACATACAGGTATATGACTGGTTAGTCACCTACAGGTCTTTGACTGGTTAGTCACCTACAGGTTACTGGTTAGTCATATACAGGTCTATGACTGGTTAGTCACATACAGGTATATGACTGGCTAGTCACCTACAGGTTACTGGTTAGTCACCTACAGGTATATAACTGGTTAGTCACATACAGGTCTATGACTGGTTAGTCACCTACAGGTCTATGACTGGTTAGTCACCTACAGGTATATAACTGGTTAGTCACCTACAGATCTATGACATGTTAGTCACCTACAGGTCTATGACTGGTTAGTCACCTACTGGTCTATGACTGGTTAGTCACCTACAGGTCTATGACTGGTTAGTCACCTACAGGTTACTGGTTAGTCACCTACAGGTCTATGACTGGTTAGTCACATACAGGTCTATGACTGGTTAGTCACCTACAGGTTACTGGTTAGTCACATACAGGTATATGACTGGTTAGTCACATACAGGTCTATGACTGGTTAGTCACCTACAGGTCTATGACTGGTTAGTCACCTACAGGTTACTGGTTAGTCACATACAGGTCTATGACTGGTTAGTCACATACAGGTATATGACTGGTTACTCACCTACAGGTTACTGGTTAGTCACCTACAGGTATATAACTGGTTAGTCACATACAGGTCTATGACTGGTTAGTCACCTACAGGTCTATGACTGGTTAGTCACCTACAGGTCTATGACGGGTTAGTCACCTACTGGTCTATGACTGGTTAGTCACCTACAGGTCTATGACTGGTTAGTCACCTACAGGTCTAAGACTGGTTAGTCACATACAGGTATATGACTGGTTAGTCACCTACAGGTCTTTGACTGGTTAGTCACCTACAGGTTACTGGTTAGTCACATACAGGTCTATGACTGGTTAGTCACATACAGGTATATGACTGGTTAGTCACCTACAGGTTACTGGTTAGTCACCTACAGGTATATAACTGGTTAGTCACATACAGGTATATGACTGGTTAGTCACCTACAGGTCTATGACTGGTTAGTCACCTACAGGTATATAACTGGTTAGTCACCTACAGGTCTATGACTGGTTAGTCACCTACAGGTCTATGACTGGTTAGTCACCTACTGGTCTATGACTGGTTAGTCACCTACAGGTCTATGACTGGTTAGTCACCTACAGGTTACTGGTTAGTCACCTACAGGTCTATGACTGGTTAGTCACATACAGGTCTATGACTGGTTAGTCACCTACAGGTTACTGGTTAGTCACATACAGGTATATGACTGGTTAGTCACATACAGGTCTATGACTGGTTAGTCACCTACAGGTCTATGACTGGTTAGTCACCTACAGGTTACTGGTTAGTCACATACAGGTCTATGACTGGTTAGTCACATACAGGTATATGACTGGTTAGTCACCTACAGGTTACTGGTTAGTCACCTACAGGTATATAACTGGTTAGTCACATACAGGTCTATGACTGGTTAGTCACCTACAGGTCTATGACTGGTTAGTCACCTACAGGTCTATGACGGGTTAGTCACCTACTGGTCTATGACTGGTTAGTCACCTACAGGTCTATGACTGGTTAGTCACCTACAGGTCTAAGACTGGTTAGTCACATACAGGTCTATGACTGGTTAGTCACCTACAGGTCTATGACTGGTTAGTCACCTACAGGTTACTGGTTAGTCACCTACAGGTCTATGACTGGTTAGTCACCTACAGGTTACTGGTTAGTCACCTACAGGTCTATGACTGGTTAGTCACATACAGGTCTATGACTGGTTAGTCACCTACAGGTCTATGACTGGTTAGTCACCTACAGGTCTATTACTGGTTAGTCACCTACA